>NC_137049.1:24099769-24182269 GCF_032717465.1 Coenobita brevimanus | reverse complement strand
CATTATTAATAAGGAAAAAGAAACGGTAGTAAAAATATAAGAATAAAGGGTAATAAAGACAGAGAAAAGAGAGAGTGAGAGAGTAAAACCAAAGGAAGGCTGAAAACACGGTGTAAATAAGCTAAGGTGTTAAGCCAACCGTGCTAATAGAGGATAATATGTGGGAGAGAACAAAAGGAGTGAGAGAGAGAGAGAGAGAGAGAGAGAGTAGAAGCAAATGGAAGAAAAGAAAGCAAGGATGATGGAGATGAAACGTTAAAGGTAAAATGAGAGAGAGAGATGAGGAGCAAATGGAAGAAGAGAAAGCAAGTATGATGGAGATGAAACGTTAAAATTAAATGAGAGAGAGAGAGAGAGAGAGAGAGAGAGAGAGAGAGAGAGAGAGAGAGAGAGAGAGAGAGAGAGAATTAAAGTGGGACAAAGAGAAAGACAAGAGCTTGGGCTTAAAAGGGTGTCCCACAACCCACACAAACAACTTGCACAATAGACGACACAAAGGCATATGATCCTCTTTACCTGGGCCAAAAGGGGTTTGAAGCCTCTACTGATGGGGGTCGGATCCTCTCTAAGTGGTGTCGGATCCCGCTTTAATGGCGATTCGATTGCTTAGGGCGGCGGGGAGTAGATTACGGCATTGTCAGCGTTGTTATTGTTGTGGTTAGGGAGCTTTGTTTATTAGGGAATGGGGTGGATGGGGTAGGGGAGGAGGGAGAATGGGATTGGGAGGGGAAGGAAAAGATTCGGAGAGGGAGGGAAGGTGAGGGATATGAAGGGGAGGGGGGAGAAGGAGAAAAGAAAATGAATATGAGAGGAGAAAAGAATGAGGGGGATGAAATGGGAGAATTGAGGAGAGAAGAGGAAGAAAAGGAGGATGTGAAAAGAGGAAAAAGCAACTGACAAGCTTGAAAAGACAAGGATGCAAGTGGGGGAAAGATGGGGAGAAGAAAGGAAAGTGAAAGAGGGTGAGGGAGAAGAAGAAAATGTTAGGGAGAAAAAAAGGGTGGAAGTATGGATAACATACCTGAAAATAATGAAATGTACTGTGCAGAATAAATCACTAAGAAAGAGGTGTTACGCTATCTCCAACCCCACTTAGAACACGAAGCATTAACCCTACTATACCACGACACGTGTTCCATAAACGAAATCAAAATCGTCTTGAGGTAAGAAAAAATGAAAAGAAAAAAAAGAAGACTTCGAGTGACAGGGATATTTTCACATGGAATCCTTGGAATCTTCACTGTAATCAAAAGATGTTTAACTCCCTAATTTTTTTCTAATATACTTAGTACGGTGAAACCAGGGATGTTAAAAAATATATATATGACTTTCTCCATGCATTACGGACTATAAATTCTTTTTTTTTTTTTTGTTACAGCCTTTTCCATGTAGTAAGTATTGTAAAGTTAAGGGCGTGCTCCAAAACTTCACAACCTATTTTTTTCTGTTCATAATATAAAAGTTTTTCTTTATATTTGGTGTTATTAACTGGGAACACTAGAAATGTAGCACTACAGGTAACAGTGGGACTTTAACTGTAATTTCATAAGAGATAATAGTAAAAAAATAATGAGGAAAAGATTTAGAGTACGTTCATTTTCCCCTAAAAATTAACCTACTTTTTTTTTTTTAGCTAGGAAAAGGCATCATCAAAAATTATAAGAGATAAATCATATGGACTGAAATTTTAGCAAGAAATTAACCCTTAGTTAGGTCCTTATCAAGCTGAATAATAATATTAATAATAATATTAATAATAATAATAATAATAATAATAATAATAATATTAACAATGCCCAGATAAAACAGGAAAATGGTATGGCAGTAAATGGGATAATTGTCATTGTTTCTGGTTCTTCACAAATCATGATCCATCTGAAGCTTTAAAAAATAGTCTTTGGAATCCGGATCAGCCCCTTTAGTACGATGCCTGCTCCTAAGTTATATTCCTACTACTCCAAACAATTTTATTTTGCTTTGAACACCCCCCCCCCAACATACTGAAAAAGTTAAAAGAAAAAATTATCATCGTATATTTATCCGCTCGGCCAGAAAGGTCATGCCTGAGTTAGATCAAATCGTCTCACGGTGGCCACACTGAAATGAAAACAGCATCACTAAAGCAAAGGAGTCAGCAAGGATCATTTTTACTGTGATCTTTGTCCTCCTGAGTGCTGCACAAGATCATCACCTCTGTTGTATTTTCAAAGATTTCATCCATCATTTACGCTGCCATAGATTTCTGTATTTTAGCATTCCCGACTACAAATGACGACTTTATGCATTTTACACGCCCTAACGCCACACGATACTCCTCATCACGGGGACAAAGGCGTCGACCACGGCGTAATATATCTCGTGAAGGAAATAATCTAAAAACTGGTCAACATTCAATCTTGTACTTTTAGATGTGAATTTCTACACAAAATATATGTGCACTTACCCATTTTTAGAATATAAGGATGGAGAGAGAGAGGAGGAAAGGGGAGTGCAAATAGAGAAAGTGGAACATGGAGACACAGAGGGACATGGCAGAAAATTGAGGAAGGAGAGGGAGGAGAAAACTGGGGAGAAAATGGAGAAAGGACATAGAAAGAAAATGGGAAACGGGCAGGAGCGGAGTCTGCGTCAAAAGGAAAGTTGTTTATTAGAGACTCATTTTCTGCCTATTACACCCTGGTTCACTGTGGGGGGTCGGCTTAGTTCCCCCCCCCCCATTCTCTCTCTCTCTCTCTCTCTCTCTCTCTCTCTCTCTCTCTCTCTCTCTCTCTCTCTCTTACACACACACACACACACACACACACACACACACACATATATATATATATATATATATATATATATATATATATATATATATATATATATATATATATATATATATATATATATATATATATATATATATATATATATATGTTTGCAGGGATGTGGTGAGTCTGTTCCTCTACTTTTGGTGCTTGTCTGTGCATATATATATATATATATATATATATATATATATATATATATATATATATATATATATATATATATATATATGCACAGACAAGCACCAAAAGTAGAGGAACAGACTCACCACATCCCTGCAAACATACATATACGATTAAATGTTTTCTTCATTTCAAATATGAGTAAACAACAAGTAAACCAACAGAGCACAAATAGAAATATCTATACGTCAGTTTAGTCTTTGGTTATTTTCATCACCCACCTACACGCTAAATTCACTCATGCCATATACATCCATACACATTCACTGCACACTTATACACTCACTCGCTACATTCACCCTACACATCCATAGGCTAATCGTACGCATTTATTTTACATAGCATACACACTGTTACACTAATTCACTCCATACATTCAAATACTTCATTATATATGTTCACTCCACACAACCATCAGCACCTTAACTCCTTCTAATTACTTCTTACTCCCTATACTTAGCTGACAAAAATCCTATAGCATTCTTTTAAATTCACGGTAGATCTTTGACAACACGAAAATATATATTATTATATTTTTTTCTAACTGGTGCCTACAAAATGGGAATATGCTTTACCTTTCGTAAGATACCGATTTCAGTTTTGTATTATTCCTGTTGTCTCAGCATCATATCTTACTCTAACCTTAAGAGAGTTCACAGCATGTAATGGGATTTGCAAGAGTCCATAATTATATACTAATTTCTAAACTGCCATGACGTCTTTTGCAATTAGTTTCGTGTTGTCACTAGATCATTTTATTTAGTTTAGGAAAGATCTCTCGCAGTGAAGGGGTCAGGAGTAAGAAACAATCTCCTTTAACCTCACCACAAATATTTTCTTTATAACATTCTCGCTGCAGTCAGACGATTTTACTCAGATGAGGAGGGGCTCTGGTGGTGGAGGGGTTTGAGGCTGTGCCCATTATCCTCTACATACAATAGCGTCTGTTTTTATTGTCCACTTGCTAAGACCAGACGATTTTATTCAGCTTACAGGCAGCCCTCTTGAAGTCATCCCCTGGACTCCGGGTGACTTTTTTTTTTTTTTTTTTTTTTTTATTTATTTTTTGCTATCAGACGATTTTAAGCAACTAAGGAAAGACCTCTCGTGCGGATTTTTTTTTTTTTTCAATGGCTCTATCTTACCCCTCCATATCGAGAAGTCTGTCCCAAGATGAATAAAATCGTTAGGGTATGGAAAGAAAAATGTGAAAAGGATATCCCTGGGCTCAATGGGTTTAGAATCGGGGTTTTGTATCCAGTATGTATCAGTCTCAAGAAGGAAAATATTGTGATTTAGTCGTATTATTCTTGGTACTACTTGACGATGTTCTTAAACTCGCGAGGAGCTTTCATGGTTTACATATTAACTGCATGGATTCCACTGCTACTTCCTTACCTCCATTCTTCCCGAACTCCATCCTCTCCTACCTCCATCCCTCTCTACCTTTGCTACTCCCAACCTCCATCCGTCCCTTCCTCCATTTACTACCTTCCCTCCATACCTCACCCCCTGTCTACTTCCATTCCTCCACTTGCTTCTATATTTCTCTACTTTCAACACTCCTTGCCTTCATCCCTTCCTACCTCCGTCCCTCTCTCCCTGCATTCATCACTTGCACATTAGTATTATATTGTTCCTGAAGTATACACTGATAACTCTCATCAAGAAATGGACCAACCGTCACCAAAACTTACATATGAATTTGGCCTACTGGTGAATATTTTATTTTTCTCTAGATTATGAACCCCATCTGTGTAAGTACAGATTTATCTTTAAATGCAATGGACCAATTGACTGAGTTTGATCTCGTAAGCATACACTCCTGCTTTTGCGTATTTATTACCTCCGCCAACGAAGCTGGAGTAGGTTATGTATTCATCTACGTTTGTCTGTCTGTCAATCTGTCCGTCTATCTGCCTGTCTGTCCAGACGATATCTCCAAAATAATGTTCTTGATGAATTTCAATGAAATTTTGTGGAAGGGTGGGCCATGGGCCAAGGAAGAAGTGATTTTATTTTGGGGCGGATCCAGGTCCGGAGTATCCCACACAATATCTCCAAAAGTTCTTTATGAATGTCAATGAAATTTTGTGGAAGGGTGGGCCATGGGCTAAGAAAGAATTGATTAAATTTGGGGGGGGGGGGTCCGGATTCGGACCCAGATCTTATCTCCACGGATCCAGATCCGGATCCTTTTTTAATGGCAATGGCATTGGCGGAGGTATGCGCTCTCTGAGTGCTTTCTAGTTGCACTTGTCATGTTCGTGTATGCATGCTGCTTAAACATGCCGAGAGTTAAGTTTGGACAGTGTATTACTATTCAAAGCAAAGCCAGGTAGTTTATCTAATAAACAGTACAGCCAGCCGCATACAGCTGGAAAAAGGAAACTGGCAGACCCCTGACCTAGAGCAACATCATCCCAGCCGTTACTCAATACAACAACAAGTTTTCGCCACGCGGAGAACGTTCAGGTGGGCCAGCCAGATAAACGGCATACAAAATTGCTGAGAGGAATAAATAACGCTCAGGTACACAATGCACCAGCAGAAAAAACTGTGTACCCTTATCACAAAGACTCACAGGTATATCATGCATCCCAAGAGCGAAGAAACTTTACATTCCGCTCACAAAAGCTCACAGGTAATAATATGGACTAGCAAATAAAAAACTCTCCAGCGGAATCACAAAGTCCCTGGTGGTATATTATGCATCTGTAGAGGTTCAAAAAAAAATTCATCATCCGGAGCACAAAGCCTCACACTCAACCCTGCATTATTACCGTGAGAGTCGGGCCACAAGGAGGATCGAACCCGGATACCGCCAACACGCCAACACTCTCCCCAGGTAGCAAGCGGTCACCCATCCAGTCACTGACCAGAGGCTACGGTGCTTAACTCCAACGATCTCGTGGGAAACTGAGTAACAACCGAACCAGAAGAGGGGAAGAGAGGGGTGACGAAAGGACTGGGGAAAGAAAGGAGATGACGAGGGAATTTAGGAAGGGAAGGAAGGTAGGTGAGGAGGGTGTGGGAAAGGAAGAGAGGGTGGGTTGAAGAGGGAAGAGATGAGATGAAAGTAGGAGTCTGACTCAGATGGGTGAGACGCAAAGGTGAGGGGCAATTGGAAAAGGTAAAAAGGGTAGGCGGGAAGATGAATGGGAAACGGAAAGGAGATGGGAAGAAAAGGATGATGAAATATGAGGAAAGAGAACGGCGAGGAAATGAAGGGGGTTAAACAGGAAAAGGCAAGAAGGCACGAGAGGAAAGTGAAGGGAGAAAGGGGCAATGGCAGGACTAGAGAGAGCGAAGGACAAGGAGATGGAGAGAGAGAACTGCGGAGCGGATAAGAATGGGCTGGAGAGGTGAGAGAAAAAGACCTGCAGCGAGAGAGGGAGATTTTGAGGCAAAAGGGAAAAGGAAGAGAGGATAAATGAGAAAGGGAGCGGGAAAACGAAAGGGAGAATTGGCTGGTGAAGGAGAGATGTGAGAGAATGAGAGGGGAGGAGGACATAGGTAAGACCAGGTAGGAGGGAAGAAAGGGCGGAAGGAAGAGGCAAGGGTGTAGCGGTGGAAGAGTAGATAAGGCAGATGAGAGGAAAAAATGGTGTGTGAAGAAAGGGTGCAGGTAGACGAGAAAGGGAGGGTCGGTGTGATGGGATTCAGGTTGTGAAGGATCGCCAGGTAAATACTACAACACACACACACACACACACACACACACACACACACACACACACACACACACACACACACACACACACACACACACACACACACACACACACACACACACACACACACACACACACACACACACACACACACGTCTATCTATCTATCTATCTATCTAGATATATATCTATATACATATATATACAGATAGACAGATAGATAGATAGATATACTGTATATATATATATATATATATATATATATATATATATATATATATATATATATGAGAGAAAGAGAGAGAGAGGAGAGAAAGAGAAAAAGGGAAAACTTTTTACTTTGTCCACGGAGCCCCACCAACAATATCCCACACGGAGGCACAACAATATTTGCTGTTTACAAGTTCGTATGTCCACAGCCGCACCTCCCCCTTCCCCTCCCCTGGTGTCCCTTACCTGGGGCGGGGGGAGGCGGGGCAGCAATAATAAAGAGGATAAAGGAATAATTAAGAGGATGATAATGTACACAATTTTCCGGGCGAGGGACCACTGAACACCCGCCTCCCTCCCTCCCTCCCTCCCTCCCCCTGACCCGCAGGAGGGGAGGGGAGGAGGGGTAGGGAGGGAGGGACCATAACTGTAGGATCAGGAACTACCTTTTTTCAGCGGGTGTGTTGTGTGAGGATGGGAGGGAGGGAGGGGGAGGGGCGGGATAGGTAAAGGAGGAAGATGAGGATGGGAGGAATGGATAAAGAGTGAAAGCGAGAGGAGGAAAGTAGGGAGAACGGAAAAAAAAAACAGGAGGAAATTTGAAATACGAAGGCGAATGAAGAGAAAGAAAAAAGCAGTATGAAAGAAAAGAGGGGAAGACAGAGCGAAAGTGAGACAACAACTAAGGCAGGAAGAAAGTGAGAGAGAGGATGGCAAGAAGAGAAAGAAAGCCAGGCAGGGAAAGGGATAGAAAAACGAGAGGAAGGGAGAGAGAAAGATAGCCGAGGAGAGAGGGAGGGAGGGACATAGGTAGAGAGACAGGCAGAGAAAGAAAGAGAGGGAGAGGATTAGGTAAGGTAAGTAGAGGCAGAGGGAGAAAAAGAAAGTTATAGAAAGAAGGACATAAAATGGAAATGGAAAAGAGGAGAGAAGAAGAGGGAAGTGCGGGGGAGGCGATGGAAAGGAAGATAAGGAGAAAAGAGACAGAAAGGAAAGGAAGATGTAAAGAGGACCAGCTTAAGGAAGGAAATATGAAGGAAAGTAAACAACATCAGATCTACTGGTTCTTTTGAGGACACTTTTTACATGGTAGATTCTAACTAACCTAACTGTGAGCTAAAGACTAAGATAGAAGAGCATAAAGGAAAGAGAGGGAAGGGAAAGAAAGGGAAGAGGAGAGAGAGAGAGAGAGAGAGAGAGAGAGAGAGGGAAGAGAAAGGGAGAGAAAGGAAGAGAGAATGGGAGAAGGGAAGTAACTAAAATGAAGAAGAATGGGTAGGAAAGAGAAAGTCAGGAAGAGATGACAGGAAAGGAAATATGGTAGAAAATGAAAGAAGGGCATGAAATATGGAAGGTGGGAAGGGAAACTAGGAAAATATGGAAAGTAGGGAGAGATGAGTGAGTAATATGGAAGGCATGGCGGGAGACAGGTTAGGATGGATGAGGTAGCAAGGGAGGGAACGAGGAAGATCAGGGAGGAAGGGAGGAAGATCAGAGAGGTGTGAGGAGAGAACATGTAGGCTGGGGTGAGGCAAAGTACGAGACCAGGGAGGTGTGGAGGTGAGGGGGTAGAGAGGTATGGAGATAAAGAAACAGGGAGGCAAGAGAGGTAGTGGGGTAGAAGCGACAGTGAATCAGAGAGGTAAGGAGCAGAGAGACAGAATAAGAGAGACAGGAAGGTAGAAGATAAAGAGAACGGAGATTAGGTAAAGCAGAAATCAGAGAAAGTAACAAGTGAAGCAGGCAGAGAAGGGAGGAGTCGAGCAGAAAGGGAGTTAGGGCGGTATGCAGGGAGAGGAGGAAAGTTATGGGGTTATGCAGGGAGAGAAAGGATATTAGGCAGGCAGGATAGAAGTGAGACTAAGAAGGGGGAGCTGAGGCAGATCAATCAGGGAGGTGGGGGAGGCAGGAAGCCAGAGGGGACTGAAAGGGGATGAGGCAGGCAGGGGGAACGAGACTATGTAGGCAAAGTACAAGATCAGAAAAATGAGAAGGCATAAAAAACATTGAGGAGATTGAAGCAAGCAGGGTGTGAGTGAGGCAAGGCAGGAAAGGGAGGAAGGGGGAGTGACTAGACAGAGGAGGGAGGGGGAGTAGGCAGATCAGCCAGCGGGGGGCAGGGTGAGAGGGAGGGGAACAGAGGTGGGGGGTATGGATCATGGCGACCTACAGCACCACCACAATACCACACCATTTTCCGCGTGCTTGCTCTGATACCCCAATAAGCAAGTGAGACAATGGCAGGGGGAAGGGGGGGATGAGGAGTGGGGGGGATTTGGAAAAGGAGAGGGGAGGGAAGGGGACTGGGAGGGAGATGGGGGAGGGAAAGGAGGAAAATCTGGGAGAAGAGAGAATGGAGTGCTGGGGAGGAGACTGGGGAGTTAGGGAGGGAGGTTGGGGTGACGGAGAAGTAAACTAGAGGAAGGAAAGTTTGTGGAAGCGCGTGTGAGGGGTTAGGGAGAGACAAGCAGGAGAAGAGAACAAAGTACAAGGGAGTACAAAGGAAAGCAAACAGCAACAGACCTGTTGGTCCTTTCGTGGCTGTTTGGCGAAGAGAAAAGGGAAGAAAATTTGGAGACAGAGTGAATGTGAGAGAGACAGAAGGGGGAGGAGTAAGAGGACGAGAAGAGATAGGAGGAAAACAGGGAAGAAGGGAGAAGCTTTGGGGACTGATAAGAAACAGAGGGAGAGGAGGAGAGGAAGACAGGCGAGAAGAGATGAAAGTTTGGGAGAGGGGGAGAAAAATGAGACTGCAGTGGAAGGGGAGGGGGGAGGCAGCGATGGGATGGGACTGGGAGGTAAGGGAGGGAGCTGGAGAGGGAGAAGAGGAGGGAGAAAGGGGAGAGGGGAGGAGAGTTTGGGGCAGGAAGGAAGGGAGAGATGAGAGTACAGAGGAAGAGGATGTGAAATGAGGGAAAGGAGGGAGGGAGAGGGGAAAGAAGAGGAAAGAGAGGAGGGAAGAAAAGAGAAAAGGGAGATGGAGGAGTGGGGTGGATGGAAAAATGCTAAAAAACTCGATGACTGGTTGGATGCATAGGTGGATGGATGACTGGATGAATTGTTGGATGGAAGGAAGGATAAATGGATGAATGGATAACACTAAATACATATGACATGAAAGGATGGATGGATGGCTGACTAAATGAATGAATGAATGAATAAATAAATATGATGGATAGATGGTTGGTTGGTTGGATGGATGGTTAGATGTAGAGAATTTGAAAGAGTATATCAAAATAAGAAATTCATTTATCCATCTCTTCCCTCGCAGTGTTCTTCTCTCTCTCTCTCTCTCTCTCTCTCTCTCTCTCTCTCTCTCTCTCTCTCTCTCTCTCTCTCTCTCTCTCTCCCCAGGTAGAGGGCGCGTGAATGAATCTGCCAGATCTTGTTAATCCGGGATCAGGCTAAATTAATCGATATTATACCCTCTCTTGTCCTCTCCTCTCGGCCCTTCACCCCTCCTTGTCTTCACCCTCATGCCCTAAAATCTGCCTGTCTTCCTCGTTTTAGTATTCGAGGCTTCAGGACTGTTTTTCTTCCTTTTATTCCTATCTTCCTCATTCCTAGTCTTCCTTCTTTGTCTTCCATATTCCTGTTTTTTTTTCCTTTTGTCTTCCTCATTCCTGATTCTCCTTCCCCTAAATCTTGTCTTCCTCATTCCTGGTTTTCCTTCCTTTCATTCTTGTTTTCCTCATTCCAGGTTTCCCTTCCTTTCATTCTTGTCTTCTTTATTCTCTTTTTTTCCTTCCTGTTATTCTTGTCTTCCTCATTCCTGGTTTTTCACATCTTATACTGTTTGGTTTCAGTTTCTTCGTCTCAGTTTTCTTCTTCATTTTAGCTCTCATGGCATCACATTTCTTTATTCCTTTTACTCTTCTTTCCACCGTCCACTTCTCAAATACTGTCTTCTGTTTACTCTTGGCCTCCCTGTCTTCACCTTCCTCTCCTTAAACTTGTCTTCCCTTCAACTTTGTCTTCCAACCTGTAGCCTTATCCCCTCATGAGTTCCCTTTTCTCTCCCTCTCTCCTCTTCTTTTTCTTCCTCTTCTTCTCGCTTTCTCTTCTCTCTTCCTTCTCTTCTATCTCCTGCTTCTTTTCAGTCTTCTTTCTCCATTCTCTTTTCTCTTTTTCTCTCTCTCTGTGCTCTTTTCCCTTCCCCCCCTTTTCTCCCTTTCTCCACTTCTCTCCCTTCCTAATCTTCTCCCTTCTTTCTTCCCTCCCTTCTTTTCCTTCTTGGCTTCACGACTTCCCTCTCGCCCTCATTCTTCCTCTTCTTTCCCTTCTTGCCATTCTCCCTTCGTTATTTTTCCCCCCATCCTCCTCTCAGTTCAGAATAAGGCAAAACAGGACAGAACAAGGCAGGACTAAATAAAGCAGAACACGACAGGGAAGGGCAGAACACGCCAGGGTAGGGCAAGACAGGGTAAAGTAGGAGACGGCAGGGAAACAGTAAGGCAGGGCAGTACAGGGTCGGGCAGGTCGGGGCAAGGTAGGACACGGCAGGGCAGGGCAGGGCAGGGCAGGGCAAAGCAGGGCAGGAAACACTATGACAGGGCAGTACAGGATAGGGCAGGACGGGGCAAGGTAGGGCAGGGCAGGGCAGGACAGGGCAGGGAAGGGCTGGGGACGACAAAACAGGGAAGAATGGAACTAACATCAGAGAAAGTAGTCAGCCTTGATTCCGGGTGAGAGAGAGAAAGATGAACCAATAAAGCAGCCAAAGAAAGGACATAAAAAAGCAGAAAGCAACCGCCTGAATAAGAAAGGAGCTGAGAGTTTGGGGATAGGGAGAAGGGGGGGTGGAGAGAAGGGGGAGGGGTGGAGAGAAGAGGTAGGTATAATTGATGGAGAAGAGGGAGATAAAGATGAGAGACTGGAGTGGAGGAGGAAGTTAGGTTGAGGGCACATGAAGGGAAGGGGGGCAGGGAGTGGCCATGGGCAGGGCGGGGTAAGGAGAATAGGGCAAGTAGAATGGGACCAATTTAGGGCACCGTGGGGGTATATTATGGATCTTTAGGGCAATTTGGGGCAGGGAAAGGCAGGCTCCCTCAAAATAAAGGGCCCTGTCGTAGAAGAGATGCTATATTTTGAGGCAGGGCATAGCAAGGTAAAGTAAGGCCAGGGTAAGCAAGGTAAAGTATGGGGATTTGGGGGAAAGTTAGGGTATTGTTGAGCATTTTAGGGACAATTTAGGTCTATTAAAGAACTATTGCTCATTTTAGGGCAATACAGAGAACTGTAGGCCTGAGGAGAGTACGAGTATGTAAAGAAGGGGGAATTTAAGGAACTCAAGGTAATTTTAGGGAACTTTATGGTAATTTGGGGCAAGGTGCAAAAGACCCCCTAAGATGAATAACATGTCTAACGCTAACACGAATGAAATATATAACGCGCCCTCGTGCTGAAGGGGTACTGTCTGATTACTCACTTCTATTCTATTCTCGCTATCACCAGACCATTCAATACGCCTTATAATGATGACGATGACGATTCTTCAACTTATGCTTTCTAGTAATATTAAGGTCGGCCTTTCAGTAACCATATTGTCTGTGTGGTCTGTAAATCTATTCATCTAAGTTCCTGTGTCACTCTGGTCTTACCTCTCAACACGATAACTGATCTTCAACAACAAAAAAACAAAAAAAAAAAAAGGTAATAATTGATCGACTCGCTGTGAAACTCAACGATGGATTAACTCGGACCGTTGGAATACATGTCAGAATTTATATGGCGGTATTCGATTTCGCCTCACGTGATCTTATGCTTCCGTTCTACTAGGCAGCGGGTCCTCTCCGATTCCCTTAAGGCTGGGTCATTCTGCACGCTTCAATTCTCTGTTGGTTAGATTTATGCCTATCCACTGCACGAGGTTCAGAAGGCAGATAACCACTATAAGCGTAAGATATCAGGAGGGGAAGTTCCGTGACTCTCATCTTCTTTTTCCTCGCACGCTTCAGAGGGCCAAACGCCACACCAACTCTGCGTCTCTCACCCAACCATGTCGATTATAAAACTTCGAATCAGTGAACAAAAAGTGAAGCTTAGCATAGCCTTACATGTCTGGAACTATGCGTGTCATTATTATTAAAGGATTATTTTACTCAAAGGGGATATTATGATCTTTAGTTCAGTTAATATCAGGCACACACAAGCAAGTTTTATTTTTTTATTACAGATTTACAATACAAACCGTAAGTTATATTATGCTAAATTATCAAAATTTAAAAAGGATATCTTAAATACATTACGTTAGTGGAGACACAATGAGATCATAGCAATACGAGCAAATATTAATCCAGGTGTAGGCAAGTGGGATTCAACAGTAGGGGAAATGAGTGTAGACACAGTGGCGTTAACCGGAGGGGAGAACAGGGTGGTGTGATTAAGGCTGGTATACTAGGGGTAAAGGGGGTAGTCTGGATAGCGATAAAACAGCATAGAGTGGATGGACAGGGAATGGTAGGGTATGGCAAGGATGGGTGTGGTAGGATATGGTAGGGATGAGTATGGCAGGATATGGGGTCTCATAGGATAGGTATTTATGGCTGTGCAGGACTGGGTGTTGCAGGACATGGCAGGGAATAACACCATAATGTACTGCAGAGACAAGTATAGTAAGATAAATTCAAAAAGTAGAATAGGGCAGGGCAGGGAATGGATAGGTAGGCCAGGGCGGGTTTAGGTAAAGCACAGTGGAGCAAGGTAGGGTATGGCAAGGCAGGACAGGGCAGGGTATGGCCAGGATGGGCTGGGTATTGCAGGACGGGGCAGGGTGTAGCAAAGAAGGGCTGGGTATGGCAGGGTGGGGCAAGGTATGGCAAAGGAAGGGCTGGGTATGGCAGGGCGGAGCAAGGTATGACAAGGAAGGGCTGGGTATGGCAGGGCGGGGCAGGGTATGGCAGGGCAGGCTGTCAGTTACCACCGGACGTGTGGGCTGAACATTACACTAGAGTGAACATCTTTGTGCTGCACACCTGGTTCCTCCCAGACATCCCCCATCTCACTCCCCCTTCATCCTCCTCCTCCCTCTCTCCAACTACCCTAACTCCCCTCCCCTTCCACCCCCTCTTCATCCACCCCAGACATCTCCCATCTCCTCTTCCTCCCTCCCTTCATCCCCTTCCATCCCATCTCCATCCACCCAGACATCCCAAGTCTCTTCTTCTCCCTGTCCCTCCCACTCCATCTACACCAGCACCACACCCTGCTTCTCCCCCTCCATCTAATCTAGCATCCACCTCCTCTTCTCCCCCTCGAAATCCACTTCTCACCATTCACTCTCCCTCCACCCCTCTTTCCTCCACTTCCCTCATCTTCCTCCAAACCTACATCCCTACAAACCTGACCTAACCGAACCGAGCCTATGTAACGTACCCTATAATTACCACCATAACGACCACTAGCCACTGCCACCACCGTAACCTACCACAACTATCAACCACGACTATCAAACCCTAATTAAAATCACAGAAACCAGGCCCCCATACTACCACAACTACCACTATTCAACTACTACCACAACTACCCTCATTCACTATATCAAAGCTACCAAGACTTTCACTACCAAAGACAATTCCTATCACTACCACAATAATAATTAATTCTCACTATAACAACAACCAACAACCATCTCTACCACCACAGCCACCAAAATCCAAGACCTATCACAATTACCACCATCCCATCACCACTACAACTACCACCACCATCACACACTACCGTAACTACCACCAACCCACTACTAACTACCACAACTACCACAATCCACCACCACTTATAAGACTACCAAACCCATCACTACCAAAACCATCAACCACCACCACAACACCCACCATCCCAGAACTACCACAACCACCACTACTACCACAATTTTCACCCCAATACCCAAACTCACTACAGCCACCACCACCACCACCACAGCTCCTATGAATACATTATTGGAAAAGGAAGGCTAATAGAGAGATTGAAAGAGGGGAGGGGAGGGGAGGGGAGGGGAGGGAGAGAGGGAGGGAAGAAAGGAGGGAGGGAGGATGGGAGGAAGGGAGGGAGGGAGAAAGGGGAGGGGAGGGGAGGGAAGGTAGGTAGGAAGGTAGGCACGTGGTTAGAGGTAATGATGAAATTGAGAAGATAGGCTGGGCAGAAAGAGGAGGGGGGCTGCGAGAGAGAGAGAGAGAGAGAGAGAGAGAGAGAGAGAGAGAGAGAGAGAGATGACAGGGAAGGACAGGAATGGCAGGTAGAGGCAGAAGACAAGAAAGAACGACAGAAGGTAGCACAGACAGGCAGGGGATCGAATAGAAAGGGGGGGAAGGGACAGATGGAAGAAGGGTAGAGAGAGAAAGGGTAGGCCGGATGACAGGGGAAGGCAGGGATAAAGAGCAGCAGGGGTGATAAGGGTGGTGGCAGGGGCGGCAAAGGTTAGCAGGGAAGGAAAGCGACACCAGAGATGGAAAAGGTGATGGCAGGGAGACTGTAGGGGATGGAGAGGGAGGAAGGGAAAGAGGGACGAAGAAAAGGGTAGGGTAGACGACAGAGGATGACATGGAGGGACAGAGAACGGCAGGGAGACAGAACGACAGGGGTGGTGGCAGGGGCAAGAGTGGTGGTAGAGGTGGTGGCAGGGGGTAGCAAATGAAGCTCTGACAGGGATGGTGAGAGAAGATTGCGGTGACAAGAGTAGTGGAAGGGATGGTGGCAGAGGGTAGTGAAAGAGGTGTTGGCAGGGGTGGTGGCAGGGGTGTTGGCAGGGGTGGTGGCAGGGTATCAGCATCAAAGGCGGCCAGGGTATCCATCCATTATAACCCACGCTCCGCCCTTTCCTCTTGGTGACTAATTCCCCAATAAGAATCATTTAGCCTCTTTAAAGGTGAAGTGAGGCGCTCCTATATCCTCCCCTCCCCTCGTGGATCTCTCTCTCTCTCTCTCTCTCTCTCTCTGTCGGTGATATGAGGTGAAAAGAAAATGAGAAAGTTGACGATTTTTGGAAAGGTGTTTTGGTTCAGTGAGTTGTATTGCGAAGTGTGGATAGATATGAAGAAGTGGAGAGACAGGCAGAGAGAAAAGAGGAGAAAAGGAGGTCAAAGGGAGGGGGAGAAGGAGAAATGAGGGAAATGAAAAGTGACAGAGAAGGAAAGGATGACAGGGAAGAGAGGAAAATGGAATAGGGAGGAGATGGAGGAAAAGGGAAATAAGAGGTGGGGAGGAGGGGGAAATATAGGAATAAGGAAGAGAGAGAGAGAGAGAGAGAGAATCCCTTGAAAATACATAAGTGAGAATTAAATCACACAGAATATGTTTAAGCTGGTCAGACAGAGAGAAGACATGGTAGGCTATGGCGCGAGCGCACACACACACACACACACACACACACACACACACACACACACACATACACAGAGGGTATCACCGTCATCATCATCATCATCACCTGTACTTACGCATCGCAGACCAGACCACACTGCTCTATCCCACAGTCCTTCCCGGGTCCCAATTTCACCCTTATATCCCAGTGGATTAAGGGCGAATATAAGGGGTAAGAGCAGGGGAGGGGGTTAGGCTATAGGAGCACTGATAAACATAGGGGTAGAGTTGATAAATGCCTTGTGAAGCGGGAGATAAAGGGAGAGGAGAGGGGGGGAGGGAAAAAGGGAGAGAGAGAGAGACAGAGAGAGAGAGAGAGAGAGAAACTAATCTTCACATGTCAATAACTTATCCCAGTGAGGGGGTAGTGTTGCATTCTAGAAACATTATATTCTGACTCACTGCCGAAGTATTTTTTTTTTTCTTTTTTGAGGCGGTAGAAATCTCAGCTCTCCATAGATATAACCTTACCTCAGTTAACCTCTCTCTGGCTAGTGGCGCTTCTGTATTGCATTCTAGTTGATTTTTTTTTATTCCGCTTGAGGAAATCATCTACTTGCATCCACTATGTTTCTTGAGATTAAGCCCTTCACTGCGATGGCATATTGTCTATTTTGGTCTCGCTATCACCAGACGATTTTATTTAACGTATGAGCTCTCGTGGTGAAGGGGTTAATGAAGGCGATATCTAACTCCTACAACTCTACCCTCATCTGCAAATTTCCTCCACAAATCCTTAAATGGACTGGCAATTATCAAGTATATAATAATACAGACGTCATCAAAGTGAAGGGTTGGCGTCTTTCATTGTGGATGCAAGATTATTTTATTCTCCTGAAGGTGGGTTTATTCCTGACATTTTTTTTTAAGCAGAGAGTAAATTATAGTGTCGAGGGAAAGTTGTGTCAAGGTGTTTATTTATAGTATTACCTTCACTTATACAGCTACCCATCACTTCAGACACAACGCGCTGGTTCGAATTCCCAAGTGGCAGCTGTATTTTTCGTTTTTTTTATTTTTCTTTCTACTTTCTTTTTACGACAATGCAAAGGTTATGTCCGGAGAATGTCCAAAGGATGTAATTTCCCCAACGTAAACTATAATTTTGGGAATTTCAGATCATTTCCTCAAATACTGGGCTTTCTTCCCACGGAATGGAAGGTCAGAAAAAAAAAAAAAAAAAAAAAAAAAAATTCACCAGAAAATTATGTTCTTACGTTACACTCGAGCAGGAAGCTTAAAAGAATAACTGCAAAGAATGTTGTATTGTGTATCAGTCGGTTCATTTAATCTTTAACTTAAGCCAATTCTTATCAAAATTTAACATGGCCAGAGTACACAACGGATCAATTACTCCTCCTCAAAGGCATAACGTTTACCTTTTGCCCACGACTTATTTACCGACCAGCTTCCTTAACGCACTTTCCTCCCGTGACTTATTCTCCAAGATGGCGCGGTGGGAGCGGCCAGGTAAACAAACAGCTTTATTGGCAGTTACGTCCTCCTCTCTCGTGATCGCCTCCTTCCGTCTTAAAACCGCCGAAAGAACGGATAATCGCCCCCCTTCACGTTCTCGCGAGCGGAAATATGGCCTCTAGGAATTACGCCGCCCGTGAAAACTATCGGGCAATCGACGCGCGGGAACATCCGGGCTCGCGGCTCATCCGATTACATACCGTCCGTCGCCATGACAACCGAGGGACGCCGGATGATTATAAACAAAGATGGCCGCCCCCCTGTGAATTCCAGCCTCCATTTTTCTCCCGGCCAAATTGACAGTCTTTTCCGCTTCTTAATTTGGCTTCCTTTGGTGGTTGGAGGAAAATAGAAGGAAAAGAGGATGAGAGGCTATGGATGGAGAGAAATAAAAGGGATGGAGGTAGGAAAGACGAAGTATCAGAATGAGAAGAGAGGGAAGAAGGGCATTATGGGTACTGAAGTGATGGGTATCGTGTGGGTTAGGTGGTTATCAGATGGTATTACGCCCATGAGGGAGAGAAAAGATGGAGGGACAGGAAAGATGACAGAGGGGAGGAGAGAGAAAAGAGGGAGAGACAGGGGAAATGACAGGAGGGAAGAGGAGAGAGAAAAGGAGAGACAGGGGAAATGACAGGAGGGAAGAGGAGAGAGAAAAGAGGCAGGGACAGAGAATGTGGCACGAGGAATGAAGATAAGTGAAACGAAGAAGGGACAAGAGAGATGACAGGGGGGCAGGTAGACATAAGAAAAACAGGACAGTAAGAAAGAGATAAATAGGAAAAATACATTCATGCATACATACATACATACAGAAGGGTACAGAGTGATGGACAGATATAGATATTAATATATACAGAACGACAGTGAAACAGAAAATCAAAGGAGAGGAGAGAAATGAGAAAACAAAACATGAAATGAGATATAGAAAATAAAATGGAACGACGAGACAGATGAAAGAAGGGTAAGGAAGGAAATATTACTTATTGGAATGAGGAGAAAGAGAGGGGAAGAACGAAAGGACAGCGATGTAGAAAGTGTAGTGAGAAAAGAAATGAAGGGAAAATAAAGAAGGAAGGAACAACAGAATGAATGTGCGAGATGAATGGTGAACAAGAAAGGAAGACATACAGGAAGCTAAACGAAGAAACTAACATACACAAAGGAGGACAGAAACCCAAATACATTAAAAGAATGGAATTACGAGGGAGGAGATTAGAGAAAAAGTAGACTAAATTAACACAATCATTTTTAAGGCCAGGATAATGAATGAACAGACGCTTTGATGTTGTTCTAATGGTGTGTCTTACTTTATCCTATACACCTCAATCTGGTAAAAATATAACAGTAAGAATAAGGGTGAGATAATGACAACATATATATAGAAGAAGGAGCCGTAGGAGTACATTGGAAATTATTAATACAAAGGACCGCGAAATCGAAGTATAATATGGCTGAAAGAAAAAGGCAAAGATGAAGGATATGGATCTGGTGGATAGAAAGACAGAACTGAAATAAAGAAACGAAGGAAGAGAATGCTGGCGACATGTTTAGCCAAAAGAAAAATTATATTAAAGGAAAAGGAAACCGAAGGTAGAGGAATTAACAATGAGAGAGAGATAGATAGAGAGAGAGAGAGAGAGAGAGAGAGAGAGAGAGAGAGAGAGAGATGGGGGATTGAGCATTGTTTAACCAGATCCAGGTAAGCCCCACACCGCCTCTTTTATCGCCAGACACATCACATCAGCTGTTTGGGGGCAGGCAGGAACTGATAGGGCAGGCAGGAGGGCAGGCAGGGAGGCAGGGACGCAGGAAGAGAGGCAGAAGGGGTGGCAGAGAGAAAGGAAGGCAGGCAGAGAGACTGAAGGGGTGGCAGAGAGGAAGGCAGGCAGGGAGAGAGGCAGAAGGGATGGCAGAGGAAGGAATGCAGGGAAGGAAGCAGAAGGAGTGGCAGAGAAGGAATGCAGGCAGAGGGGCAGAAGAGGTGGCAGAGAGGAAGGCAAGAAGACTGGAGAGGCAGAAGGGGTCGCAGAGAGGAGGGAAGGCAGGGAGAGAGGAAGGGAGGCAGGAGAGTAGGTAAGATGGCAGGAAACACAATGAACAGACAAAACAATAAGGTAATGAGGTTAGTGTTGCAGGTACGCTAAATAGATAGATACAGACAGACAGATACATAGGTAGGTAGGTAAGTAAACAAGTAGGTAGGCAGGCAGAAAGAAAGATAACAGAAAGGGTGGTAGGTAGGTAGGAAGGGAATTAGGACGTAGGTAGGTAGGTAGGTAGGTAGGTACTGTACGTGAAGAGGGACGCCAAAGGTAAGCAGATAGGTAGGTAGGTAGGTAGGAGGGATACAATACAGTACGAAAGGACAGAGGAAGAATGGAAGGCAGAAAAAAGGAAGAAAAATAAAGAAATGAATGAATGAAAGCATGAATAGAGGAAGGAAGGAAGGAAGGATGAATGAAAATGGGGAAAAATGTGGAGTGAAGGAGGACGCTTGAGAGTGAGAGAGAGAGAGAGAGAGAGAGAGAATCCACGAAATCAAATTCACACACACACACACACACACACACACACACACACACACACACACACACACACACACCGAACATAATATAAATGCAAAAAAATCGATGAACAAAAAGACAAAAAACTCCCGCCTTTTCGTTTCCATGGCTACACGACAATATCAACAAAAGCACCAAATCTATTAGCCTGTGATTGCAAAGTACCGTGTAATGATGTAATTAAGCCCTCTCTTCGGCAACTAAGACTATTAATAACAACAAGGAGTATACATCATCACAATCAAAACTACCACTACCATCTGTAACAATGACAATAACAAGGCAATAATGAAAAGAACATTACACTACTGCTACTACTACTACCACTATTACTACTACTACTACTACTTCTAATAATAATAATAATAACAATGATAACAATAACAAGAATAACAATATGTACTACTACTACTACTACAACTTCTACTACTACTACTACCACCACCACCACTACTACTACTACTACTACTACTACTACTATTCCTATTACTGTTACTGCTGCAACTATTATTACCTCTGATGATGATGATGATGATGATGATGATGATGATGATGACGATAAAAATAATAATAATAATAATAATAATAGTAATAATAAAAATAATAATAATAATAATGACACGAAAAGAATTATACGAGACTGATAAACAAACAACAACAACAACAAGAGCGGATGTTTACCAAGCTGGGCCTAATGAAGCGAGAATTACACTTGTTAATGATGAAAAAATTTGCGCTCACTCATTAAGGCCAGAAAAATTAGCGATGGTCTTTTGAGAGAGACAGAGAGAGAGACGGGGGGGGGGAGGAAAAAGCAATGAAGGGAGACAGATAAGGGGGGTGGGTTGGGGGAAGGTAGGGGGAGAAAAAAAGGGGGTAGGAAAAGGGGAGGGGTGGGGGAAGGGGAGGGTCTGTTATCAAACTTGGGTATTAGCGTCTAAAAAGGTTGTTTCACACACACACACACACACACACACACACACACACACACACACACACACACACACACACACACATGGAAATAAAGAGCAGGACTGGGAAGAGGGAACATGACACGGGACGGGAAGAAGAGAGGAGAGGAGGAAAACGTAAAAAGGAATGGAAAGAGAGAGAGAGAGAGAGAGAGAGAGTGCAGGAAAATTAAATGCAGGAGATGGATGGAGGAGGGAGGGACGGAGAAAAGGGAATAGATGATGTGGGTAGAAGGATGGATAAAGAGAGGAGAAAGAGAATGGAGAGAGAGGCGGGTGAGACGGGGGAGGGGTAGGAAAGAAAGGAGGGAGGAAAGGAGGGAGGGGGGAGAGAGAAAAGGGAGAGAGAAGAGAGGGAGGTAGGGAGGTAATCATACATCAGAGGATAATAGACGAACGAGGTGATTGGCAGATGTTTGTTCGTGTGTGTGGGCATGTATGTGTGTATTAGCGTAAATATGCGTGGGTATGTTGTGTGTGTGTGTGTGTGTGTGTGTGTGTGTGTGTGTGTGTGTGTGTGTGTGTGTGTGTGTGTGTGTGTGTGTGTGTGTGTGTGTGTGTGTGTGTGTGTGTGTGTGTGTGTGTGTGTGTGTGTGTGTGTGTGTGTGTGTGTGTGTAGGCAGGTAGATAGATGCCTGAAACTTAACACGCGAATAACACAGCCATAAATGCTGTGCAAAATTGTTACGAAAATCCATCCATTCATCCATCGTCCAACCCTATGTTGCCCCATGGGGAGCGTAGGAGCCCGGGGCTATGCAAGTTGGTCCTGACATTTAAGATGAGAGTGACCAGCTTCACTCATCCCTGAGTGGCATTACGTCAGCAATAAACCCCCACCATCCCTTGGATATAAACCTTCACAGGCTCAATCCGATTGGAGCGCCGTAATTATTCACTAAAGCAACAGGTGCCAAAATTTGGTTATATGGTTACCACCCAGCGTAGTAAATGGCTTCCTGGCGTACAGGAAACCATTGGCTTGTCACTCAGTGTAGAGTCACCCAAAGGCAGAAGGAAGAGGAAAGAATGAAGGAATGAATGACAGATGAGGGAGTGTAAAGTCACCCGTAGGCAGAAAGACGAAGAAGGAATGAAGGAAACGAAGGCAGAAGAGGATGGAAGGAAAGAAGGATGGAGGATGCGCCCCCACCTACCACAGATCCATCAAGAGAAAAGGACCCCTCTTCCAACGCCGTAATGAGAGATATGAAAAATACTGACTCGCTACTGTGCTTCTTACTGTGCATGGGATGTGTAGGTATATGGCTGTATTCTTGGTTCTGTTGGAAGGTATTGGTAGGTATATGGTTCTAGTACTGGTTCTCTTGGTAGGTATCTGTCGGTAGGCATAAGCTTCTATTTAAGTTGGTACAAGAAGTTCTTAGCTCTCTTCCTTGGCGACTGATTTTTTAGATTACTGAAATTTTAGATTACATAAATAGTGCAAAAGAATGTATTGATGTAGCAGAAACAGAAATATACTAGTCACGAAGAAGTGCTATACGGAGTCCTCTTAACCTAAGAAATTGCAGACTAGATTATAAACTTTGACTTATGCGAACAGGCAATGAAAGAATTTAATACCCAGTAAAATCCTCGATTCAACAGGCTAAAAAATTATATATATATATATATATATATATATATATATATATATATATATATATATATATATATATATATATATTGGTTGTCACGAGATAGCGCTAAAATATTACGCTGATTGTTTACGAAATAGAAAAAAGACTAAATCCAGCCCCCCAAAAAATCACACTAAATCCAGCTAAAAAAAAATCAGACTAAATCCAGCCAAAAAGATCAGACTAAATCCAGCCCAAAAAAAATCAGACTAAGTCCAGAAAAAAGACTAAATCCAGCCAAAAAGAAACAGACTAAATCCGGCCAAAAAATCAAACTAAATCCACCACGAGTATCCTTGTCTGCCTCGCGATGACTGGCTCGAAAAATCTAAAGGTGAATAAAACTGTCTCGAGTTAGCAAAAACGAAAAAAAAAAAAATCTGGAGTACACGAAATAAAAAAAAATGTCGAACCGAGAAAACTGAGCTAAGCAGAGATAATAAAGACGGCTGGGTAAATAAAATAGCTTTGTTAGTAAAAATATAATGGTAAAAATATAACAAAGATACGCCACTGGACTGAAGGACTTAAATTGAAAGAACTATATAAGGAGTTTCGCCCAAGGTGGCTAAATCGTCCATGGCAGGGATGTCTAACTAGGGGTGAATGAAGCCTCCGTAGGGGTTGTATACATGGTTCCTAAGGTCTGTCTATCTACCTGTCTATCTGTCTGTCTATCTATCTATCTATCTATTGTCGGACGCACAGCTAGGGAGGAATGGTAGGACAGAGAGAGAGAGAGAGAGAGAGAGAGAGAGAGAGAGAGGCAGTGTGAATTATTATATAGAGTCAGATTCATTTAGCTTGTGTACTCGTAATTCCACGTAACCCTGAATTAATGTAAGCACAGGGATCATTTTTTAACATATTTATTACATGTCCATCTTAAATCTTCTAAATTAATATCCATTCTGATCCCTTTGTATTTATCTATTTTGATCCATTTAACACTTGTAATTTTATGTAATCTTGAAATTCTGTTTGCACTGGGATTATTTTTTTATGTTTTTATTATATGTACCTTTTAAATCCTGAAATATATATACATTTTGATCCTTCTTTACGTATTCTGATCCGTTTAGCCCTTGTAATTTCATGAAACTGTATTAAATCCTGAAATATATATACATTTTGATCCCTCTTTACGTATTGTGAGCCGTTTAGCACTTGTAATTTCATGTAACTGTGCTGTAAGCCTGAGTGTTAGGTGTGGCTGTAATTATATAACTCAAGTGTCAGTGCTGACAATTTAGGGCAGGTTGGAGGTGAGACTGTGAGCTTTATGGGGAGGTGAGGGTGATGGCTTAGCACGTAGCAACACATGGATTACCTCTCTCTCTCTCTCTCTCTCTCTCTCATCCTTTCCCTTTTCCTCCTTCCTCCCTATCCAATTCGTCATACAGTCTATCCCTCCTTCCCATCCCTCTCTTCCCCCTTCATTCCTTCTTTCCTCTTCCTTTCTTCATCCCACCCTCTTTCCCTCTTTTCTTTTCCTTCCCCTCCTTCACTAAACCGTCTTCCTCATCCTTTCCTTCCTTCCCTTCTTCCCCCTCTGTAATTCCTCTTCTCCTTCCTTCGTTCCTTCTTTCCTTCTTTTCTTCTATCCTACTCCTTTCCTTCCCCTCCTCCACCATCCCTATTCCTTCATTCCCTCCCTTATTCCTTCCATCTTCCCTTTTTTCATCCCACTCATTTCCTTCCTCTCCTTCACTACACCCGTTCCTTCATTCCTTTCTTCTTCCCTTCTTTCTTCCCCTCCTCCACCACAGCCGCTCCTTCGTTTCCTCCCTCCTCCCTTCTCTCACTCTCTCCTTTCTGACCTTCTCTCCTTCCAGCCCTCTTTCCTTCTCCCACTCTCTCCATTTTCCTTTCCTTCCACCCCTCCTTCCTTCTCCCACTCTCTCCTTTCTCCCTTCCTTCTCCCACTCTCTCCTTTCTCCCTTCTTTCCCTCCTTCCTTCTCCCACTCTCTCCTTTCTCCCTTCCTTCTCCCACTCTCTCCTTTCTCCCTTCTTTCCCTCCTTCCTTCTCCCACTCTCTCCTTTCTCCCTTCCTTCTCTCCTTCCACCCCTCCTTCCTTCTCCCACTCTCTCCTTTCTCACTTCCTTCCCTCCTTCCACCCCTCCTTCCTTCTCTCCTTCCCTCCCTCCCTCCCGGTCAGATTAGCACCCCGAGTTACGTATCCTGGGAAAATGTTATGAGATAAGTAATGCTGATAAAGGAGGTGTTAAGTCGGCTCCTCCAGGCACCACTCCTAATGTGTTCCCCCTCGTGCCGGTCAGACTGGTGGACACAGCTTCTCTCTGTCTCTGTCTGTCGCTGTCTCTGCCTGTCGCTCTTTTTTTTCTGTCTTTGTCTTTATCTGTCTCTCTCTCTCTCTCTCTCTCTCTCTCTCTCTCTCTCTCTCTCTCTCTCTCTCTCTCTCTCTCTCTCTCTCAGGGGATGATGCTCCACACCCAAAAACCAGCTTCCAATGTACGAGAATTAAAACCTTTCTTACCCACAGACAAAAACAATTACCCTATACCACAGAAGCAACACTGGCGGGTTTGGTGAAGAGGGAACAAACACCTACCCCAAATCTGGCGAGAAAACATCCACGGTTTTTAAAATATAGGGGCGGTATTTTGGTATTTAATAAGGGTACTCTTACTGCCGTCAAATATAGCAAAAGAAAAGGAGTGAAATTTTATATATGGGATGGTATTATGGTATTCTGAATAGGTATACTTCCTGGCTCTGTTCAGTTGGAGGGACAAAAGTATTCAGTACAAAGAAGTGAAATTTTTATGCGTACAGACACAGGCTCAATCAAGTCAAGGTCTCCATAGACTAGAGCGATGATGTTGGAGGAGAGAGAGAGAGAGAGAGAGAAGCAGCCAACCTCGACCTCCTTATCATATACCCACAGTTTTCCACAAATGGGTGTATTCGTGGGTGTAGTGTTTATTCCTGGATACTGACGTGGTGTAGTGGCTGGATGGGCTTGGAAAGATAATGGCTGGCGCATCGTCCACACAAGAAACTGATTCATTCTTGATTAACGATTGATTTGTAGATTTTAAAGATGCAGAAATATTAAGATGGAGATGCTGTTACTGGATATGATTTCTTATTAGCGTAAATTTGCAAGCTTCTGATACACTGCGTTCTAGTCACATTCATTGTCCGTCCGTATTTGGTGACCCGAGAAACGCCACGTACCACTGCTGGCGTAGAGATAATTCGAAAGAGAGAGAGAGAGAGAGAGAGAGAGAGAGAGAGAGAGAGAGAGAGAGAGAGAGAGAAAACATGAAAAAAATTGCATTCTTACACTAGATCATGGTTACATGGAATTACAAATGCTACAGTGATCAAAATGCATGTAAATAATCCTAAATGAAAACCAAAAATACTGTAAATCGATATAAATGTCACTTTTAGTAGCCCTTAAATAATCTCCTCCCTTACAGTTCATAAATTCACTATTACATAAAATTACAAAATGAAATATCTGTAAATTATTAAGCATTACAAAAATACACACAACAAACAGATCAAATTATGGCTATGATAAAAAGTAAAATTCTGGTTAGTAAATATTAAGAGTTACTGACACAGGCAAACAGACACAGACAGTTAGTTAAACAGACAGATAGATAGATATATGGAGTGACGGATAGACAAATAGATACTGAGAGACAGACAGATAGATGGGTACATAGACGGATAGACAGATAGACAGACAGACAGTGAGCATCAAGTAGGACTGCTAGCCAAGAAAACATTCAGCAAGGTTAAAAGAAATCACAGAAGCCAATGAAACCCAAATACACGACACACAGACACATACCCCCGGTCACACGACATTTACCGCCAAACTGATTCAGGGTTACAATAAATTACAAGCATTAAAGGTGTCAAAAAGCGATACTGGGGCTACGTACAGGATTTCTGGTTACATAATATTCGTACTCACACACCACTTCACTGCGAGAGGCTCGGTGATGGAGAGGGGACGCCTTCACGTGGTGGCACCGATATATCCGGCCGGTGGAGCTGCCTGGTTACACAAACATCCCTCCGCTACGTCCCTATCCCCTGAAAGGAGGGTGGTGGACTGCAAGAGGATGGTAACTTAAGTCTGAACATAAGCCCTTCACTACTTTACTCCTACTCTAACTTGGCTCAGATTTTCGTCCTTTTGCACCCTATTTGATGTAGCTCGGTGGCAGAATAAGACACTGGTTATTTTTCACAACACTTCTTCGTGACTAGCATGAAAATCTACTGCCAGTCTACAAAAGAGCATTCAAGATGGAGAGATGCCAATTTTAGGCCAAGTTAGAGTAAGAGGGATATATAACTACCTTTACTTTTTTATATTGGTCTTTATTTTACTTACGGGAGACTATAATAACAGATAAGCATATTACAGCCCCCTATTACACACACACACACACACACACACACACACACACACACACACACACACACACACACACGGGAAAGCACATTATTATTATTATTAGTAGTAGTAGTAGTAGTAGCAGTAGCAGTAGTAGTAGTAGTAGTATCATCAGTTCGTCCTCTGAACAGTCTCTCTCTCTCTCTCTCTCTCTCTCTCTCTCTCTCTCTCTCTCTCTCTCTCTCATATACCGTGCCGCTTATCATAATCCGCAAGTGTAATGTTATGGCCGACATCGCAGGTAAAGGTACCGCCTATATCCACCTTATCAGCGAGAGAGAGAGAGAGAGAGAGAGAGAGAGAGAGAGAGAGAGAGAGAGGTATATCCAGGAGCCGCGGTGGCCTGGGGTAGCGTGGTCGTCTCCCCGCCTATGTGTGTTGAAGTCTAAGGAATCGAAACCCAAGATCCAAAGAACCTCTATCGTTGGTACTATACTCTTTTTACTCCAATTTGGCCTAAAATTACCATCTCTCCATTTTGCATACTGAGTTATGGCAATAGATTATCACTACAATATGGTGCTAATCACGAAGAAGTGCTATGTACAGAATGTGGAGCTGTAGTATTGTCTTTTTCTATCACTGAGTTACACGAAATGAGCTGCACTTGGACGAAAATCTATGCCAAGTTAAGATGAAAGAACTACAGGTTCCAATTATCAGCATACTAAGTCACCCTCATCCCCTCGTCACCATCAGGGCACCAATACCTACCGTCTGTTCTGGTGTGACGGTATTAGAGGGAGCGATAGTGACTGGTTCGTGAAGTGCAATATGAAAGCTGTTCTGGGATTGTCTGATGCTGTGATTTCAAGACTAACAGTTCGCGCTTGCCCTTCTTACTTCAACTTGTGTGTGTGTGTGTGTGTGTGTGTGTGTGTGTGTGTGTGTGTGTGTGTGTGTGTGTGTGTGTGTGTGTGTGTGTGTGTACAAAGAGTTCACATTATCCATAGGAACAGCGCTTCCTTCCTTTCTTCTTTCTTTCCTTCCCCCACCTCTCTCCTTTCCTCCATTCCCCACACAACCTCCTCCCTTCTCACCCCTTTTCCTTCCTTCCTCATTTCTCTCCTTTCCTCCATTCCCCATACCCTCTCCGCCCCCTTTCTCACCCCTCTACCTTCCCTCCTTCCTCCCCTCCTCTCCCCATCTCACGCCTAACTGGGTGAAAACATGCTAAGGGTAAACTGATATTAAACTGAGACAGGCTGGGGTGGGGAGAGGATAGGCTGTTGTTTTCCTAGGAGAGAATATCGATGCCAAGACACAGGATATATTCAGAGGCTTAAAATCAGAGGCCGGGGGAAATATCGGAGGGAAGGAATATTCAGGACTACAACATCGCTGCAGGAAAGACTTAGGAAGAATATTTAGATGCTTGAGGGAACGGGAAAATGTATAATCACAGAGGACTGAGGGGATATTTGGGGATGCCTGATGAAGGATGGGAAAGCTGAATCAACAACATACAAATACACCAGGACTCTGATTAGGCCAATACATGAGAGTCACAAGCACAGGGAAGTAATTCGGTCACGTACCTATGAAGGAAGGAGGAGGTAAAGACTCAGGTTATGCAAAATTCGTCCCTTCCAAACGTAAAGAAAGAATATCAAAACCCGTACAGTTCGAAATACCTGAATACTCGTACATTACAATACTGTTCGAGATAAAGCAACATTCGTCGTACTGCTGATAGAAGAGGTCAACCCCTCAGCTTAAAAAAAAAACTATCACTAACTCACGAAGCCTATATACAAGTAAAAAAAAAAAAAATGTCCTCAGGCTAAAGGTATTACGCAAATTATCACACCACACCCATACCACGCCAAACCAAACACCGGAATACGACCAAAATACCGGGATTACCCAAGGCACGATTACCCAGTGTGGGGAAACCCGTTACTCTGAGGCGGCGTCCATTGTGCCAACCGGAGTGAGAGAGATAAGAGGAAGATGTGATTTATGGGGGGGTTTGATTGGGAGGGAGAGTGGGGGAGGGGAAAGGGGTGTGAGTGGGGGAGAAAGGAGGGAAATGAGGTTGGGATGGGGGTTTTGGAGGACAGGTGGGGGAAGAGAGGGTTAAGGAAGAACAGTGGGGATCGGGAAGAAGGGGAGGTAGAGGGAGAGTAGAAAGGGTATGAGCAAGGGAAAGGGTATGGGAGGGGGGGAAGGGTATGAGAGGGGGAAGGGGCATGAGAGGGGGAAGGGGCATGGGAGGAAGAGGCATGAAAGGAAGAAGGAGTATGAAAAGGGGGAAGGGTATATAGACTATGAGAAGTGGGTGAAGTATGAGAGGGAGAAGGGATATGAGAGGGGGGAATGGGCACGAGGAGGTAGGGGAAGTATGAAAGGAATGAGGTGGGGGTGGAGACTGAAGCAAAGGAAGCGATGGCGAATAAAGGAGACAAGGAAGACGGATGGGAGGAGGAAGCAGATTCAAACCTCTTGGTAGGATGTCATTAAATACAAAATTAAGTATATTATCTGGCTGTAGCAAAAAGAAAACAGCACAAATCTCAATGTATTAAAAAAAAAAAAAAGTGATACATGCACATGAAAGACTAACAAAACGATACAGAGAACAGCGACTAAAGCTCAGAGAAAAATTATACAAAATGAGGACGTAAAATGATGAGAGGGACTGACTGCAAAAATCCGGCAGCTTCAACCAGGCACTCCCAGAGACCATTTGTGGGGGTTACGTTGAAGGAATGTGTGTATTACGAGAATGAGATGCATGAGGTGAGTAAACGTGCCGTAGATCGAGACGAGGCACTGCACATACTAAGGGAAGAGTGGGTTGAGTTTGAGGTGTATTTTGTGTTAATACTAGTGCAGTGGGGGAGGCGGTGGCTGAATCGGTAGAGAGGCGGCTTGCAGTCCTAATGGACCCAGGATCGAATCTCGGCTGGGGCAGGGAACAGTTTAAGGATTTGAATTTCCTAAAAGCAGACTTTCCTGATCTACCAGATGACCCGCCGACATGTCGTAAAAGTACCCCCGCCAATACCAATACACCAGTCCTGTATGAGACAGCCCTAGCATGTATTCAATATGGACGGTGGGTGTTAGCGCCGAAGTGGTGACATGTGGAGGTGTAGGAGGACTACTGGGCCTTGGGTTGGCAACTGCCCCCAAGAAATAGGCCCTGAGCCTTTGCCCAGAGTCGGACACATAAAAAAAAAAAAAAAAAAAAAAAAAAAGTGAAGGGTATGTGTACTACCATGAGGGTAGAATGAGCTGTGTATGAAGTGTATTTTGCTTTAATATTTGCCTACTGAAAGGGATGCCATAGTACTATCATAGGTGATATTGCAACGAGGGTAGAATGGGCTATGTGAGAGGTGTATTTTGCGTTAATGATGACATAATGAAGGGGTGGGGGGGAATTGCAGTGAGAACAGAGAGGGCTGTGTGTGATAAGTATCTTGTGTTGGTACTGGTGTAGGGACGATGTTGTGTATCCCAGATGATACTTCTAATAACTGTGAAGGAGATTTTGTATGACTGTGGCGCCCATGTGTTTAAGCTTGTATACTGTATTGCTAAGTGGAGGAAGAGGGACTTTTCATGGCAGACTGTATAGGGAAGAGACTTACTGATTTTATGCTTCTTTGTGGTAGGGGTGTTGAATATAAGTACAAGGATGGGACAGATCTTGTGTTGAGGTAATGAAGGTGCCTCTTATAATATAGTCCTTGAATGTGATTATTTGTGTGTGTGTGTGTGTGTGTGTGTGTGTGTGTGTGTGTGTGTGTGTGTGTGTGTGTTCTTTTCCTGCTATTAATTTTACAGCTTTTTTATGTAGTTACTGGATATTGTTCATGTTTTCGTGAGGCCTAATTAGGACTAGCAAACTTTAATGTTGTGCGGATAAACTGTTTGCAGACTCCTCTCTCGGCGAGCTTCTCTGTTGACACAAAGTGGTGCTTGTGAGTTTCTTAAGTGCACTGCGTTTATGAGTGGCCTTTGCATTAGCGTTGTTTGTGTGCTGAGAAAAGGTCATGTATACTTCAAGGCTTAAAAAATCGGGTATCTCTTAACACCCAGGCTCCTATGACTCACTCCCAGCTGAATTAAATCATCCGGGGTTACGTGGAAAAGAATATTAGAGTTTATGTAAAATGGGTAAAAGTATTGGTACTGTCCGTATTCTCATGGGGTAAGGAGACTCCCCTAGCACCTCTTCCTTAGCGATTTATTTATGGACACGGCTCGATATCAATTAGTATGTTATTTATGCTGAGTAAGTTGGTATTTGAATTATTTAAATGACACGGAAGAGGATAGTACGGAGTAATAAGCATAATAAATCGCTTAGGATGAGGTGTTAGTGAGCTTCCCAACCGAATGAGAATACCGCCTCTAGGTTCCTATGCTCACTCTCAGCTGAATAAAATCGTCAAGTATTATCAGTCAAATGCTAGCCTTATCCCGAACATGCAGGGGGTTAAGGGTGGGGTTGAGATTAATGCTTGGGGTGAAAAGAGTAAAGGTAGGGGTTATTAGCGATGTAGGCGTTTTGTTCTGTGTCAATTATTTTAGTACAGGTTGAAATAGGTCGTGTTTCACAATGTGTCTTTTAATAACTTGAAGCTTTTTTCAGTTCTATATATGTATCGTAGATGAAATAAAATTGCTCTTATTATTACTGTTACTATTATTATTATTATTATTATTATTATTACTAATACTACTACTACTACCACAACTATTATTACCACTACTACTATCATTATTATTATTCCAAACTCATAAAAACACGAGAGGAATATCACTGAAGCACTTGTAAAGGATGGTCAAGTTTCATCCTATCAGGTTAAAGACTGAAGCGAAAAGGCACATCACAGTAGGTCGCCACTGGGAAGAAATTTGTATTTTTTTTTTTTTTACACTGGTTTGGTGCTGGATAGGGACGCCTTCAGGTGGTGGCACCGCTATGACTGGGCGACTCCTCTGTCTGGTTATACAAATGTCACCCATCTCCCTCCCTGTCCCCCAAAAGGAGGATGGTGGAAAGAAGGATGACAACTAATTCTGCCTACAGTCCACTAGGTTCAAGTTCCGTGTGTGTCAGAGGCCAGAATAACATCATGGTTTAAGATCTGTTTGTATATCTAAAAGGAAATCAGCCAACAATATTTTCCCACTATATTGCATGGCTGTGTTCATGACTGTCACGACGAAGATGTACCGTCAGAGTTTATCGAATCATTTGTTTACTGTGTTCCTGATACCGCTTAGCAAGGATGTGTCGTCACTCTTTATCGAATATATTGTTTAGGTTTCGTGATAGCCATGTAGCACAGGGTTAATAACTGCTTTTTATTTTTACTTTTTTTATCTCATATCCACGAAGAGCTGAAAGGAAGAACTGAAAAAAGAATAATAAAATGTGTGTGTGTGTGTGTGTGTGTGTGTGTGTGTGTGTGTGTGTGTGTGTGTGTGTGTGTGTGTGTGTGTGTGTGTGTGTTAAGTCTGAGTGTGTGGGGGGCCTAAGAGCGTGTGAGAGTATGAGGGTGGTGGGAGGCAGGAACACCCAGGGGGCCTCAGACACCTGACACGGGACAAATTAACCCGTGACGTCAGAGATCACGTGACCACTACAACAACACTGCCACAACAAACACACACGGCCACCGCACCCAACACACCAACACCAACACAACAAACAGTAGCCGTGTGTTGCTAGGCTAGAGCCCCGAAGACGAAGTTCCGTATGATCCTTGCCGTGTGCATCGGATTCTTTGCCATGCGCTGATCCCAGATTTTGCCACTACTTTCTTATTTACTCGTATTAAGGAGCAGGTTAATTCTATAGCATATAAAGGATGAAGCTACGTTCCTTGTCGCTTTCCCAACTTATCAATCTCCCCACCTACATGCTTACGTACTTTGCCTTCCTACCTACTGCATCTTCCTGTCTAACTTTTAACCTACCCCTTTGCCTTCCTACTTACCTAGCTCCCTCCCTGCCTTCCTGCCCATCTCCCTTCCTATCTACTTCTCTGACTACCTCTGTGCCCACTTCCCTGCTTTCCCCCATGCCTACCCCTTTGTCCATCCTCCTACCTACTTCACCACCTACCTCCTTGCTTACCTCCCTACCTACCTACCTCTCCATTTATCTATCTTCCCGCCTACATACCTTCCTATTTAACTATCTTCTTTCCTACCTTCCTCCATACCTACCTCCCTCTGCACATTCCTGCCTGCCTCTCTGCCTCTCTGCTTCCCTATCTCCCTATTTCCATCTCCCAATGAGGTGGCGACAAAGGTGTGTATTATATATTTTTTTTTCAATTTGCCAATTTCCAGTGGGCTGTATAAGAATCGTGATATGGGCATGAATTACTGCATCACCACCGCCACCACAACACAGCATCAACACCGCCACCACAACACAGCATCAACACCGCCACCACAACACAGCATCAACACCGCCACCACAACACAGCATCAACACTTACCACAACACAGCATCAACACCGCCACCACAACACAGCATCAACACCGCCACCACACAGCATCAACACTTACCACAACACAGCATCAACACTTACCACAACACAGCATCAACACTCACCACAACACAGCATCAACACCACAACACCAACACCAACATCACAACCACAACAACAACACCATCACCACAACCACAACACCACCACTATCACAACAACACCACAACCATAACCACAACACCAACACCAACACCACAACCACAATACCAACACCACAACCACAATACCAACACCACAACATCAACACCATACAACCACAACACCACAACCACAACCACCCCTAACACAGCACCACCACCAACGCCACCACAACAACAAACACACGCACAGCTTGGCCTAGAAAAATATGACGTTGGCTAAACTTATTGAAAAAAATTACAGGCCTAAAAAAAAAAAAAAAAATGCTGTCTAACGCAAAAAAACCCTTCACCCAGGTCACCCCCAGTTTTCTCCACTCTGACCTACCCGTTGTTAGCTTCCTCCTTCAAGACCAAGCAAATCTACTGTATACATCCCATTCCCCCTTCCTGCGTCCCTTTCACTATACTGTCTGGTTTTCATCTGACGGAACTAAGTAACTCTCACATCCTAGGGAGTAAGTCGTGGTTTGCAGGAAATTCAATAAGCTTTAATTATGAGGTGGGATTGAGTCTCCTTGGTTACTATTCAAATCAGCCATCCCATCAGACTACACCTGGCCATCACCCGAGCTGAAAGGGGTTAGGGATTCTTGTCAAGTTAGATACATCCTACATTAATCCCTTCAATCCGAGGACGTAATCTTAATCTCAATCTCCTTAGCTCCAGACGGATTTACTGAACTTAAGGTAGACTTCTGAAAGGCTATAATAAGTCATCATCAATCCACCAGGAAAAAAAAAAAAATCCGCCCAAGTTGAATAAAATCGCCCAGGTTAACTCCTCCGGTAAAGAGATATGTCCTGAGTCATGTTGTCCAGATAGCGAGAGTTTAATAAGAAAAGGATAGCATCGGTGTGAAGTGGCTAAGATTACGTCACCTACATCACTTAAGTACTCTGTCCGAGGTTGATTACTGCACGGGAAGAAGAAGAGGAAGAGGAGGAGGAGGAAGAGGAGGAGGTTGAGAGAGAGAGAGGGAGAGAGAGAGAGGATGGGGGTGTAGGTGAGGGAAAAGTGAGAGAGAGGGAGGGAGGAAGGGAGGTAAAGAGGGGGGGGGGCAGAGGGGAGAGGTGTATCTCACATTACAAATACTGTTATCACAAGAACCATGTTTCCCACACAAACACCACATTAGGACACCACCACCTCTCACACCTCTCTCTCTCTCTCTCTCTCTCTCTCTCTCTCTCTCTCTCTCTCTCTCTCTCTCTCTCTCTCTCTCCTTATATGTATACCTAAGCCTCCCATTACACTTAACCTACCATATCTACGTGTCTGGCGAGATGACACACACACACACACACACACACACACACACACACACACACACACACACACACACACAACAGCTAGCAATGTGATGTTTGTTGCAGAATTCAGAAGACTCCCAATCAAAGCACCGAAAATTACATGGACGCCGAGTACTATTAATGGCCACTGCAAGCCATTGGTCCTGACGTTCATTATATTGTTTTTAAGACAGTTTGAAGGTTATCTGGAATACTGTTCTTGTGTTTAATATAATGCTTTCTGAAGATGATTTTAAAGACAGCTTTGGAGACCGGGCGCAACAGTGATTTCCCTTGTACCCAGACGCCGAAACTGACAGGGGTAGCGAATGCAGTAGAGAGCGGATGTAAACAAGAGCAGAGTGGTGTTTGTTGTGAGGGCTGGCGGCACACAAACACACGGTGACGGCCAGACAAACTAGCCTGGGAGACTGCGCAGGCCCATGCTCACTTGCGCCTTCACACACAAACGAATCTCTTCTCGTGTATACAGAGAAAGGCTGATATGATTTAGCCTCTTCACAACGATTCAGTGACGACTTACACATTTCATTTCTGCAACAACCACACAATTAAGTTCTGCTTGTGTGTGTGTGTGTGTGTGTGTGTGTGTGTGTGTGTGTGTGTGTGTGTGTGTGTGTGTGTGTGTGTGTGTGTGTGTGTGTGTGTGTGTGTGTGTGTGTGTGTTAAAAATCTAGAAAAGAGGCAGTAAAGTAATCCTCCTGTGACAAAGGTACATCTCTTATCAGGCATCCTCACCCACCCTCCACCTTCCCAGCTTATCTGCCCTACACAAACAACACACAAGTCAGTTTGGCGTTAAATTACCTACATATCCCTCTTATCGCGCCCTCCTGCCCCTGACGACCCTCTCCCCCTCCACCTCCAACATATTCCTCTACCTAGGCTGTTTCAAGACCCTTAGGTAAATTTTCGCTTTATTTTCCTAACGACGTAGCTTAACCCACAAACAGAAAAATGTAATACCTAACCTAATCTAACTTAACACCCGTTACTTAATCTAACCTAACCTGATACAGTGCCTAGTCTAACCTAACCTATCCTATCCTAACCTAACCTAACCTACTGTAACATAACATAACCCATCCCAACCTAACCTAACCCAACCTAACCTAACCTAACCTATCCCATCCTAACGCCTAACCAAATATAACCTAACCAAGACCCTCCCGGAAAAAGTGCTAAATTCGACTATGGTTCGAAAAACTACACTAATTCCTAAAAACAGATAAAATCGTTTGATGCTGACTGAAATGAGAACTACATCACCGGACTGAGAAGGTTAAATAGCAAATGCATCTCTTCTTTAGCCACAAAAAATCACAGCCATCTAATACCCTTCACAGCTCGCACGGACATAAATATTACAAAAACTGTCCAATATCGAATAAGCAGCCCTAACATCTATTCAGTATGGACGGTGGGTATTAGCGCCGAAATGATGACATACGTGAAGGTGTGTGACGCGTGGGAGGACCGCCGGATTGCAGGGAACGCACTATGTAATCACTTCCCTGAGTTGGAGGAGTAAAAAGAAAAAAGTGATGTGATAACCAGTCAAGAAAAATGTGTAGCCTTTCTCTATGATGCATTTGCGTGTGTGTGTGTGTGTGTGTGTGTGTGTGTGTGTGTGTGTGTGTGTGAATCTGTCAACGTAGATGTGGCTACTCAGAGGAGAACAAACTCAAATCTCAGCTCTGTTCTGGAAATTTGTGTATCTGAACTGCGGAAATTTCTCACAATGTGCCATATAACTCAAAATCAAGTGAGGTAATTGTACACAGAGAAGTCCACACATAAAGCACTAACAAGCACGTACATACAAGGACCCATGATCTAAAAATGTACACACAAGAGTATCTGAACGTACAAGCATAAAACGCACAGGCATAAAACACACAGGAACATAATCGTGTATGCACATAAACACACATGCTCAAAGTGACACAGGCTATCACACACAGCAAACGTAAGCATAACACACTCACACACACACACACACACACACACACACACACACACACACTGGTCTCTCATTTTCTTTCTTAGTGACCCTTGCTGACCTGTACAAACTGCTCTCTCTCTCTCTCTCTCTCTCTCTCTCTCTCTCTCTCTCTCTCTCTCTCTCTCTCTCTCTCTCTCTCTCCAGCTGATTTAAATCGTCTGGTGATGGCAAGTAAAGAAATACGTCATCGTTGTGAAGGGGTGAATAAGGTTACCCATACTTCCTCCTCCTCCTCCTCTTCCTCCTCCTCTTCCTCCTTCAGTAGCTGTGGTCATATTTCTTCCTCCAATTCCTTTTTTCTCCTACTATTTCTCTCTCCTCTTCCCTCCCCCTTCTCTTCATTTTTCTCCTTACTCTCTTCTTTATTCTCTCTCCTTTATTTATTTTCATTTGTCATCCTTCTTGATCGTTCCTTAATTGTTTATGGCATTTCAATAATAGGTGTACTCTCTCTCTCTCTCTCTCTCTCTCTCTCTCTCTCTCTCTCTCTCTATTTATCTATCTATCCATCCTTCTCCTTACCCTACATACTCCCCCTCCTCTATCCCCACCCATCCTTCACCCTCCCCCTTCCCCTTCCCTCCCCCCCACCCTCCTCAACCAAAACAACAGGATCAGAATTAATATTTCCCCCCAAGCCGGTTCTGATCCCTTATATTGGACTTGCCTTCTCCACCTCAGGATCAAACCCTCTTAAACCCCTTCACATCGAGTAGCCTACTTCATTTTTCGCCTTATTCTTTTGTCGTTAGGGATTATTGTTATTGTTGATATTTACTGTTATTTATTATTATTACTGTTATCGTTATTATTAATTATTATCATTATTATTATTATTATTACTATTATTATTATTACTATCATCATCATTATCATCATTTTTCATCATTCTTATTTTTATTATTGTTATTATTATTATTATTATTATCATTATTATTATTACTATTATTCAGTCAGTTTTTGGGAGACCTCTTGTAGTGATGTGGTTAATGAAGTAAGCCTCTTCTTACTTTCTTCACTTTGAAAACTCCATCTTTTAAGCTGAATAAATTTTTCCGACGGTGGTAAGAATAGGGCAGAATAAAATAGAATAAAATAAAAATGTTACAACAGTGGAGAGATTATTCCCTTCGTTACACAAGGCCTTCCGCAAATTGGATAAATCGTCTAGCTGTACTTCCCCCCCCCCTCCCCTCAAAAAAGAAAAAAGAATGCAAAAGACGTCCTTGTACTGGTGTCTTCATGCTTTTTTTTATTTAGGTAACAGATGTGAGAAGCTTCAGTAATAACAGGGTTCTTAATCATCATCATCATCATCATCACCATCATCATCATCAATCCAACCGTAATTCGTACCTACAAAATAGAGTGAGAGAGTGAGACATCATCATCACCATCATCAACCCAACCGTAACTCTTACCTACAAAATAGAGTGAGGTAAGATCCAGAAACAAGGAAAAAGAAGGCCAAAAGGCAGAACACTCAAACAATATGCCTAGTTAAATAGGCCACAGTATCACTCAAGCCTTCGAAATCCTGGCTCTACCTGGTAAACAAATCCATCTGCACAATATTTTTTTCCATACAGATGCACTTCATATGTACCTGAGAGAAGGAATCATCCCGCCAATCCCTAGCTAAAAGAAGAATGCCAAACCTATGTAATGTTATTCTCCTTACATACTTCACTCCTTTCAATCCCCTGTCAATCTCTTAGCTTCCTCAATTTCCATACCTACCTCGCTTTCTCGCACACTCATTTACCGTAATCATTAACCTTCATAACTTCGTTATTTAGATCCCCAGTCAATCTCTTACCTTCCTCAATTTCCATACCTACTTGACTTTCTCACACACTCATTTACCATACTCATTAACCTTCTTCTTCGCCTACCATACCTCTTCTCACCTTCAGACTCATTTGGATGCGTATACTCTTTTGATCCTTTGTCATTTCCTTCTCTTCCTCAATTATTATACCATAGCTTTCTGACATATTCAGTTATTATGTCCAGCACTTTCTTGGCGTTCCTCATCTCCTTCCACCTAAATATTCACACATATACATCGTACCCTTTTCACCAACCTATCACACACACACACACACACACACACACCTCATTACCTTCTTCACATATCACGATTTTGTTCCCCTGAGAGAGAGAGACCCCGACAGTCACAAGGCTAACAGTACTAAATCCCTTTGTTTGGGATGTAAGCCTCTCTACATTAGGATTGTCCCGCTATCTTAAATGGAATCGGGAAACTGTATATGGAGCTGGATTCCTTTATTGTCCTCCCGTCAAATTAGCCTCGAACCCCTTTTGTAATGGACTTGGATCCCTTCACCTGTGGGACAGAATGCCTTTGGGTTGGGTTTTGGATTAAGATGGAGCGCCTCTTAACTGCGGGGGAGGGAGGAAGAAGAAGAAGAAGAAGAACCACAAGAAGAAGAAGAAGAAGAACCAGAACCAGAAGAAGAAGAAGAAGAGGAGGAGGAGGAGGAGGAGGAGTAGGAGAGGGAAGAGATGTAAAGAGGTTTGAATTCCTTTGTGGCCGGCTTGCAAATTAGGTTTGAGCCTCTTTTATCCTTTTCAATACGATGTCGTCTTATTCTGTCTAATTCTTGCTGCTTCCTGACGATTGTATTAAGCTTAGAGGAGCCCTATAATAATGGAGTGTTGATGAAGGCTACTGTATATCTAACCCTTTCGAGTGAAACAATCTATGTTGAAAAAACTATCATATATTAGCATGAACAAAATTAGATTATGCCAACGTAATACTAGTAGTAGCTGTAACTCCAGGTTCGTCTAATTTGTGATCCCAGTAGACTACAGGCTTAAACTATCCTTCTTCCATCCTCCATACTCCCATCGAGGGATAGGGAAGTAGATGGGGGACGTCTGTATAACCAGGCAGTTGAGAAGAATGGTTATATGGGTGCCATCACATGAAGGCGTCCCTCTCCAACACAGTCAACGTACTGAAGAGTTTGAACAGAATCGAGACACTGTATATGGTGTTGGATTCCCTTAGACACTGTATATGGTGTTGGATTCCCTCATTGTGCTCCTGTCAAATTAGCCCTGAACCCCTTTTATAATACGCCTGAATCCTTTCACCTGTATAATCGGACACCTTCGGATAAAGTTTTGGATTAAAATGAACTGCCTGTTAATTCGGGGACGGAGACGTAAATATGCTTGGATTCCTTTGTGGTCGGTTTGCAAATGGGGTCTGAGCTTCATTGTAAAGGAATCGGATCCTGTTTCAGAAGATCGAATCCTTTTTACTGTTGGCGGATCCTGTTTCAGAAGATCGAATCCTTTTTACTGTTGGAGTATTGTTAATCAGTATAAAGAACTCAGAACTGGAAGCTAATACCCACATTCCACAGTGAAAATATGCCATGGCTCTCATTCAGAACTGGTGTGATGATATTTTTTTTTTTATTATTATTATTTTTTTTTTTTTGACATGCCAGTGGGCCTTGTGGAAGACCAATAGAGTTCCCTGTTCCCTGTCTAAGATCGATTTCGTGCCCCTGTGGACCCGATGTGAGAAAAATGGTGGTGATGATGATGAAAATGGAAGAAAAATGGTTATGATGACGACGACGACGACAACAACGATGATGATGATGATGATGACGACAGCGAAAAAGGGTCATGACGACGACGACGACGATTATGACGATGATGATGATGATGAGAAAGGAAATTATGCTTATGACGTAAGAAAAAGAATTGCACTTTTTATAACTGTGGAAAATTAGTTTCGATGACGGCGACGACGACGATATTATTCCTATATTCATCCTTTTTCTCTCCACTTATTCCACGGGTCAGATCCCACATATTAGCATCCAAGCCTCTTTAGGAGAATTGGATCCTCGTTTTTACCTTAGGGTCGGATTCCTGTAAATTAGAGCTGGGGTTCTCTTAATTAAGGCCTTATGAAGCATCGCGCGCCGGCAAGCAGCTAATAATTTCCTCGGGTTATAAGAGTTCTTTTGTTTCGAACCTGGCCGAGTGTCAGCCTGGAGGGTGGGTGGTAATTAAATAGGCAGGGAGGTGGGAGAGATGGAGGGAGTGTGGGAGGGAGGGTGAGAAGGTGGGAGGGAGGGAGGTGGGAGAGATGGAGGGAGTGTGGGAGGGAGGGTGAGAAAGTGGGAGAGATGGAGGGAGTGTGGGAGGGAGGGTGAGAAGGTGGAAGGGAGGCAGGAGTGGTACGGAGATGGGAAAGAGAGGGATGGGTGGACGGATGCAAGAATGGAGGCGGAGGGAGGTGGGTAATATGAAGTGAAGAGAGAGGGGGATGGAAATAAGATAGGAGGAAAGGAAGAAGGAATAGTTGGAGGTCAGGTAGGATGGAGGGATGGAAGTTAAGGAGGAACGAAAGAAGGTGAGAGAAGTGAAGGTAGTGAATGAGAATGAGGGAAAGTAAGCGGTGAGACTGAAGGGCGAAATTGAGAGGAAAGTGTGTGGAGGTATGAGGTATGTGTAGGGGGAGGTGAAGAGTGCGTGTGTGCGAAAGAGATGTGTGAGATGAGTGAGAAGCAGGTGTGACAGATAACAATACGGCACATATCTGAATGTGTGAGAGAATGAGGTATGAGGTAGGAGAATGAGGGGTATTAGCGTGTGTGGGATGAGGGTTGAGGAATGAAGAGTAAGAAGGAAAGGTGTGTGTGTGTGTGTGTGTGTGTGTGTGTGTGTGTGTGTGTGTGTGTGTGTGTGTGTGTGTGTGTGTGTGTGTGTGTGTGTGTGTGTGTGTGTGTGTGTGTGTGTGTGTGTGTGTGTGTGTGTGTGTGTGTGTGTGTGTGTGTGTGTGTGTGTGTGTGTGTGTGTGTGTGTGTGTAGTGTAGTGAGGAATGAATGGTGGGAATGAAGGGGTGATGGCGTAAGGTATGGTTATGAGAGTGACTGGCGAGAGTGAGTGAGGAATGAGGGCGTAAAGTGAAAGTGAGGGGTGAGGGGGTGTGAGTGTTAGACGATGAGGGGTAAGGGGTGAGGGGGTGAGAGGGTTTGATGATGAGAGGTGAGGGGTGAGGGGTAAGGTAAGGGGTGAGGGTAAGGGAGCAAATGAGGGATGACGGGTAAGGAGTAAGGGGATGAGGCGTGGGAGTGAGGGGTAAGAGGGTAGGGAGGTGAGGGGGGTGAGAGGCATGAAGGGTGAGGGGTATGAGGGGTGAGGTGGTGAGGGGTGAAGTAATTATGAGGGGTCATGTACACACACTTGGTCAGGTCAGCTGCCGATGTGTTACCACGCCGTTACTTTTTACACACACACACACACACACACACACACACACACACACACATACACACACACACACACACACACACATACACACTTTTTTTACATTATTCTCTTTTTCTCCTTCTCTCCCTGTTTACTCCTTCCCTCCACCTCTTACTACCCTCCACTTTTGGCCTCTCCTTTGCATTCTCCTCCAGGATTTCTCTCAGCTGATAAATTCCACTAATGTTACCCAGTGAAAAATAAGAGTGAAGAGGTTTTTCGCAGTTCCTTAAACATTCATTATTTCCAAAAATGAAAAAAAAAATATTATTTCCTCCTACCATTGTTTAGTTACTGAGGCAATGCAACAGTGGTGAAGGTGTTGGAAGAATAAGGAGAGGAAGACCGGGAACGATGTGGAGGGATCGAGTGAAGGACTGTAAGAGCTGAAACAGTTTAAGTGCTGCTGCTGCCGCTGCTGCTAATGATGATGATGATGATTATGGCTGCCTAAGGTATTACAGTCTCTCTCTCTCTCTCTCTCTCTCTCTCTCTCTCTCTCTCTCCACACACACACACACACACACACACACACCGGGGGGTTAGCAGGTGTATCTAAGGTGTAGGGTGTCAAAGGGGGCTGTTATATACTGTTGTCCCATGTGCTCTCTCTCTCTCTCTCTCTCTCTCTCTCTCTCTCTCTCTCTCTCTCTCTCTCTCTCTCTCTCTCTCTCTCACGCCCCGCACCACCCTTTCTAAGCCATGGTTGAGGGACACAGACATAAACAATTAGTCCAAGGGCTGACTACGGCGTTCACAGACAAACACATCACAGTATCGCTAAACCACTTACAAGAGGTACGTAGGAACTGCAAATGTAACTAGTTATAAGAGTTCAGAGGAGCCCCACTGCAGGACTGGACCTTCTCTAAGGTGGGAGTGAAGGCAAAAATTTAGTTGCATCTGACTCTATTTACAGGCTGTCCCGGGACTTGGCGCACTAATTCTAGAAGGAAAATTGTTATGAGGATTGTGAGAAGGAAATGCTATATCAACATACAACCTATTCTCAGTAACTACCGCATACATCCAAGTCTCAGCCATTACCGGGCTACAGTTAATGTTGACTTTATGGGCGAATTACAAAGACCATTTTCGCCAATCGGGTCATCAGCAACTGAAACTCGGTAACGGCTGAGAATAGGACCTATGTTTCGTTTCGTTCCTGACGGCTCCAACATGCTTGCATGCGTCGGCCTTGGTCACCTAATGGCGGCTCTCCATGCTGCTCGATCTATGGCGGCCTCCACAGATGTCGATGTAAAAATTTCTACTCAAAATCAGGCCTAGGAACATCTGAAGTTACTGCGTCAAATCCCCGGACACCCTGTATATACTGTATATTTTAATAACGTATTACTCTAGTGCACCATACTAGAGAATTTTAGTCATATAAAAGACCATCAAAGCCTGAGCCTGCTTAAGTTAGCCCTTCCCAAAATGGGATGAGAATACTGAGGAAGACGTCCAGTGACTGACTAGTTGTGACAAACAATACTGCACGCACATTAAAGAATCAGTTAAGAGATGTGTTCTGCCCAAAAGATCGGGTACAAAAGTCTTAATTTGCTACAGCTTTTTCAATATAGGCGCCGTGAAAGGCCGAGCACACCGTGATCACTGTCTAAGGTCTTGTAATGGCGTCGGCAGGGAGGATTTATGTATCGTGACCTCGTCGCATAGTAAATTTGCTCTAACCTATCCTAAAACTGTCAACTCTCCATCTTGACCGCTGAGTTGTAACAAAAGATTAACACAAGATTATGAAGCTAGTCACAAAGAAGTGCTATTGAAAAGATACAAAGCCACAGCACTGTCATGTTCTGCCTTAGACCACTACACCACCACCTCATAAAACTTACCATAAATCCAAAGGGGCAAGGCGGGGTATTGAGGGCATTTACAGCGAATTAAATGCCCAATGAGGGGGACTAGGAGACGGTAAGTGACCTGAAATAATTATAATGATGAGGTGAATTATTAAGACCTGGCAGTGGGACGGTGCTGGAGGAAGGAAGACAGGAGAAAAATTTAGATGCATTTAGTGATGGTAAAGTCTGTCAGGTCATGGAAGGGTCTGTGGCTGTTGCATATTTTCCTGATGATTATTTTGATGATAGTCCTAATTTTTCTACTTGTGTGTTTTCCTTTTTCCTTAATTCAAGAGTCTGCCCACTTTACTTAAAACAGTGGGAATTTGGTTAGGGAAATGATGATGATAATGGGTGGGAAGTAGGTTAGGAAAATGTTGATGATGAAGATGATGATGACGATGATGATGATGATGATGATGATGATGTGTATCTGCCTATTCACAGCTTCCTTCTCCATACACCCCTCGCTACCACACACCCCCCTACAATTCCTAACATACCTACTGCTGCCAAAATTATCATCCCCACCACACCCTCACCACAACCACCACACTTCCTACCACCACACTTCCTACCACCACACTTCCTACCACCACAATCGGTGTCACAGTTACCACATCACCACCACTACCCCACAACACTACCAGCACCACTAATTTCAGCCTACCACAACTACCAACACCACAATAACTACCTCACACACCTACCAGCACCACAATCACTACCTACCACAACTACCAACACCACAATAACTACCAGCACCACAATCACTACCTACCACAACTACCACCACTATAAAACACAATCAGGCGCAGGTCTATACTCCATGACCCCTGACCGTGACCCCTCTGACCCAGCCACTCAGCAGGGCCCGTATGACCCAGAACGACGCCCTCTGCACCACACCACACCACACCACACCACACCGCACCGCACCGCACCACACCACACCACACCACACCACACTGCCGGGGCTCAATGGGAAGTGGGACCGGGTTTGGTGGTCATTTTATCACTGTCATAATCACTTCAAGACTAATGATGATGACGATGATGATGATGATGATGATGATGATGATGATGACGATGATGATGATGATGATGATGATGATGATGACGACGATGATGATGATGATGATGATGATGATGATGATGATGATTATTACTATTATTTTTATTTTTTATTATTATTATTATTATTATTATTATTATTATTATTATTATTATTATTATTATCATTATTGTTACTTATAAAGGTAAAGAAGAGATCCCTAGAGTTCACTGCCTTACATAAAAACGAGAGAATTACTTACAAAAAATTACAGCTACAAGGTCGTTCACTAACAGCAGCATACATTAAAAGACAGCAACAGGAGCACACACTAACAGCAAGGCAATAGCAACAGGAGAGAGTAAAGAGAAAAAGCAACAGGAGCATAGAGAAAGCAAGGGAGAAAGCAACAGGAGCATGATATCAACGGAGCATACACTAACAGGAGACAGCAAAATAAAAACGGAAATAACATCAACTAACAGATGAACAGGATCAGGAGAGAGAGAGAGAGAGAGAGAGAGAGAGAGAGAGAGAGAGCAGCAAATAGACGGAAACACGCCAATACACTAACATAAAAGAGAACAACAAGCAAAAAGTAACAGGAAAGACAGCTACATTAAACAGCAACAGGAGTACAGTACACTAACAGCAACAGGAGTACAGTACACTAACAGCAACAGGAGTACACTACACTAACAGTAACAGGAGTACACTACACTAACAGCAACAGGAGTACAGTACACTAACAGCAACAGGAGTACAGTACACTAACAGCAACAGGAGTACACTACACTAACAGCAACAGGAGTACAGTACATTAACAGCAACAGGAGTACACTACACTAACAGTAACAGGAGTACACTACACTAACAGCAACAGGAGTACAGTACAAGGGTGACCGTCGTGCCAGGGTTTACAAACATTGCCCCTCATGAGCCGTAAACAAGGGGGGGGTAGGGGAGTGGGGGGAGGGGAGGGGAGGGGAGGGGGAAAGGGGAGGGGAGGGGAAGGGAGGGGGGAGGGGAGGGGAGGGGAGGGGAGGGGAGGGAAGGGGAGGGGAGGGGGAAAGGGGAGGGGAGGGGAGGGGAAGAGAGAGCAAGAGAGGTGGGAAGGGTAAGGGAATGAGGTAAGGAAGAATGCGAGGTGGAACTGAGAGGGGGAGAGGAAAAGAAGGGGAGAAGGACTGGAGGAGGGAAATGAAGAGATGGGGAGGAGATGTGGAGGGGAAAAGGGAGGGAGGAGGGACAGGGAGAAGAGAGGGGAAGTGGAATGGGATAAGGGAGAATGAGAGATGGGACTAAGGGAGTGAAGAGGGGGAGAGGACGAGAGGAAGGGAGAGAACAGAAGAATGAGAAGACAAGGAAAATGAGGGAGGCTAATTAGGGAAGGAGAGAGAATGGAAATGGGGAAAGAAACGAAGAGGAGGGAAAGAGGGAAGGGGAGTGAGAAGGAAAGAGCAAGGGGAAGAAGAGGGGCTTGAGGGAGGGACTACGGAAGGGAGGGGGTATAAATGTCCAGGGGAATGGAAGGATATGGAAAAGGGGAAGGTGTGCAAGTATGGAGAGGGGAGAGGAAGGAGGGGGAAAGAGAAGTGGGGAGGGGAATGAGTTGATGGGTGAGGGATAATGAGTGGGGATGGATAAAGGGGAGGGGGTGTGAAGAGGCTGGGTGAGGGGAAGGGGAGGGGGGTGAGGAGAGGCTGGGTGAGGAGAAGGGGAGGAGGAGGGGAAGGGAAAGGGAAAGGGTGGAGAGGGAAACGAGAAGCAGAGGATGTGATCTGTAGAAGAGGAGAGAAATGGGAAAGGGAAGAAATTACCAAAATGAGAAGGGAAGGGGAAAGGAAGGAAGAAGAGGGGGGGAATATAGGGAAAGGGGAGGCGAGGAAAACTGAGAGAGAGAGAACACTGAGAGAAAATGAGAGAGAGGAGACAGGGAAAAGAGAGAATGAGTGAGAAATAAAGAAGAAAAAGGAAAAATAAAAGAAAAAAAGGAGGAAAGAGGAAAGGGTTGGAGAAAAACGAGAGAGAGAGAGAGAGAGATTATATAAACAGACAGGCACTAATGACAACACAGGGGATGCAAGTGAGACAGAGGGAAAAAAACAAGATACAGACAAGATAAAGACTTTTAAAATGTTAATTAAGATTAGAGATAAGAAAGAGAGAGAGAGAGAGAGAGAGAGAGAGTGGGGGGAGGAGGAAGGAGAGAGGGGATGGGGTGGGGAAGGCGTCATGTGTGAAGGAATATTGAAGTAATTAGGGGAGAGAGAGAGAGAGAGAGAGAGAGAGAGAGAGAGAGAGAGAGAGAGAGAGAGAGAGAGACGGCAGATGAAAAAGGAGGGGGGGGGTGATACAATGAAAGTGAGAAAGTGAGATAATGGGAGATAATGAGAGACAGTAGACAGCAGTGAGATAGAGAGAGACATTAGGGACAGAGATTGAATGAAAGACCCAGAGATGAGACGATGAGAGACCACTAGACAGTAGTGTGTGTGTGTGTGTGTGTGTGTGTGTGTGTGTGTGTGTGTGTGTGTGTGTGTGTGTGTGTGTGTGTGTGTGTGTGTGTGTGTGTGTGTGTGTGTGTGTGTGTGTGTGTGTGTGTGTGTGTGTGTGTGTGTGTGTGTGTGTGTGTGTGTGTGCCAGAGAGAGAGAGAGAGAGAGAGAGAGAGAGGTGCTGAAAGTGAGTGAAATGTGAAAGGACAGGAGACAGACAGCAAATGAGAGTGAGTGAGAAAGGGAGAGTGAGAGAGTGAGAAAGTGAGAGAGCGGGAGGAAGAGGCAGCCACCTGATAGCCTTGTCTCTCTCCCGACCGCCATAAACACTGTCTTGGGTGGCCGCATTTCTCTCTCTCTCTCTCTCTCTCTCTCTCTCTCTCTCTCTCTCTCTCTCTCTCTCTCTCTCTCAAGTACATACCCAGTACATTTAATTTCCTATAACCCTATCTACTATATATTTGTAAATAGATCGATAGACTGACATAGAGATACAGATAGATAAATGGAGAGGCAGACAGATGGATAGATAGACAGACAGAGAGACAGACAGACAGATAGATAAACAGATAGATAGACAGATAAACAGACAGATATATAGATAGACAGACAGACATTTTTCTAATTAAGTACTATATTACACATGTAAGTATATGTGCACACGTGAAGGTATATGTATGTGCGTGTACACTAGCACATATACACAAAATTACTGCTTGATTAGTTACATTCGTTTTACATCCTACAATATTATCATTTCTTCTAGTGCTGCCTTCTAACATTCCTTTAAAATTTCCTTCCGACATTTCAATTCCATAAGATGCTGGTTCTCTAGTTTTCCCTTTTTCCCCCTATGTTTTCCTATATCTTTTCCTTCATGCAGGGTTGCCGAAGGGTGTGGTGGGTGGGGGAGAGTCTTCTGATTTACTATGCTCCTCTTGATTCTCTGTAATTAGTAGGTCTTTCTATTAAGGCCGGACCACCTTGGAGCATGAGGTCTGTGTGGTCTGTGTATCTATGCAACACACTCTCTCTCTCTCTCTCTCTCTCTCTCTCTCTCTCTCTCTCTCTCTGGTACTGCTGATGCTTCCGTCATCGACACAGGGAACAAGTTAATAAAGACACACACCTGCGTTATGACTGAATTATTGGCATTATTTTTGTTGCTTATTTTTCATTTATAATTTTACACTATAATACAACACCTGAATTTTTAGCAATAAGGAAAATTAGTTCTTTTTTTATTTCTTATACCTTTATTTTCCGTTTTATTTATTCTTTATTTTTAGTTCATTTTTTGCTTGAGTTTTTTTTTTTGTTACTGAGAGTTCTTAGGCAAACGAATAAAGATCTTAAATTTTAGTTATATAATTCCTTCTGTTTTTTCTTTTCTTTTTTAAATTTACTGTTGATGCTGTTGATACTGTTAAAGTTATTTGTGTCTGTTGATGTTCTGTTGTTATTATTTTGTATGTATATCCATGAACACTTTTTAGTCTCTCTCTCTCTCTCTCTCTCTCTCTCTCTCTCTCTCTCTCTCTCTCTCTCTCTCTCTCTCTCTCTCGTTATTTTGTCCGATTCTAACACACTCTCCCGGTACAACAACAATTTTTTCTTTCCTCTCTGTCTGTCTGTCTGTCTGTCTGTCTCTCTCTCTCTCTCTCTCTCTCTCTCTCTCTCTCTCTCTCTCTCTCTCTCTCTCTCTCTCTCTCTCTCTCTCTTATATTTTTGAGCCTGTATTGTTGCCCATCTTTAATATTGTGCTAGTGTGATTGTTAGTGTGAGAACCACCCGTCACCCTCTTGTTACACTCCACGTCACACTCACTCACACACTGCCCTTTCACACCTCCTCTCTCACTCTCTTACTCTCTCTCTTTCTCTCGCTTGATCACTCTGTCACCCTTTCTCTCTCATAGTGTTCAGGGCTTAAGCTAACATATGTTCAGTTGTATTCTCTCTCTCTCTCTCTCTCTCTCTCTCTCTCTCTCTCTCTCTCTCTCTCTCTCTCTCTCTCTCTCTCTCTCTCTCACCAGGGGGTAGAGAGGGATACCCAACCACCTGCTCCCCATCCTTCCCTCCCTTTTTTGCCCTCTCTAATCCCTCTCCTTGTCACCTCCCCTCTCCTCCCCTCCCCTCCCCTCTTTTATCTCCCCCTCACTCACAGACTTCCCTAACCCTCCCCCACCCCTCTCTTCTCTCCTCTCTCTCTCTCTCTCTCTCTCTCTCTCTCTCTCTCTCTCTCTCTCTCTCTCTCTCTCTCTCCACCCTTCACTCTTCCGTTCTATCTTTCCTTCCCTTGTCTCAGTTTCCTCTCCCTCACCTCTCCCTGTTCCTCCCCATCTCTTCTTTCTCTCTTCCCTAGCTCCCTCTCCTTCCCCCCTTTGTCCGCTCTCCTCCCCTCCTGTATCTCCCCTCTCCCTCACCCTGCTTCCCCTCACTTAATGTTTCTCTCCATTGCCTTCTCTCCCCTTTCTCCACTTCCCTCCCCTCCCTACCTTCTCCACCCTCCACAATCCTTCTCTTCCCCTCTCATCCTGTCTCTTCTCCTCTCCTCACCCTTCTTGTTTTGTTGTCCTCGTCTTGGTCTCACAAAATAGATACCATAGTTATAACCTTCACTTACAGCTTCGAAAAAAATAATTAATCTGTTGTTATTGGTTTTCCTTTGCTCTCCTTTATACCATTTCCTTGCACTCTCCCTCTATCTCTCCCTCTCTGTCTCTCTCATCCATCCTTTCTCCTCTCTCCCCCCTCTCCTCCATCCTCTCCTCTCTCACATCATTCCTTCCCCTTATGCCCTCCCTTCCCCCCCACCATCCTTCCTCTCCTCCCGTCCTCCCTTCATATGTCTCCTCCCTTCACTCCCCTTTGGTCTCCCTCTGCAGTCCTCTCCTCCCTCTCTCCCTCTCTCTCCCCCTCTTTCCCCTCCTCCTCTCCCTTTCTCTTCCTCCCTCACTCTCCTCTCCCCCTCACCCCCACAGATGCCAGTAGACTCACACATACACTTTGCCAAGCCCACAATTCATTCTCCACCATTATGTATTTTATGGCCAAAAGATTCCACATTTCACGAAGCACCTTAGCGATGAAAGTATATATATTTACACAATCTAAATGCACTACCTTAACGACGTGTATTTATATATTTGACTGAGGTGTGGTTCTCTATGGTTAAATAAAATCACTTGACATTAGCTGGAATAAAATACAAAACTCAACCTATTTACAAAGATGATGACTTTCTTTTATTGTTTCTCCTTTTAGGCGACTTTATTTATCTTACAGTCAGTCCCCTAGTAGTGAAAAGGTTAATGAAGACTCTCTATCACCACCACCATCATCGGCATCATCATCGCCATCATCATTATTCTCACACAATTCCACTCCACTATCTCACAATTCATCCCACTCCGTCTCAGTTCCTTCTTACCCTACAGCCATTTCAACCTCCTCCCTCCCTCCCTTCCTCTTCTTTTTACTCTCTCTCCTCTCTCCGCCTATCGTCCCCTTCCTCCACTCTCCACCTTCCATTCTCTCCCATTCCTATTCCTTCCTCTCGCCTCTCCCACCCTACGTGTTTACCCTTGCCTTTTTTTCCATCCTCTTTTTTCTTCATCCCTTCTTCCACTCTCTTGCTTTCCTTCCTCTCTTTTTCTTTCTTCCCCCTCTATTCTTCCCCTCCTTACCTTTCCACCTCTCTCTCCTCACTACCTTCCTTCCTTTCCTCTTTTTCTCCTCTCCTCATCCCCCTTCCCTACTTTCTTATATTCTCTATTCACCTCAACCTCACCCTCATTCATACATCCCTCGATACTCATCATTTTCGCACCCCTCATATCCTTTACTTTTCCCCTCTTCCTCCTCCTCCTCTCCACCTCTTCATTTCCAGCTCTCCTCCGACTCTTTCTTTCCCCTTCTCCTCTTCCTCCACCTCTCCTCTTTCTCTATCTTCGTCCATCAACATTCCTCATTCTCCCACTCCTGTTTATCCGCCTTTGCCCCTCTCCCCTCTCTGCCCCTTCCTCTTACCCTCCCTCTCTTCTCCTGCACTTTCCTCCCCTCCCCTTCTCCCCCTTCCCCCATCCCCTCCCAGCGCCAGCCACTTCTCATCGGCCACAAATATTTAATACCAACAAACAGGCTGGCCGTGAGAGCTGCTGAGGTGACGGCTGGGGGGAGAAGAGGTGACTGGACTGGAGAGACTATATATATATATATATATATATATATATATATATATATATATATATATATATATATATATATATATATATTACTGTGCGCGAGAGCTTACAGTGGGAGGTAGACATCGATTCTAAGAAGTACATGAGGAAGAAAGGAAGTCTGAAGGAAGGGTGAAGCTAAACGAGTAAAAAGAAAATACACTGAAAAATCTGGGATTTATTCTGGGGAGACGTGACTACATAAAACTGTGCAGCTTCCGTCAGGAAACAAACGTAAACATCTCCAGCTGTGAGAGTTGGTGGTACTGGCCTCACAGTGCACAGATACACTCATACAAATCGCTGGGCTGAAACATGTTTCCATATTTTCTTTCCTGTCACAGAGGGTAAATAAATGTACAAATGCACGTAAGATGTCTAACTCTAGCACTTCCTAAAAGCGTCCCACGTAGCACTTTCAGGCCCTTAAAATCTCCATATATAGACAGTGAGAAACTGAGTGAGAAACTGAAAGTGAAAGGCCAGTAACACAGAAAGACAGTGAGAGTGAATGAGAGATTAGGAGACAGTCACTAAAAAGTATCATGTCCCGGTACCTAAAACATACCAATATAACATTTCCAAGCAGTAAAGGAGGAAACTAGACAGATCCTGCTTTCATGATAATCTAATAATATAAAGGAACCTAACCTCACCGTTCCCAAAAATAATATGCAGCCACAAACCAACTCACGCAAGCACGGTATATAACTTCCTTTCTCCAAATTGTATAAATAGTTTTCTCCCTATAAAAGAGCAGCATGACAGCTGGAGGTGTGATCCACGATGCTGCTCCACCCAAGTAAATGACTCACCCCTGCCAATGGTCTCTTGTACATTCACCCTGGCTGTATGCAGTAAGGACTTTTTCCCCCTCAAACAGGTACACCACAGCACATATAGCCAAACCTGACACAGAACTGCATTTCACTTATATACCATACCAGAAGCCTCAATGACCTAATCGGTAAAGCGCCGACCTCACAAGCATTAAGTTAGACAGTCGAACTTCCGACGAGTCAATTAAGCTGGAGACCTATCGTAAAGTTCCCTTGCCAACCTATGTACAGTATGTATGGATGTGCAGGTATGTACGTATGCATGCATGTATGTATGTATGTAAAGTATATGTTTATGTATGTATGCAAAGTATGTATGTATGTAGGTAGGTAGGTAGGTAGGGAAGTAGGTAGGTAGGAATCGTAACGCAAAATGGTGCAGTATGCCTTGCTCATCTCTTGTGGGAAGGTCCATTTCTGCAGTGGGCTGGTCATGGATAGCATCACATAACTGACCTGACATTATTATCCCTAAATGCCCTTAACCCCTTCATTGCGTGGGGTTTCTCCTTAGAAGAATATACAGCGACCTCCTGGTGGTGGTCGTAACAAAGTAACAAAAGAGATAATGGTAGTGCAGTGGTTAAGGCAACAAATCCGTGGCGTAATTCGGTGGTGTGAGGCGTGCGATAAGGCGTCCACAACAACCTCACTGACGGCGCCTGGCTGGACTTTATGTGGCTCGCCTTTCACGCTGCCTTAGGATCATTCGCAACACCTCTTCCTCAGCGATTTATTTCCCCAGTTATACATTCATATAATCTTGCTTATTACTGATCCATGTCGATATTAAACAGAGAATAACATAAAACAGAAGCTTAAGTTGTAATTATGCAACGTAATTCGCTACGGAAAAAGGGGGAGTCTAATACGTCAACGTGAGTACGGTTCTATATGGATCTCCCTTAACGATGACTTAACCTAACTTAACCTAACCCACCCTAACATAACCAAACCTAATCCAACTTAACCAAACTAAACCAAACCTAACCTAACCCAATCTAACCTAACCTAACCTAACCTAATCTTTGTCTCTCCTCTCGCACTACCCTCCCCTCTGCAATACGTGTCAGAAGCGTGCGGGTGTCACAGATAAAGATGGCTGTAACTCTCCCCTTATCTCAGGCCTTATCTCTCGTGCCAGCTGCGAATGGCTGTACACGCAGAGATAAACAGATGTATCATTCTTGGATCTGAGGCCGGGGAAATAATGTTGGTCTTTCGTGCCGGTACTTAAGTTTATCTTGATGAGAGTTGGAGGGAAGGGAGCAGAGAGAGAGATCAGTAAAACACACACACACACACACACACACACACACACACACACACACAGATAAACAGACCATACAGACCTTACGATCCCAAAAAGGTGGCCTGGCGTTAACAGTTCCAGATAGTTTCACTCTATTCAGAAAAATAAAGAAAAGGGATAAAACTGCACGAACACTCTCCCCTACCCTCCAAACCCTCCGGTAATGGAAACTATGCATACACTGATACATCCATCCATCCATACATACATGCTTCATATACGCATGAGAAAGAGAGAGAGAGAGAGAGAGAGAGAGAGGGGGGGTCAGTCAGTAGAGGTCTGTTGACAGGGTGTTCCCTCACTAACTCAATCTCTCACTCTATCATTCCTCCACGCCCCTCTCCATTGTCTCCCCTCTCTCTCTCTCTCTCTCTCTCTCTCTCTCTCTCTCTCTCTCTCTCTCTCTCTCTCTCTCATTCCTCTTTATTCATTCCAGTACTTATATGTGTTTGTCTTTTCATATACAACACCTTTAAACTCTCTTTCTCACTCTCTCTCTCTCTCTCTCTCTCTCTCTCTCTCTCTCTCTCTCTCTCTCTCTCTCTCTCTCTCTCTCTCTCTTATCTATCTTCTTTCCTTCCTCCTTTCCTTCCTTCCTTCCCCCATCTTTCCTTCTGTCAACTCTCCTTCTCTCCCTTCGCGTCTGTTCCTCTCCCTCCCTTCCATCTTACACATCGGTTGAGTCCCTTATGCAGTTATTGAGAGAGGGGGAGAGAAGAGGGGAGAGAAGGGAAGGGAGGGAAGGACGAAGGAAGGGAGGGAGGTTGGGAGGAAGGGGAAGGGAAGGGAGGTGGGGAGGGATGGAAGGGGAGGAAGCATGTGGGGAATATAGAGAAGAGCGGAAGGGAAAGGGAGAAGTATGGGAGAAGGGGAAGGGATGGGGAAGGAGGGGGAGTAAAGAGGGGGAAGAGAGAAGGGAGAGGAAGAAAAAACGAAGGAGGAAAAGGGAGGAGAATGGGAGGGGAGAGGGAGGGAGGGAAGAAGGAAGGAAAAAGAAAGGAAGATGTAAGAAAGAAGGGGAAGTGATAGGAGAAGAGAAGGAGTAAATAAATAAGAAAGAAGAACGGGAGAAAGGAAAAAAAGGAGGGAGAGAGAGAGAGAGAGAGAGAGAGAGAGAGAAAGAGAGTGAGAGAATGATTAGGAGAGAGACAGTGTGAAAGAGAGGATACAAACAGTGAGCAACAGAAGAGGAAAAGGAAGAGGGAGTGAAAGAAAAATGAGAAGGAAAGGGAATCATCATCATCATCGTCATCATCGTCATCATCATCATCATCATGAGGTGGAAGAGGAGACACAGCAGGAAGAGAAAGAGACAATCGACGAATATAAGGTGAAAATTATTAAAAACATGATGAATGAACGATGAAAAATTTTACAGCATTGAAATATAGTAAAAAAAAAAAATGAGGAGTAACAGAAGTTTAGATATACACGTGGGAAGAATAATGCTAAGGAAGGATGAAAGGCGACAAATTTTAAGATGTGGATATAGGATAAAATAATAAATACAGTAAATATCTAAATAAACATGAATGAAGAACGACAGGACATTAGTTATGGACAGAAAGGAGAAAAACTGCGAACTGACGATGATGCAGTTGTGGGATTTATATGCAGTGTGAGAAAACTCTTAAAACAGGTAATTTATGGGGAGGAAATTCTTAGATATGGATTGAGTGTAATACGTGTAAAAATGTGTGAATTAAGGTTAGTACAAATCTAATTATGTATTTTATTATTTTTATTTAATGATGTATTTACTTATCTTACTTCATTTGAAATACAGAAACGAAGGAAATAAGTAAAAGAGGTTGAGGCAAAAGGTAAGTACACGGGGGGGAAATTTTCTACCTTCTATCATCTATCCTCAATTTCTGAATACTTGTAAATGGTCTGCGGAAATCGTGTGTGTGTGTGTGTGTGTGTGTGTGTGTGTGTGTGTGTGTGTGTGTGTGTGTGTGTGTGTGTGTGTGTGTGTGTGTGTGTGTGTGTGTGTGTGTGTGTGTGTGTGTGTGTGTGTGTGTGTGTATGTCGACTTTATCAGAGGAGCAGTGCAACAAAGATGGCGGACTTGTTCAAAAAGGCCAAACTCTTCTCACAGAAATTGGCGTTACTGCGATCGGTGATGTGGCACAGGATATGTTAAGGAGAAGGGAAGACCAGTGGGAATGTGCTAAATGAATGTTAAATGTCTCTCTGTTGCTGATGGTTGTGACTAATCTTATTAAGGGTATATATGAGTAACCACACACACACACACACACACACACACACACACACACACACACACACACACACACATACACACACACACACACACACACACATACCGAAATATTTTGCTCTCAGAAAAAAGGTATGATAATCTGCCGCGGAGTAAACAATGTCAACGCACTAATCCGAGGTCGACCTAAAACTTCCCGAGTGTGACGGGGCCTTGACAGACTATCAGGTCAGGGTGAGCGAAGGGTGACGGGTGATTCATATATGGTGATAGACTGAGGAAAGGGTGAACAGAGGGTAAGGGAGGGAGGGAGGCAGGGATAGGGAAGAGGGAAAGATAAATAAATGGTGACAGATTATGGAAAAGGTGTACAGAGGGTAAGAGAGGGAGAGGGGAGAGAAAGAGAGAAACAGAGGAGAGGGAGAGATAAACAGATTGTGGAAGGGGTGTATAGAGGGGTAAAGGGGGGAGGGAGACAGGGAGAAAAGAGGCAAGGAGGGAGGCAGGGAGAGAGGAAGGGAAGGGAGGGAATGGAGGGTCCTTAACACCACTCAGCCTCCTTCCTCCCCTCCTTTCTCCCCCTCTCCCCTATCACCACCTGTCACCGCTGGAGGCACACCGTCAGCATATTAATCCTTCACTATAACGACCCTGTATTATAGTCTTGTTATCCCCAGACGGTTTTACTCAGCTTACAGGGCCTCTCACTACCACTCCTGTACAGTAGAGATAAAAAGCGGTCTTTATGAACCCCTCCACTTCGATGATGTGTTTTTTATACCTCATTCTTGCTACCTTCAGACGATTTTATTCAACTTGCGAGAGTCCCCCGTAGTGGAGGGGTTAATGGAGGCCACATCTGAACCCTACTGTTCGAAAAATTTGTTCTAAGTGTAATTCAATCATCTGACATGGTAACAAAATGTATACTACTACTACTACCACCACCACTACCACTAATAATAATAATAATAATAATAATAATAATAATAATAGTAATAATAATAATAGTAATAATAATAATAATAATAATAATAATAATAATAATAATAATAATAATAATAATAATAACAATAATAATAAAATGATTGAATAACAAGTACACGATCTCACTGAAGAGGTGAAAGCCTTTAACATGAAACTCACTTCCTTAAGTTCTTCACTCCCATATTATTTATTTATTATTATTTTTTTCTGCCTTCAGACGATGACCTTCGGCTTATGAGAGACTTCTGGAACTTGCTCAGTTAGACAGCCTTCAAATATTGTACCTTTTTTCACTAATAAAGGTCAGTTCTTAGATGAATAAAATCGTCTGGGGATAGCATGAAACTTTTAAAGACGTTTACATACTAAACGGGTTAAATTCCATCTCTGTAATCTTAATCCGCTGAATCCAAAGACGTATTTATTTATATATTTTGGGTGGTAACCATGTAACCAAATTATGGCGCCTGGTGGTTTAGTGGGTAATTGCAGCACTCCAATCGGATTAAGCCGGTGAAGGTGTATATCCAAGGGGTGGTTGAGGTTATTGCTCACATAATGCCACTCAGGGATGAGTGAGGCTGGTCACTCTCATCTTAAATGTCAGGACCAACTTGCCTAGCCCTGGGCTCTTACGCTCCTCGTGGGACAACGTAGGATTGGATGATGGATGGATGGATTATTTATTTAGTTACTTATTTACTGCTGAGAGGAGCGTGTGAAGTTACATGGAGAGACAGACAGACTAATAAAGATGTGAAGGAGCGTTGTGGCGTTGATGCAGAAGTGATTAATGGCGTTAGAAGAACTACTCTGAGTTGGTCTGGCCATGTGGAGAGGATGGAGAATGAGAAACTGACTAGAAGAGTGTACATGAGTGAGCTGGAAGGGGGAGAGGGAGACTGAGGATGATATGGAGGGATGGAGTGGTGAGATATACGAGAGAGGGGAGCGTGAGTTGGAGGGGGTGGCAGCCAAATGGAAGAGGACAGAGTGACATGAAGGCAATTTGTCTGCGGCCCCCTCTTACAGGATTAAAGCATCTAGGTAGAGAGACAGAAAGATAGATAGATAGACAGACAGACAGATACATATATATACAGAAAGACAGACAGATAGACAGATGGACAGATGGATGGATGGATGGATGGACAGACAGACAGATAAACTGACCGACAGATACGAACAGACAGATAGACAGATTATTGCTACCTTCAGACAAATCTATCCAGCAAGGAGTAGACATTTCGAACGGGGGGGGGGAGGGGAAGGATAGATAGTGCAATATATTACATCTTCTCTTGGGGACTTTCCTAAACTGAACAAATCACCTTCCAGCATCAAGAATAAAGAAAAATACATATTCGTCGTCGGATTGAAGAGGTTAATGAGAGTACGTGAACTGAAACACATAAATCACTCGCTCCAAACTCCTCAGTAAAAAGAAAAGCAAACAAACAACAAACAACTAGATACGTATAAACAAACGAGGACCCTGGCCGACACTTGCCCGGTAGTAGTCTCTCTCTCTCTCTCTCTCTCTCTCTCTCTCTCTCTCTCTCTCTCTCTCTCTCTCTCTCAAAATGGTGGTGGTGGTGGTGGTGGTGGTGGTGGTGGTGGTGGTGGTGTGTGTGTGTGTGTGTGTGTGTGTGTGTGTGTGTGTGTGTGTGTGTGTGTGTGTGTGTGTGTGTGTGTGTGTGTGTGTGTGTGTGTGTGTGTGTGTGTGTGTGTGTGTGTACCAGTTGCTTAACCCTTTCTGCAGCTGAAGTCATGTAGGGATTTTTTTATTCTAATTAACACCTAAGTATTTTAATCACCTACGTTTAGAGATTCAACAGTCAAAGGACAAAACCGCGGAACTAAAAAAAAAAAAAAAAAACATTAAAATTATTTGAAATCAGAATTTATCTTTCAAAATTGGGATATATCAGAAAAATCGGCAAGGATGTCATAACTTGGTAAGGACTGAAAAAAAATCGGATTATCTATAAACAGTAATTATCGATGCACATATAAATACGGCAATAATAATAATAATAATAATAATAATAAAGCAATAAAAAAAAAACATAAAGAATGAAACAGCTTCCATCTTCAACACACAAACACCGATTCTAATATCCATGAAAGGGGGAGCAATATCGGGTCAAAGATCGGCACATAAGCCAGGTGTAGGGGCAATATCGGGCAGCGATGGAGGGGTATTAGTGCCGATATTATCAACAGGGGGGGATGGGGATATTGATGCATGGGTCGGGAAAGAGGGAAGGTGAATGGGGTGCTGAGTAAACTGGCAGCTGGTTCGACTATACTCAGTGAACTATAAACACTGTGCTATCTGCCAACACACCACCACCAGCGTTATTAATATCGTAGCTTTTATGTACGAAGGACTGTACGTGAACTCTGACCTACTGGCATCGGACACACACACACACACACACACACACACACACACACACACGGAGAGAGAGAGAGAGAGAATGTTGTGCTTATAAATTCTACTGACAGACCCTTACGACTTAATGCAGCTCGTGGACACCAGCTGATTCGGTTTTTGAACACTGACTATATATTTTCCCTCTGTATTGGTGTTCGCTACTTTGTATCGTTCTTATTATTATCATTACAATAAAAAGAATGATTAAAACTACTATAATAATAATAATAATAATAATAATAATAATAGCTGTAATAATGGCAGCAAAACATGTAATACCAACACCGAGGGGGCCAGGAACATATCAATAATCCCATCCTTGCCAGCCTCACTTACTTTTCCCCATTACCTCACTACGCCAATAACACCAGCAGCATTACCCTCACCAACATTATTCCACCCATCAGCAGCACCGTGAACACCGATACACCAACACAACATTTTTTTTTTATTTCCCTCCTTTTTTTTCCGGATTTTTTTATGACATGTGGCCGGTTAACGCGTGAGTGGCCGGCTACGGGATCACCTCTCTTACCGGCCGCAGCGAGGGGTGGGGTGGAGGGGAGGAGGGGGAAGGAGGGGAGAGGGGAAGTGGAGTAAGAGGAACAGGAAGGGAGACAGTTGGGAACGAGAAAAAGGGACAAGAGGAGGTGGAGGAGGGGGACGAGTGGAACAGGGAGAGAGAAGTTGGGGAGATGGGAGGGGGCAGGGCAGGGAAGGGGGTAGGGGGTCGTCAGTCCTGGTTTCTCTCTCAGGCTAAGGGAGGGGGAGGATCTGGTGGAAGGGAGAAAGGTAGGGGTACTGGGACTGGGAGAGGGGAACGAGGACTGTCTGAGAGAGGGGAGTGGGGGACAAGGAGGAAAGCAGGGAGGTTGGGAGAGGGACTGAGGGATGAGTGACGGGGTTGGGAGACGGGAAGGAGGGGGTTAAGAGAGAGGAAGGGGGGTTGAAAGAGCGATAGGGAGATGAGGAGAGGGGAAAAGGTTGAAGAGAGCGGAAGAAAAGGGAGCAGGTTTTGAAGCGTAAAGAGAAAGAGGGGAGGTGACGCTTGTAAGGGGTAGGGGGAAACTGCTGGTAGAAGGGAGAGGGGACATAAACTGAGGGAAGAGGGTTGTCAAAAGGTGGGAGAGATGAGGGGAAACGGAAAGGGTGATGACTGACAAGAGGAGATACGAGGGCTGGATGAAATAAACGAGCGTAAAATGATAAAGGAAAGGGTGAGGAATGGAGGAAGGGTGAATGGAGAAGGGGAATGATGAGGGGGGGGAAAAGATGAGGGGAAGGGAAAAAGGTGAAAGGAAGAGAGAAAGAGGGGGGAAGGAGAACGGAGAAGGAATGGGAAATGGTTATGAAATAAGGAAAGATGAGTGAAGAGGGAATGCGCAGGGGAAGGAGTAAAGATAAGAGGAATAGGGAAAGACGAAAGTAGAAAGAAGGAAGACTTACAGGAAGATGTGAAATGAGGGAAAGAGGAAACAGACAAGGAGGGGAGGAATGAGAAGTGAAAGAGAAGGAAATGAGGACGAATGGAGAGGGAGAAGACACAAGGTAGGGAGAAAAATATGGGGATAAGGATGACGGAGGAGGAATGATATGATAACGTAGAAAAATGGAAAAAGAGAGGAGGGATGAGAAGAGAACAAAAGAAGGAAGAGAAGAATGAGTGGAGAGAAAGAAGACGAAAGGAAAGGAGAAAGATAGAGGGATGAGGGAAGGATGAAAGGGGAAAGATGAAGTACTGAGTCAAAAGGCAAAGAGGGGAAGGACGAATTAGAATGAAACAGGGATGAGGATGATAAGTGGAGAGAGGTGATGAATTTATGAAAGTAGAGAGGAGAGGGATTATTAAGAGTGGAATTAGGGAAGATGGAAATTAAAGGGGGATACGTATAGAGGGTGAATGGTTATGGAAAGGGTGAAGGGAGGGAAGAGCAGAAAGGGGTGAGAGGGAAGAGGATGTGATACAGAAAAGGGGTGAAGAGGAGAGAGGGTAAGTGTGATGTGGGGAGGTATGGGTAAGTGTGGAGAAAGAGAAGAGAGGCGTGAGGGTGTAGTGAGTGGGGTGAAGGAGAGAAAGAACACAGGGAGCGAGGGGAAACAGTGGCCTGAGAGAGAGGGGAGAGAGTGTAGAAGGGTGAGGGTGATGTGAAATGGGTGAGGATAATGTGAGGAGGGGAAGAGGAAGTAGGAGGAAAGGGAGAAAGAAAATAGAGGGAGTAATGTGAGGAGGGGAAGAGGAAGTAGGAGGAAAGGGAGAAAGAAAATAGAGGGAGTAATGTGAGGCGTGGGGAGAAAAAGATGAGTGAGGGTGAGAGAGAAGGGAGAGGGGTGAGGGGGAAAAGACAAGATGGTGAAGTGGAAGGAAAAATGAATAAAAGAAGCAAAAGGGAAAATGGGGGAGAAGGGGAGTGAAAGAATGACTGAAAGATTGATACAATTTCAAAGGAGGAGAGAAAGAAAAGAGGAAGGGGAGAAAGAGAGGGATGGGGAGAGGAAGAATGGGTAACAGCAAAGTGAGGTGAGTGGAGAGGGAGAGGAGGGATGTGAAAAGAGAGGGGGAGGGGGAAAGTGAAAGAAGATCGAAGGGTGAGCGATGAAAGAGTGGTGTGTGTGTGTGTGAGAGAGAGAGAGAGAGAAAGAGAGAGAGATACAAATCTGTAAACAATCTTTACATATTAATATACTCATACTTGAAATATATATACATATATATATATATATATATATATATATATATATATATATATATATGTAGTTAGCTATTTATTAATCCACAGTGCTGTCATGACAAGTCAATGAAAGCGTGGTTCATTTCCGCTGGCATTCTCATGATTATTCTCCATTTTTTGCATTTCTCTTTTTTCTGTTTACGGTTACTACCCATCCTATTTACCGTAGTGATGATTATCATTTTCATTTATTTTGTGTGTGTGTGGTAGTGTGCCTGGCCAAAACAATCCGTTCCCTGTGGCCCACAAATCTCTGTTCGTGTTACCTATCTTACGGCTTCGGCGCTAACACCCACCGTCCACATTATATACCTGCTGGAGCTGTCTCATTCAGGACTGGTGTGGGTAGCGAGGGAGTTTTAATTACATGTCGGTGGGTCCAATGGCAGATCAGCGAGATTTTTTTTTTTTTTTTTCAGTGAAGTTCAAATCTATAATCTTTTTCCTTCCCCAGCCTGGACTGATCTCGCATCCTTTCGCTCCGCATCCCACTGGTCCATCCACTCTACGTATGAAGACAGCACTATACTCAGAGGCCTAAATTACTGACAAAGGGGCATCGGTAAAATCACAACTACCAACACTGCAGCAACTACCACCACCAACTACCAACATCGTTCTTTACTCTCAACACCGCACAGACGATTTTATTAAGCTGAAGGGGAGGGGATTTAATCAAGTTGGAGGGGTCAGATATCGCCTTCATTAACCCCCTACGATAATTAACCTTTCCTCATTATTTCCTTCCAAGTTAATGAAGACCTTAAGAAGTAAAAGACAGAAGGCTGTAATTAACCTCTCCATTATGAATAAAATCTCCCTCAGCTGAAAATAATCGTCTGGAGATAGCACGAACAAATCAAGGAAATAATTAGCCTCTTCAGTACGAGGGATATCTATTAGGCTGAGGTTCGTCTCCTGGTAGCCTGATAAAAATCGAGAAAAAGATAAGGTACTGAAGAAGCAAAAAAAAAAAAAAAATGAATGATGATTATTTCTAGTCTGCTGTTTTTTTATTATTATTTTTTGTCGTTTTCTTTCGTACATTATTATTATTGTCGTTATTACCGTTGTTATCATTATTATTATTATTATTATTATTACTACTACTACTACTACTACTACTACTATTATCATTATTATTATTTTATTAACATTATTATCATTACCATTAGTATCATTTCTCATTATTATTATTATCATTCAATATTTCATTCTTCTATTTCCCTTCAAGTTATTTCATTTCCCTTATCACATTAAGGCAACAAAATAAAGCCTCTTGCCAGCTGAATAAACTCACCTGATGACAGCAAGAGAAAAAAAAAAAGAAAATAAAGAAAAAGTGAGAAAAGGCAGAGAGAGAGAGAGAATTGTATGGAAAAAGTTAATTGAGAAGTTTTATTTCTTTATCAATTTATTTATTTATATTACCTTTCATACCAACATGTCTCTTCTCACCTGGATAAAATCGTCTGGTGGTGATGTGAGTATGCTGATCAAGAAATGTCATCGCAGGGAAAGGGTTAATGGGCTTTTTTTTACCTGTTTATAATGCTGAGTCTCTCCTACGCTGAGTGAAAATGATGTGAAAGTAGCAACAGAAAAACTGTAGTAGTAGTAGTAGCTGTAGTAGTAGTATAGTAGTAGTAGTAACAGTAATAATAATAATAATAATAATAATAATAATAATAATGATGATGATGATGGTAATAATAATAATAATAAAAATAATAATAATAATAATAATAATAATAATGATGATGATGATGATGATGATGATGGTAATAATAATAATAATAATAATAATAATAATAATAATAATAATAATAATAATAATAACAATCCTGCGTAATGAGGAGACACAGACTACTTCTAATCCCTTCTCTATGCTGGGTACTTCCTAAAGGCTGAATAAAATCGTCTAGAGGCAGAACTATAAAAAAAAAAGCTTACACTATTTTTTATTTTATTCCTCTAACCTCCAGGCGATTTCACTCAACTTAGGATGGATTTCTCACAGCCAAAGCGTTTGTAATAATCCCCGTTCACCCTTCAGTACGATGACATTATTTCGTGCCTGCTACCGCCAGACGATTTTATTAAGTAAAGTATAGACCTCCTTTACTGAAGTGGTGAGATATGCTGATTAGTTTTATCTATTTATTTTTATTCTTGATTTTGTCGTTGTGGCCCCAGGTTCACCTGAAACGTGAACCCGGTGGACTGCTGGGACGTTGGCATAACCGGGCAGTGGAGCCGGACGATTATATCAGTGCCACCACTTGAAGGCAGTCCCTCCCCAACACCATATTATACTCCCCCCACCCCCGTACTGTTATATAAGCAAATCAACAGAAACATTTCGTGGTAGTGGGGCATGAAACAATATCCGCCAGCGTGTTTCAGTGCGGTGTCGGCTTTCCTGTTTCATCCATCCTACCGACAGACGATTTTTAGGCAGTTTCACAGAACCCCTCTCTCCGTGATGGGGCTGGCCGCTTGTTGTGCAGAATACCAGACTTGGGAATATATCGGTTGTAATTTTTCTTAACCTTTTCAGATAGCTATTTGGTTACCGATGTGTGTTGGGAATACATCTCATAGTGAATGTGTTAGCGGCTGTCTGCAGTAAGGGATTTAGTGTGGCCACGCCTTTGTTAATACCAGTTATGTTATCACCAGGCAATTCTATTTAGCTATGAAAGGCCTCTAGTAATGAAGGTGCATGATGTCATATATTAAAGGTAAGCATCGCAGTGGGTATTTTGCATACTTTTATAATATTAATCCTGGGCAAAGTATATCTTTTATTCCGGTTTACTTCCGCAACTAAAATACATCGTAAACTTCTACATTATAACAGCCATTATCTTTGTCATTCTGTACATGGTATATATATATATATATATATATATATATATATATATATATATATATATATATATATGTATGTATGTATGTATATATACAGTATATATATATATACTGTATATATATATATACATATATATATATATATATATATATATATTTATATATATATATATATATATATATATGTATGTATGTATGTATATATATATACAGTATATATATATATATATATATATATATATATATATATATATATATATATATATATATATATGTTTATAATATTTATAATATATACCGCATATATATTTATATGCACACACACATACACACACACACACACATATATATATATATATATATATATATATATATATATATAAAACTTTCCTTGCAATTCTTAAATTCCTTTAGTTCAAGAAGCTTCTCCGAATCTTAATATAAGCGTCTGGCCACTGCCAGAAAAAAAAATGAAAAAGAAAGAAAGAATGAAAGAAAGGAAAGAAGGAAGAAAGAAAAAAGAAAATTCACCAACAGAGTGAATGAGTCAGTGTCATTTCTCCATTCTTATACTGTATTTTAATTTAGCATGGATTGATGGATTATTATCTGGACCAATAGAGCTTACATGTTAGGGGGCAGAATGTTACTGCTGTCATGTGGCAGCAAAAACTCTTTAAAAAGTTGTCATTGTACTAAAGGAGGTATTATGCAGCGGCGAGGAGTGGTGATCGCTGGCTGGGTGGCGGTGTGAAGGTTTAAGGTAGTTCACTGAAGCCCTCACTTCACCTCACCTCAAGCTTCACTCCACTCACTCAGCCTTCCTTGCATTAGGCTGTATTCTTGTCGACTGTGAAGGCTTCGTAACACCTCTCCATAAGCGATTTACTTTCCATAGTACGCCTTACTATTCTTTTATATGATCAGTAGGTCTTTCCAATACCAAACACAGGCTGCATAACACACAAGGAAATATTAACGTGGCATAAATAAAAATAAAGTGGTATGGTAAGGATACTACTGAATTTCCTTAACACCTTTTCCTAAGCGATTTATTTTGCTTATTACCCTTCTACGTGTTACATAAATCCTTCGAGAATCGCCATACTCTGCATAAATAACGGAGAAAAGGATATTAACCAGCCATATCTAAAAATAAATCGCTAAGGAAGAGATGCTAGGGAGCCTCCTTACCCTACGAGAATTCGAACCTAAAAGCCGTATTCTCGTCGAGTTAAAGGCTCTCTGGATTTTCTTTTTTGTATATGACTGGATAATACTCACGCGCATATTATTTACGCAATGTTGATATTACAATGGCATAAAGAATATACATGAGTGTAGTAGGGTGTAGTACGTATAAATTATCGCTAAGGTAAAATATCGCCAAGGTAAACTATCCCCAAGGTGAATATCGCAAAGGTAAAACATCGCTAACGTAAAGTATCGCTAGGGCAAAATACAACTAAGGAAAAATATTGCAAAGGTAAATTATCGCTAACGTAAATATCGCCAAGGTAAAATATCGCTAGGGAAGAATATCGCTAAGGTAAAATATCGCCAAGAAAAATCACGCCAAGGTAAAATATCGCTAAAGAAAAATATAGCTAAGGTAAAATATCGTTAAGGAAGACGTCAATATCCCTCTATTTGGCATATTAACACGCAGGACGCAAAATCGAACCCCCAGTTTCCGACGCCAATGTCTGAAGAACGTGAAGACGACAGAGCAAATCCAGCCTCTCTCTGTATCACCCCTGACTGCACTCTGTAATAATTTAAGGTAATATAATAAACATAAAGTGATCCACAAATATTCGTGGATACATGGGGGTTCCCTGCACCTTCGCGTAATTTTTAATAATATGTTTTCCTGTTACCCACCTTCATGTCCATTCAGCTCCTCCTACTTCACATGAATTCTTTTGTGGACATATATATTATTTTATTATAACTATCATTCCTTCGTTTGTAGCTGGCTGTTGTATTCTGCGTAGAGTCTCTTCATCAATGCTCATCATAATATTTCTGAAGATAGTGTTTTCGCAAACGGGTATTGCGGAGGTATTTTATATTCAAAGCCTACACATCTGTTTAGCTTGTGATAAATTCTTTTTAAATATCTGCCAACATGTATCAAAATTCTTAACACATTCTTTTTTCCAGATTTAATACAGATCTCTTGCATTCATTTTCATATTTCCTACAACTATCTCGTGTGTGTGTGTGTGTATATATATATATATATGAAAAGGGTGCGAAAGGGAGAGTCTGGGAAGGAAGAACGAGTAAAAGCAGAGGATGGAAGGATGTTAATTGAGATGGATGCAGTAAGGAAGAGATGGGCAGAGTATTTTGAAAGATTGTTAAATGTAGAGGAGGAAAGGGTGGCTGAGATTGTGGCGGATGGAAGGGTGCAAGGAATAAATGTGTTGGGAGAGTTGAATGATTCTTTGATCACGAAGGAAGAAGTGGAGAAGGCAGTAAAGGAGATGAAAACAGGGAAAGCTGCAGGTATGGATGGGTGTGCTGTGGAATGCCTGAAGGGTGGTGGAGTGACTATTGTTGACTGGTTAGTAAGATTGTTGAATGTGTGCTTTGAGAAAGGTATGGTGCCAATTGACTGGGCAAGTGCTTGTGTGGTCCCGTTGTATAAAGGCAAGGGTGATAAGTATGAATGTACTAGCTTTAGGGGTATAAGTCTGTTGAGTGTTGTAGGTAAGGTGTATGGTAGAGTGTTAATTATGAGAGTTAGAGAGGGTACAGAGGGAGTGATTAGTGATGAGCAGTGTGGCTTTAGGAGAGGGAGGGATGCGTTGATCAGGTGTTTGCTGTGAGACAAGTGTGTGAAAAGTATTTAGCGAAAGGCAAGGATGTGTTTTGGGCATTTATGGATTTAGAGAAAGCGTATGATAGAATTGATAGGGAGGCTTTGTGGACTGTTTTAAGATTGTATGGACTTGATGGTAGGTTACTAAAAGGGGTGAAAAGTTTTTATGTAAATAGTAGAGCGTGTGTAAGAGTGGGAAATGCTGTGAGTGATTGGTTTCCCGTGAGAGTGGGGCTGCGACAGGGATGTGTGATGTCGCCTTGGTTGTTTAATATTTACATGGATGGTGTTGTAAGGGAGGTGAATGCAAGAGTTTTAGGTGGTCTGAGTCTGGTAAATGTTGATGGAGGAGAGTGGAATCTGAAGCAGCTGCTGTTTGCAGATGATACTGCACTGGTGACTGATTCAGAGGAGAGATTGAGACAGTTGGTAGAGGAGTTTGGAAGGGTGTGTGAAAGGAGGAAATTGAAAGTAAATGAGAATAAGAGTAAAGTGATGAAGTGTACGAGGTTGATAGATGGTAGGGGGATGAATATAGTTTTGAATGGTGAGTTGCTTGAGGAGGTAGATTGTTTTAAATATCTAGGGTCACATGTTGCTGTGGATGGAAGAATAGATGCAGAAGTGAAGTTTAGAATAAATGAAGTAGGAAAGGTGCTGGGAGGAATGAAAAAAGTGTTTAAATGTCGTTCGCTTAGAATGGATGTAAAGAGAAGGCTGTATGAGGGTGTTGTGGTACCGACTGCATTATATGGGGCTGAAACATGGAATATGGGTGTAGCAGAGAGGAAAAGTTTGAATGTAATGGAGATGAGATGTCTGAGGAGTATGTGTGTAGTGACGCGTATGGATCGGGTGCGAAATGATGAAGTGCGAAGGAGAACTGGAGTTGTTTGGGAGATGGCTGGTAGAGTTGAGCAGAGGGTGTTGCAATGGTTTGGACATATGGAGAGAATGGATAATGAGCGATTGGTGAAAAAGATAACTAGATCTGATGTGAGAGGTGTAAGGCTGAGAGGAAGACCACGAATAGGATGGATGGACAGTGTGAAGAGAGCGCTGGATGCGAGAGGGATGTCTGTTGAGCAAGGAAGAGTGGCTGTGCGTGACAGAAATAAATGGAGAGAAATTGTGAATGAATAAGTGATGACGCAGCCCTGAGGGGATATTCTCCCGCATTTGGTCTGATCAGCTAGTCAAGTCAGGTGCGGGTAAGGGGATGGGTCTGTTATGATGTGGCAGGGGTAAACCAGTTCTGCTGTCGGGCCCTGCTGCGGATGTCACTGATTGCATTGCCCAGTTGACCCTTGTGCGGTGTGGTGCGGTGAGGATCTGTCCGTTCTCCCCTTTGGGGCTAAGATGCAAATGAATGTGTTTGAATGGATGAGTAAATGGAGAGTGAGTCGTCCTGTCTCGGCTACCTCCCTTTCCTTGGGGGAAGCAGCCTAGGTATATAGATAGATAGATAGATATATATATATATATACAGTATATATATATATATATATATATATATATATATATATATATATTATATATATGTATATATATATATATATATATATATATATACACTGTATATGGGAACAACAGGGCGAGAATCTTGTCAACTCGATTAAATAAATGATTATATCTTAGGACAGGTTCACTATCCCACCCTGCACTTCCTAATGACCTTAATCGCCGTAATGAGTACACCTGCTCACTTCGGTGTTGGGAGGAGGCAGTTAATTAGTAAGAGGTAATTAGTGCCAGGGTGATTAAGAGGTTACCGTGTGAATCGATAATTAAATATAAAACTACATTAATTAATAAAACTACATTAATTAATAAAAAAATCTAATAACTAATTCAGTGACAATATAATTTTAATGACGGTCACTAAAAATTACAGAAATCAAATAGGTCATAAACATACTGCTCCCATTTTCATCTTCATTATTAGAACTAAATAATTTACAACCTGAAACAAATATCACGACTTTTTAATTTTCGTATGATAAAGGGGATTATGCAGCTCTAGTAAATATTATTTAGATTTTATCCAAATTATTTCTCTCGTTACATATCACCGTTCGATTAATACAGTGTAAACTATAAATGAAATTAGTATCCTTCCAACCTTGATGAAAATTTATATAGTTGTTTTATATAGATCGTACATTACTGCTGATAGACAAAGAAGCACCGCCATCCAGTTCAATATGGAGGAATTCTGCCATCGACAAGTTATCAGCGGTACAGCACACATGATAGATATTTGACATTTGTTTAAATCATTATTCAATTTAGGATCATAGCTTAAAGTATAATCATATGCTCCACCACCCCTCAGACACACCACCCGCCACAGCTGATACATGTAACAATTACAATTATAATGCTGCACATCCTGGTACAGTAGCATGGGATGTTTTAACAGACATAACCAAAATACACTAAAACCCATTTCCAACGGAGCAGACTGTGGCAGGGCGCGGTGATGTGAGGGGTGGGTGCACTGGAGGGTTTGGGTCACGAGGGTAATGAGAGTGGGTGTTGGGATGTGGACACAGTTTAATGACAGCATGACAGTATTTACAGGTGAGTGAGTATGTACAGCGGGTGCAGCAGCCCCCAGGAATGTTGCCAGGGTTTTGTGTGAGTGCCACGGCGCCCCTGACAGATGCCGGCACAGGTGGTGGTCTCACCGCTGCAGCGGGGCGGACATCTGGGGCGGCAGCGGGGGTCGCGGCGGCAGAGGCGGGGCCAGACCGCGGAAGGGCGGTGTCAGGAGGCGAGTGAAAGGCTCTGGATTGATGGCGTGAAGCGGCAGGGCGGCGGCACGATACGCTGGTGGCGTGGTGGGCGGCGGCGGCGGTGGTGACCGATCCCTCCCCATGATGGCGTCAATTGTGAAGGCGGGGCGGGGTGGCGGGCGGGTGAGCGGCGGTGAGGGCGGCGTTGTCACCACCGGCTTGACGGGAGTGGGCGCCACAACGCCGGTGGAGGGCGGCAGTGGCGTATCGGCGGCCTGGCCCGCCCTCAGTTGCCGGATGAGGTCTGCCTGGTGGGCGAGGGCGGCGTGTGGGTGTGCAGGATGCAGATAGGGGTGGTGGGCGTAGGGCTGCGGCCGGGGCAGGAGGGCGGGGTGTGGGCCCAGCAGAGTAGGCGGGGGCGCGTGTAGGTGGTAGGGGTCCAGCGCTCCCCCCGCCAGCAGCGAGAACACGTGGGGGTCGGAGAAGAAGTCTGGCGGCGGCTGTCGCTTGTATCGCTTGCGTCGCCTCAGGAAGGATCCGTTGTCGAACATGTCGATGGCGCCGGGGTCGAGAGTCCAGTAGTTGCCTTTGCCGGGGTTGCCTGGCTCGCGGGGCACCTTCACGAAGCAGTCGTTGAGGCTGAGATTGTGTCTGATGGAGTTCTGCCAGGCGGGGAACTTGGCCTTGTAGTACGGGAACCGCGTCATGATGAACTCGCAGATCTCGCTCAGCGTCACTCGCTTCTTGTCCGCCTGAAGGATGGCCATGGTGATGAGGGCGATGTACGAGTACGGCGGCTTCACCAGACCGCCCGTGGAACCCGCACCCTCACCGCCCGTTCCCGCACCGGCGCCCTCGCCTTCACCCTCACCTTCACCGCTCTTGTCCACGTCGTCCACCTCCACCTGGTCTATGGGTGGGGGTGGGGGGCTACATTGCGCTGCCGTCATGTCCGCTTCACACACCGGCATCTCACAACACACACCACCACACACCACAACAACACTGCCTTCCCTCAACACTCCTTCGATAAACTCGTCTGGTGGTGGCCGGGACAGCGCTCAACCCTCACCCGTGGCTGGGTAAATAATGATGACAAATGTGGCGGACTAGACCATTTTTACACCCCCGTCAACACGTAAACTCCACCCATCGACCGTACCATCCAATTCCATCCCACCTTCCACCATCTAAACCCCTCCCACGAAGCAAGTCACCCAATCGGCGCGCTCCAAGTCCCCTTACGCTCCTCCCAGGTCCTCCCCAGTCTGGTAAACTTAATATGTTCGGGTGAAAATAGGCGGGGCTTGGCGGGTTGTTGGGAGGAGCGATCGGCGTGATTAGATTTGGTCCCATCTGTTGTTTGCAGACAGAGCGCCTCCATTTATCCATGAATTATTTGGTGGCGAAATGGAGCGAATCACTTTGAGGGAATGAATAAAGCCATTATCCATTCCCTCCCCTCCTTCCTTACCTCCCCCCCCTCCTTCCTTACTTCCCCTCCCCTCCCCTCCCACCCTTTCTTCCCACTTCCACAACTCCCTCCTTCTTACCTCTTCTCTCCCTTCTTTACCGAACTTACCACTCTTTCGGTTTTCAGTTTATCTTGTTTCTCTCCCTCCTTCCTCTTATTCCTCTCTTTCCCACTACTTACTCTCTTCCTCCTTCCATATTATTCTCCCCTCTTCTCCATTCTTGACCTAACAACTCTCCACTCTCTCTGTTTCAGTTTCATTTTTACTATCCCTTCTTTCTTTTCCCCTCCTCACCCTTACTTCCTCTCCTCTTTCCTTCTCTCCTTCCTTCCTTCATAGATTACCTTTCCCTTCTCCCTCCTTTACCAAACAACTCTCCTTTCTTTCGGGTTTTCTATGTATTTTATTTCACTGTTTTCTTACCATCACCCACTTCTCTCATCCTCCTTTATTTTCTTGTCACTTTTTCTCCATCACCTCGTCGTTACTTATTCTTCAATCTTTCTCCTCTTCGCTGTCCACATTGTTCCTCCCCTACTTTCAGCATTTTCGTTCCTCTCTCCTTGACACTTCTCTCCCTTCTCCTTTCTTATCTTCATCACCTCTCTCTCTCTCTCTCTCTCTCTCTCTCTCTCTCTCTCTCTCTCTCTCTCTCTCTCTCTCTCTCCACCTTCCTTATTTCTACTATCTTCTCTCCATTTGATGTATTTTCTCTCCTGGAACTGCTCCTCACATCACACACACACACACACACACACACACACACACACACACACACACACACACATACGAAACCGTTAAACACACACGCATCAAAGTACCCGACACAACACACACACACACACACACACACACACACACACACACACACACACACACGGGTCTCTCTCTGGCTCACCGTCACACACAATACACCCCAATAAGTAAGCACCCTCGTAGCACAAAAGGCCAATGAAAGAAAACGGAGTGAGAGCATCCCCAGCGAAGCACGTGGCGGTGGAGTGGGTTATAGAGCTCTCTTATACTCACCTGCTATAATTACTGGAGTATAATAAGAAGAGGGCTAATATGACCACTTAGTATAATTGGATATGATGTTGGTGTCTCCGTATTCACAGCACTGAGGGAGTATACTGAGTTAAGGTTCTGATATATGTAACTGGTATGGGTGTTACAAGAAGGGCTGGTATAATCGCTTGGTATAATTGGATATAATAGGAGTAGTAATAATCAGTATGTATAAACATGAGAGCATACTAAGAGATCTCCTATAGTCACCTAGTATGAAGTGAACTGGAATTAATTTGTACAAGTTCTAGTATGTTCAGTAGTGGTTTAATGTGATGATGATGATACTAATAATAATAATAATAATAATAATAATAATAATAATAAAAATAATAATAACAATAAATAAATAAATAGAAACAGGTGTAAAAAAAAAACACTTAAATTTGCATAACAATACTTGGAATAACAAACCGATCCAGTATATTCATCTGATATAACCCACTGAAATAATGACAGGTTTCATAATACGCGCCTGGTATACTAAAGAATATGACCCACGTAATCACAGTAAAATTATGCGAGTATAATAAGAATAATATAATCGGCTGGTATAACTGAGTGTGGTGAATGTTTTGGGCGTATCCGGTGGAGCCAGGATTCCGGGGGCTTGAATGACGAGTGAATGGAAGTGTGGCCTATTTGGATTAGGCAAGTTTGTGCTGTCTGGACATTGCTACTCCTCACCCTGCCCTTGGGTGGGAAAGGAGGTCCGGATGATGATGATGATGATGATGATATAACTGATGAGAGGTTTAATATAATGACTTACGGATGAGAAGAGGGCCAGTTTCAACACCTGGTATAATTAAGTATAATGGCTATAGGCTTGGTATAATGTCCTGGTATAACTGAGAATGACAGACAGAACTTCAGTAATAATCGAGATCGTATGATAATGTTTCAGTATAATGAGAGGCGGTAAAGTGATGTTATGGGGACAGCTTAAGTAGTAGTAGTAGTAGTAGTAATAATAATAATAATAATAATAATAATAATAATAATAATAATAATGATGATGATGATGATGATGATGATAAAAACATCAATATAATTACTTTGTATTTGGACTAAGAGGACCAATAATAACCGCCTAGTATAACTGAAAGAAATAATAATAATAATAATAATAATAATAACTTCATTAACAATAACCTGGAATAACTAGGAACAATAATAATAGGTTTAAAATAATCACCTTTAAATGATCCTAGTAACAGCAGCTTCAATAATAATAATAACAATAACAACAACAATAAAAAAAAAAAAATAATAATAATAATAATAATAACCTTGCATATAACTGAAAATGTAAAATGCTCAGTTTCAGTATACTTCACCTAGCATAATTAAGTATGATAACAACAGCCTAACTATAATGACTCAGACTAATATCAAAAGAAAATATGCTGAGAATATATCCAAGCAATTATATGGTATAACTGAGTATAATATGTCAGTAGTATCGCCTGGTATACGCACATAAATATACTCACCTGCAGTAAATCAGATAAATATGAATATGTCGAGTATAACTGCCTGGTATAACTGAGAATAATTACAATAATGGGTCATATATAATTGCTTGGTGTGTCTAGGTAAATGAAATGTATGCAACGTTGGGTTATGAGAGAGAGAGAGAGAGAGAGAGAGAGAGAGAGAGAGAGAGAGAGATTACTGTACTTGTAATAATACGAATCCAAAATATATGAAGAGAAGAATAACAGAATATCACCTCAAAAAAAAAAAAAAATGGCCTATATTTTTTGGACTAACTCAAAATGCACACGGATTTTTTTTCACAGTCATATCAGTATATAAATTAAACCTCTCTCTCTCTCTCTCTCTCTCTCTCTCTCTCTCTCTCTCTCTCTCTCTCTCTCTCTCTCTCTCTCTCTCTCTCTTTTTCTCTGTAATCTATCGTATAATCAAGCGTTGCCTACAATTCTATTTATCTCATGCAAAGGGTCGTGTGTGTGTGTGTGTGTGTGTGTGTGTGTGTGTGTGTGTGTGTGTGTGTGTGTGTGTGTGTGTGTGTGTGTGTGTGTGTGTGTGTGTGTGTGTGTGTGAATTTTATATGCATGTGTATATGTGCGTGTGTGCGTGAACGGCTGTGTAAGCATGTACGGCTGTTTCAGGGGTGTGTATTTGTGTGCGCTCGTGTGTGTAAATGTGTGCGAGCGTGTGTGAATCGCAGCTGCCGCACACACATACACACATACACACTTCTCTACACACACACACAAGCCGACTCATATACACACGCACATACATCAATAAACACACATACATACATACCCACACATGTCCAACAATAATACACTCAACCCCTATTCCCTCACACACACACACACACACACACACACACATATTATCTAACTAACTACCAAAATCTCTCTCTCTCTCTCTCTCTCTCTCTCTCTCTCTCTCTCTCTCTCTCTCTCTCTCTCTCTCTCTCTCTCTCTCTCTCTCATCATTGCACACACACTCGCATACACACAACGAGAAAGAGTTATACGGATATATGTACAGGTGCACGCACACTCGTTACTAAACGTGCACGTAGTTACATACACTCATCATTATTACACACACACACACACACACACACACACACACACACACACACATAAACATTCCTTATTCATCATGCATCATCATCATCATCGTCATTAAACACACACACACACACACACACACACACACACACACACACACACGTTCATAATTAATTACGCATCGTCATCATCATCATATCATCATCATCATCATCATCATCATCAACAGTAAGCGCACACACACACACACGCACACAAACACACAACAACAAAACAGTCATGCGTGTACCGTGCAAATTATGCCACAGTTTATTAACACGAGTTCATCCAGCCGTGTGTGTGTGTGTGTGTGTGTGTGTGTGTGTGTGTGTGTGTGTGTGTGTGTGTGTGTGTGTGTGTGTGTGTGTGTGTACGTATGTATGTATGTATATGTACGTATGTATGTATGCATGTATGTATGTATATGTATGTATCTATGTATGTATTTCTATGTATGTATGTATGTATGTGTACAAAAAGCACTTACAGAACCAGACCAGCATAACTACCAAATATTTCAACTCTTTACCTGCAAACACACAACGAAAAGTAAAAAATAAAAATTAATATGAAAAGGCTATACATATCCCTCAGCTCTAGTGCATTTTTGTGATCTGGGTCTCAAAATCTTTACTGATCCATATAAATTAATAGCAAGGCTTTAATGTTTATAATAATTGAGATTTTTGTCAGATAAACTTAATCTTGAGAAGGATGAAATGGCGGGGGAAAGGGTGACATGGAGGCGATTTGTTTGTGGCCACCCCTTACGAGATTAAGGTGTCTGGCAATAGATAAATAGATGGATACACAGATCTTCAGAAACTCCATCTACCGCTTCAGAACGACGATACTTACTGTTATACTGGATGTTTTGTTTTTTTTACTTGTCTGTGTGTTTGTATGTGTATCGGTATGTTAATGGTATATCTCAAAAAAATTCTGATCCGATTTTGTCCAAACTTCATGGAACGGTTAAGGGTCAGGCAAGGATGATATGGTCAGATTTGGGAGACATAAGTTCGGTGGCGCTCCAGTGTCTCATTACCCTACACACACACACACACACACACACACACACACACACACACACACACACACACACACACACACACACACACACACACACACACACACACTCAGTAAAAATGAAAGATCACCTGCAAGCGAAGGCACCGTGTTTCCGGAAGAGGTGTATGTGTAGATGTGCAGTATGGGGTCACACCCTTCCCCTCCCCCTCTACCGCCCAAAATCCCCCTTCCCCTTTCCCATTCCTCTACCCCATTCCCTCTTTACCCCTACTCTTCTCCCCTTCCCTCCTCCTCCCTTCCCCTCCCTCCTCCCCTCATTCTTCCATCCCCTCCCCAACCCTCCACCCAAATCCCTCTCCCCCATGTTTGTTGCCAGATGGACTGATAAGCAGGCACATGGTTAAACAAATGGGAGGGGGAGGGGAGGGGGAAGGAGAAATGGATAAGGAGAGGAAAGGGAGGGAGGGGAAAAGAGAGAGAGGGGAAGGGAGGGAGGAGAAAAGAGAGAGGGGGAAAGGGAGGGACGAGAAATGAGAGAGGGGGAGTGGAGGAGAAGAAACATGAGAGAAACCGGTTCTGTGCATCCCCTTCAGTGTGTTGATGTCTTTTTATTCTTGTATTCCTACTGCAAACAGACGATTTTATTTAGCTTAGGGTAGACCTTTCGTAGCGAAGAGAGTAAGTGGATATTCACAACGATCGAGCGGCGAAACCTGGGTAGTAATGTCCGTAGTATTTTATGGTAAATGCACGCACCCAAATCCACACACACACACACACACACACACACACACACACACACACACGCAGATTGGTAGATTATAAATTATGAAAATTATCATTTCTAAGCTAAAATAAGACCAATTTTCCTCTTCATTCAGGACTTAAGAAATCTTGGCTGTCTTCCCAGAAATTCTGTTAATAATCACAAACAAGTAAATAAACAATAAATATTAGAGATACATACATACATACATACATGCATACATACATAAACATAAATATAGGAATGGACAGGGAAAAAAAGAACCAGGTAAAATCCCCAATGTTGTCACCTAATCACATCTTCAGGGGAGCGCAAAGGGAGTGAGAATGGGTACAGGTTCACTTTACAAAGAGGAGGACAGGGATATATAAAATGATACATGTACTCTCACTCACCTTGTTCTCAGAGGTGAATACACGAAAGCGCTTGGGATATATCGTGTTTCCTTTTTTTACTTGTGGTTACCAATACATCTCTATGAATCGTGTGTAACTGTGTGATTTACTTCCATATAAATAAAATTATAGATAGACAAAGAGATAGATAGACAGAAAGACAGACAGACAGACTAAACACCCTAACAAACGCTGTACTACCCTTTAATCAACAAATGTCTTTACTGTCCCCCTTTCCTAGATTTCTTTACTTTTTATTTTTTTTATTTTTTTTATTTTCCAAGTCGACTCATTCTCTACCTACCTAATCTATCTATCTATCTATCTGTTTATCTATCTATCTCTATCTCTCAATAAGACTCATCCATTCAAACAACTCGCGTTTTCTCTTAGTCTTCCTCCCTTTTTTTTTTTTTTTCCTGCTCGCCTTTTAAGTATTTCTGTAAATCAAAAACCTCAATCTGTAAATTAGTAGTTCTCATTCTCCCTCCTTTCCTGTCAGCGTCATTAGCTCAAGGATGCACATTTTTATTTTATTTTATTTATCTTAGTTCTAGCTAACCCCAGGCAATTTCACTTAGATTCAGACAGACCTCTCATTCTAAAGAGCTTAGAAACAAAATCCATTAACTACCTCAGCCCAAAACATCTTTTTCATAATATTCTGTTTATCCACTACACTCCGACGATTTATTTCGCTATGTAATTCTTGTCACTTCTCTTTTCGTTCAACCTCAGAAAAACCTCCTGTAATGAAGAGGTTAGAATCAGAGTCCATTAACCCCTCCACAAAATGATTTCTCTCCCTAAGCTGAATATAATCGTCTGAAGTCAACCCCATAAAAAAATATTCAGTCTCAAGGGGTTAATGCCAAATGATTTTATTCTGCCCAGAGAGACCCATCCCCCCCGAAGGGTTAAGTATTTCCGTCCTTCCAAACACCGGAGTCACCCCTCAAAGTGCAGTTCCTCTCCCTCATCTCTTTGCTCTGCCTATCATTACTTCCCGCTCTTCCCCTTCTTCCCCCTCCATGCATCATCGCCGCTGCTGAGAGGGGGAAAAAGAGGATAGTGTTTTGGGTGTCACTTCCGGCGCAGCGGAGTGGGTGGGGTGCAGTTGGGGTGAAGGAGGGGTGGGGTGAGGTACGACTGACTAGGGGGTGAGGCAGGGTAAGAGTAAGGCAGGGTATAATACAGAGGCGTTGGGAGAGGTAGGCAGGTTTTCGTAAAGTTGGGCATGGTATACAGAAGGGTAGGGTAGGGTAGTAAAGGACAGAATAGAAGAAGCCTAAGCCAGGGTAGGGCAGGGTAAAGCAGGGGTGGGATACTGAGTGGCAAAGACAGGGCAGAGTCAAAGGTAGGTGATGAAAAGTCAAGATTAGAAAGGAAGTTAATGCGAGGAAGGGGTATGAGGAAGAGTAAAGCAAGGCAGATAATGACACGAAAAGCGAGGTAAGAGCAGAGTATGGGCAGAATAACAGAGTCAGAGTCAGGCAGTGTATTGGAGAGTTAAGGTTCGGCAAGGCAGGAGATGACAGGGCATGGTAGAGGGGATGCAGGGTAAGGACAGGGTGTGGCATGGGAGGCTTATAGGAAAAATCAGTCAGGTATGGGAAATTCAAGGAAAACCTAGACTGGAGTAGACCTGGCTGGGGTAAGACACAGCAGGGAAGGCACGGTAAGGACAGGGTACAGGTAAGGATAGGGGAGGCAGGGTAACAGAAGCGTATAGGTAAGGGCAGGGCACAGGAGGGCAAGGTATCGAAGAAGCAGGGCGAGGACAGGGTATGAGCGAGGCAGGTAGGGGTAAAGCAAGGTAGCAGGTCGGAAGCATCACAAGTGGGGTGGAGTGTTTGTTTACCGTGTGCCCAAACAACGTCACACATACACACACACCCTCACTAATATTACCTGTTGGGGGGGGGAAGGCAGGTGGGGGGAGGGGAGGTGTGGGGGTGGGGGAAGCGGACAAGGGGAGATAGCCAGGCGGTGCTTTTGATGGAGTCTATTCCTCCTCCTCTTCCCCTTCTTTCTCTACTCCCCTTCCCGTTCCATTCCTTGCCATGTTTCTCTCTTCTGTTTAGTCTTTTTTGTTGCTCCTGATCCTCTGCTCTCTCAACCCGATGGACAGATGGCTTAGAGAAGAAGTTAAATCATGGGCAACTATTCTATTAATCATAACAGGATACTAAATAAACAGGACTAGTGGGCAGAAGGATGGCTGGCTGGATGGATGGATGAACAGTTAACGGGAGAGATTAGCAGTGATGGCCAAACTGAAAGTGTGAACATTAAAGAGATGGTGAGACAGGATGAATGAAAGAGACGGATCATCACGTGACGGAGGCCTGCACCTAAGCATAAACCTACAGAGTTTGAAAGAAATTCCTGGTTTACTTCCGTGTACACAGCGACGAGGCTGGTATGAACTGTATCCCTTCCGTATACACTGTTTTCGTTGGTTATATTAATGCTGTGTATACCTTCAACTCATCCTCTTTCTCCTTCTTCCACTTTTTATGAGGAACACTTTCATACTGCACTTCTTACTGGGTGTGCCTGTCTACCGGTCTGAACAACAAAGTCAGTTTTAGCTTTCTCCGAGACCCTGACCAGGTAACCAATGATAACCATAGATAAACATTGACAGTGTGTGGCCATAGTGATTGACATGGTCTACTATTTTTCCCTAGCTGACCACACTTTCACTCGTTCACACTAATTCACTGACGCTGGATTTTAGGATGCCAGTATTACAACCGTTACGGCAAAATAAGTCTATGCATCTGACTACAATTTTATCATCATCATCATCATCATCATCATCCGTATTTTTTTTCTTTTTTTTTTTTTTTGGCCCCACCTACATGCTATATATTCCACACTAAAAAGATGGAGTTTCGGGATTCGATGCATAGGAAGTCAGTGGTAAATTCCGCGAGTCAGTGGATGCTTTCGTTGGATTTTCTGTCACTCTTCTGTTTAACCATTCCTCGTCTTAATTCCTCCTCTTCCCTTCCTACCCCTCTGCTTCAACCCCCTCTCTCCTCCTGTCCCTCTCCTTCCTCCCCTTCCATACTTCTAAATTTCCATCCCTTTCTACCTTCACTCTCGTCTGCTTTCCATCCTCCAATCCTTCTCCTAACCCATTTCTCAATATATTATCGTATTCGTCTATTTCTTTCTCTTTCCTTCTTGTCTCCTCACATCCCTTCCTTTTCACACCGCCTTCTATTTTCTCACACCCTCTCCCAGCCTCCTTCTCTCCTCACAATGCCCTGCTCTCTTTCTCTTCTCCTCTTATCGACCACTCTTTCTCCTTCAATATCCTTTTCCTTCTATCTTCGCCTCCTCTTCCTTTTCTCTTTCCATCCATCTTCCTCCCCCACCTTCGCCAGTTCCTGCGTCTGTCCTCCTATCCTCCTCCTCCCTTTCCCTCTTATTTTTCCTCCTTCTGTCCTTCCCCTCTCTTCCCCTTTCCCCTCATTTCTCCCCTTCCTATCCTTCCCCCTTCCCTCGTCCTTTCCCTTTTTCGTCAGTTCCTCTTATCCTCCTCCTCTCTCTCCCTCCTATTTCTCCCCCTTCTGTCCTTCCCTTCTCTTCCCCTTCCCACTATTTCTCCCCCTCCCATCCTTCCCCTTCCCTTGCCCCTCTCCCCGCGTCCCCTCAGATCCACCGCCTAGGGTACCATCCGCCCCGGGACATGAAGGGGAGTCACGCTGGTGTTTAGTTCACTTGGCAACACTGCAAGGGAGGGGGGAGGGGGAGGGAGGAGGGGGAAGGAAAGGAAGGAGGACAGGGTGGAATGAAAGAAAGGGAGAATGTGGAAGGGAGGGAAGGATGTAAGGAAGGAGGACAGGATGGAATGAAGGAACGGGAGAATAGGGTAGGGAGAATGTGAAAGTGAAGACAACTGGGAAAGG
>NC_137049.1:24092269-24094769 GCF_032717465.1 Coenobita brevimanus | reverse complement strand
CACACACACACACACAATATGTCACGTTTTCTTTATCAGTATGTGACAAAGAGGAAATTAGTGAAAGTGAGAAAGAAAACGAGACACGGGTGGCTCATTACCCCTTACTGATAACCTCTCTCTCTCTCTCTCTCTCTCTCTCTCTCTCTCTCTCTCTCTCTCAAAATAAATAGCTTTACTGTACTACTCTTTATAAACAACACGAATATATATTTTTCTTCAAATCCTAAAGTAGCTAGGCACGTTTATGGACGAACAATACACGAATTTGCTTAATGAACTTCAAAAAACCACGTGTAGAATAATTACATGATTTACTCCAGACGAAACACGATGCTGTAAGTGATCATATAAAAGATTAAGGTTGGGGAAGACGGCATGAGGTACAGTGCAGCATTGTCCATCTCTGTTACTTAGATCTCTGTTACTTAGATGTCTGTGCAGCATCGCCCATCTCTGTTACTTAGATCTATGTGCAGTATCGCCCATCTCTGTTACTTATATCTCAGTTACACAGAACTCTGTTACTTGGATTTAAGTGCAGAAAGTAAAATAAAGTCGCCTGTCGAGGGCGAAGGACTGCATAATACAAGACATATATCTCGATCGACTAATACTGATGAGCAGAATTTTAGCACAGAGCCCTTTGCCATGAGTAAAAGAGGAATTACAGTTACACCCTAACTAGACTGATGATAATACGGTGAATACAATATCATCCCTACATATACTCGTCGAAGGAGCTTGGATTCGTATTGTGGGAAGTAAATCATGAAAGAGTTATTTGATATGGAAAATTATGAGGAGTTTCCCAATTAAAGCCATTTCGTTATGTGTTATTTATGAAGTCTGTGTTGATGTTAAAGTATAAATAATGAGAGAGAGAGAGGGGGGAAAGGGGCAGGGAGGAAGAAGGAAGGAATGAAATGGAAGAAGGAAGAGGGCAGGATGCAAGGAGAAGGAAAGGGAAAGAAGGGAAGGAGGGCAGAGTAAAATGGGAGCCTTCCAAGTCCACGGCATACAGCCACACTCTTACCCAACCTTGTTACAAACACACTTGTATAATATGCCCTGTGTGTGTGTGTGTGTGTCTCTCTCTCTCTCTCTCTCTCTCTCTCTCTCTCTCTCTCTTTATCACCTCCCACTCTTCCTTTATTTCTTTCTCCCTTTCATGTCATTTTTATTTTTCATTTTCCCTTGATTTTCTTCATATTTCTTTTACTCCTCCATTCCCTTTTCTTACATTCTTTCTTATCTTCCTCCTCCTCCTCCTCCTCCTTCTCCTCCTCCTCTCCTCCTTCCTTCCTTCCTTCCTTTCTTCCTTCCTTCCTTCTGTCTTTTCTTCCTTCCTTCCTTCCATCCTCCAATGTTCGCTTTCCGTTCACTACTTTGTAAGTCTTCTGTTGGTGTGGTCTAGGAGGGAGGAAGTGAGGGAAGGAGGGGTGGAGGGAGAAGGAAGGGGGGAAGGAGAAGTGAGGGAAAATAGGGAGAGGAGGAAAGAGAGAAGGATGGGAGAAAGGGCAAGGAAGGTGGAGAGGGAGGCAGGAAGAAAGGGAGGGAATAGAGATAGACGAGGAAGAAAAAGACAGCAAACGGAGAAGGAAGGAAGGAATGATGGCGAAAGGAAGGAAAGACGGAAGAAAGGCAGGAAGGAAGGATGGAAGAAAGGAAAGAATGAAGAGAGGAAAAAGGGATGGAAGGAAGGAAAGAATGAAGAGAGGAAAAAGGGCAGGAAAGAAGGAAGAGAACGAAAGAAAGGAGGTAACTAAGGAGGTAAGGAAGGAAGGAAAAGAAAGTGTCAGAGTTCATGTTAAAGGGTGCCAGAAATTACCTACCCTGCTGAGAGAGACACACCTCCCTCTCTCCCCCTCCTTCCCTTCCTCCCTATTTACATCCTTCTTCCCCTCCCTCCCCTGCTCTCCCTCTCCTCCACATTCATATCATCTCTCCCCTCCCGACCCCTCCACTCCCTTTCCCTTCCCTTCCCCTCCCTCCACGTCCCTCCCCTCCCCACCCCTCCTTATTTACATCCTCCCTTCCCTTCCCCCCCCTTCCCTCCTCACTATTTACATCCTCCCTCCCTCCCCTCCCTACTCTCAGACAGCATGGCACCATAACTAAAAATGTTTGTAGTTGTGGTGGTTGTGAAATATTCAGTCGTGGCCGTTGTGGAGGGTGGTAGTTGTGAATGGTGGTAGTTGAGAACTGTGGTAGCTGAGAATGGTGGTAGTTGTGAATGGTGGTAGTTGAGAATTGTGGTAGCTGAGAATGGTGGTAGTTGTGAATGGTGGTAGTAAGCTGAACAGAATCGTCTGGAGGTAGCAAAGAATAAATAAAAGTCCTTGTACTGAAGAGATTAAGTCCACCAGCTCGAGGATGTCGTTCATATTTCATTCTTGCTGCCTCTAGACGATTTTTTATAACTCTGGGATGGCCTCTCGGTAATGGGGTTAGACAAGATTAAAAGTAGCGTTATCGTGCTTCTTCTTCTTGTCTGGCC
>NC_137049.1:24079769-24087269 GCF_032717465.1 Coenobita brevimanus | reverse complement strand
TTTCCCTCCCTACATCCTCCTCTCTTTCCTTCCCTCACTCCCTCTCTCCTCTTCCAGCCCTCTTCCAGAACTCCACCCTTCCTCTCTCCTTCCCTCCTTCCTTTTCACTTTCCTTCCTCCCTTCTGTTTCTTTCCCTTCTTCCTTCTCAACCCTCTTTCCTAACCCCTCCCTCCCTACTTCTCCATTTCTCTTCCTCCTTCCATCTCTCCCACCCTCTCTTTCCTCTCAACGTTCTTTCTTACCCCCTCCCTTCACCCTCCTTTCTCTCCCTACCTCCTTCACCCCTCCTTTCCCTCCCTCTTTCGCTCCTCCTCCTTTCCTTCACTCTCCTCTCTCCCTCCCTCCTTCCATCCCTCCCTCCCTCCCTCCCTCTATTATACTGCTATCAATAATGGACACACCGTCGCTGCCTATTGTTAAGAAAAGTTGTTGACAAATACACAACATAAAGCTTTTGTTGCTCAAGGAGAGAGAGAGAGAGAGAGGGAGGGAGGGAGGGAGGGCGAGAGAGAGAGAGAGAGAGTAATGACTGGAGAGAAATTCTCTTTCTCTCTCTCTCTCTCATCCATCCTAACAATGCAGATACAAACATCTTATCGGAAACAAAAACGCACACACACACACACACACACACACACATTCTAACATCTAGCAATCACACTAGCACAACCCACACAACTAACATTTCACCACACAGACACCCACGGTGCTACCAACCATATTAGTCCTAGTTCCACCCGTTCCTTGGCACTCCTTCCTCACACACTCCGTCCCCTTGGCTGACACTCTCTCTATAGGCCATGTCATTCCCTGGCTGACTCTCTCTCACATGCCCAATCCTCACGACAGACACTCTCTCCTAAGACGCTCTCCTCCCTAGGCTGACAATCTCTTCTCAGACCCACTCTCACTTGCCTGGCTTCCCCTTCCCCTACAACCACCACAACACAGTGTACATAAAATACACGGTTTTCATATATAAATATATATATATATATATATATATATATATATATATATATATATATATGTGTGTGTGTGTGTGTGTGTGTGTGTGTGTGTGTGTGTGTGTGTGTGTGTGTGTGTGTGTGTGTGTGTGTGTGTGTGTGTGTGTGTGTGTGTGTGTGTGTGTGTGTGTGTGTGTGTGTGTGTGTGCGCCGTTGTGTACTGTGGAAAACCAGTAAATTCTCTTTTAACGAAATTCAAATCATTAGACTATTCCCTACTCCTGCTATGGGACTGACTTTACGTCCATTCGGAGAGCAGGTCTCTTCTCTTAACTAGTCACTAAATCACTGCTTCATACAAGACTGATATATACTTTGAAATGTGGAGGGCTGCAGATTCAGTAAAAACAGCAGAAATCAAAGATGAAGGAATTTTCTTTCTTCCCCTCCCCTCCCCTCCCCTCCACTCCTCAATTGTGCTTTACTCTCTCTTCCCCCCTCCTTCCTTTCTTTTCATTTTCTCCTTATCTTTCTCTATCTCTCCCCGTCCTACACCAGACTTTCTCGTTATCTTTTCCTGTCTTAAACTAGCACGTATTCTCGCTTCATTTTTTCCATTCCCTGCTTTCTCCCTTCATCACCCCTACTTCTTTCCTTCTTTTTTCTCCTTCCCTCCCTTCCACTTCTCTCCTTCACTTCCTAAAAATTTTCACCTCCCACTCACTCTTCTCTCCCTCTTCTCCCTCTCCCCCTTCCTCCTTCCTATCTTCTTCTCTGTCTTCCTCCATCCCTTCCTTCCACTTTCCTCCCTTCCTTCCCATGAAATGTTCCTCTCCCTAACCTCCCACCTCTTCCTCTCACTTCTCTCTCCTCCTTACTCTTTTCTCTCACTATCCATCTCTCTCTCTCCTACCTCTCCCTCTCGCTTTTCCTTTGGTCTCTCTCTCTCTCTCTCTCTCTCTCTCTCTCTCTCTTCTAAAAAATCCTCCTCCACTCCTCCTCCTCCTCTCTCTTCTTCCCTCCTCTGTTCCCCCTCCCTCCCTCCATCTCCCCAGGGCTGGCGTACCACTCTCAGCGGTGCAATTATGCCCTTCAAGGCGGTATATACAAATATTTAGCGGCAGAATGGCTCTCCCTCACCCCCTCCCCCTCCCAGACCCCCAGCCCCCTCAGGCACTCCTCACCCCCAACCTAACCCCCACTTCTTCCGGCTCGCCCCCCTGTCCCCCCACTCCCTCCTCGTGCCTACATACTCTCTCTCTCTCTCTCTCTCTCTCTCTCTCTCTCTCTCTCTCTCTCATACATACAGATACATACATAAATACAGAAATTATTACAAAAAGTATGTATTTTTGGAAACAGCTAGGTATCAAACGACTACTGGCACCTATTTATACACGGAATCCTCTCCTTAACATCCTATACATTTTCAACGAACAAAATTTCTCTCCCTCTTCCTCTCCAGTCTAATCTGTACCTTGCCCTCCCTCCTCCTCCTTACCGCACCCTCCTCCCTTCTCCCCGCTCCCCCCCCCCTCCTCAAGGCCTCCGCACGCAACTCTTTGTGTCTCAAAAGATCAATATTTTCAACATTTCTGGCGAGGGCACGAGAGACCCCAAGACTCACCCTAAGAACCACCCCATTTCCACCCTTCCATACCCTATCCATAAGGCCGAAAATAGCTCCGTCTAGTCCTCTCCTGGCTTAAATCCCTCTACCCCCCCTACTTAGCCCCCTCACTCCCCCACCCCCACCCCACCCCCCCTACTTAGAGAAATGGGGGGTTGGGGCGCAATTTGACTGTTGAAACACAATGGTGGATAATTTCTGTGTAAATGATGCTTTTAGCGAAGGAAGGCTGTGTGTTTGGATTCTCTTGGCTTCCGCTGGACTCTAGTGTATATATATATATATATATATATATATATATATATATATATATATATATATATATATATATATATATATATATATATATATATATAATTATATAGATAGATAGATAGATTTTTTTTTTCTGTTTAATCTGTTCTTGCTCATACCGTACTTTTTCGTTTTTCATTTCTTTTTCTTCTTTGCTTTCTAAACCAGTTTCTTTTCATCTATAGTTTCATACACCTTTTCTTTTCTTTCAGTTTCCCCTTACAACTTCTTCATCCCCTTCTTTATTCAACTGTATTTCAGTTTTATCCTCTTTTCTCCTCCTATTCCTATCCTTCTTTTGCTACTTAACAATTCTGTTTTTTTACGGTATTCTTCTTTTCCTTCTCTTCCATTTTTTGTATTTGCCTATCATTTCCCCCCCTCTCTCTCTCTCTCTCTCTCTCTCTCTCATTTTTTCCTCACGTCTCATCCTTCTCAGTATTTCTGTCATATGATGTGCAATTAAAATGTTGCAATACAATGGAAGAAAATTTGTATGCTTCTGGCCAAGAGAATACCCTCTCTCTCTCTCTCTCTCTCTCTCTCTCTCTCTCTTACACAGGAAATTAGTGACACTCCCTCCCAAGTAATAGTGGTAGTCGGCCTCTCTGATGGTAGTAGTTGTGGTTGGTAATGGTGGTAGCGTTGGCTGGTGGTGGTAATGGTTGTAGTTGTTGGTGGTGGACATGGTGGTAGATGTGACTGATGGCAGAAATGATGGTAGTTGTGGCTGGTGGTAGTAATGGTGGTAGTTGTGGTTAGTAGTGGTAATGAGGGTAGCTGTGATTAATGGTGGTAATGGTGGTAGGTGTGGTAGGTGGTGGTAATGGTGGTAGTTGTGGTAGGTGGTGATAATGATGGTAGTTGTGGTAGGTGGTTGTAATGGTGGTAGTTGTGGCAGGTGGTGGTAATGGTGGTAGTTGTGGTAAGTGGTGGTAATGGTGGTAGTTGTGGCAGGTGGTGGTAATGGTGGTAGTTGTGGTAGGTGGTGGTAATGGTGGTAGTTGTGGTAGGTGGTGGTAATGGTGGTAGTTGTGGCAGGTGGTGGTAATGGTGGTAGTTGTGGTATGTGGTGGTAATGGTGGTAGTTGTGGCAGGTGGTGGTAATGTACTGGTAGTAATATGTGGCAATGGTAGTAATGGTAGCGGCAATGGTAATGGTGGTAGTAGTAATATCAGTAACACTTTTTGTGGCAATGACGGTAAAGGTGGACTAAACGACTGGACATTCTCTCTCTCTCTCTCTCTCTCTCTCTCTCTCTCTCTCTCTCTCTTAGGGTCTGGGGCACATTAGGTCACGAGGTAAGAGCAATTCTCCCCATTCACCCCCCTCCCTCCTTTTCACCCCACTCCCCATAGTTCCTGTTTCAGCTAATCCAACCCACACGTGCTGCATGGGGGAGGAGAAGAGTTGGAGGGGGAGAGGGGTAGGAGGAGGCGAGGTGAGGGGAAGAGAAGGGAGAAGGAGAGGGGAGAAGAAGAGGGAGGAAAGAGGGAAGAGGCTGGGTATTTGCTGGTGGGTGTATGTGTGGATGTGGGTGTGGGTAGCTGTGGATACATAGGAGAATGAGGGTGTAAGTGAGTGTGAAGTTGAAGAGTAGATGTATGTGTTGGTGTGTGTGGGTGTGGGTGTGAGTGAAGGTGCTGGTGTGGGTGTGGGTAGATATGAGATTTGGGTGAGTAGGTGGACTGGGTGTGAAGTGGAGGAATGGGTGTACGTTTTGTAGGTGCAGGTGTATGTGTTTGAGGGTGTAGGTGTGGGTGTGAGTGAGGGTGGGTGTGTGGGTGACTGTAGATGGAAAACTAGGTGTATATGCTGCTGTGTGTGGATGTAGGTGAGAAGATGCGTGTGGTTGTTGATCAGGTTAAGAGGTTGGATGTGCAAGTTGATGGGTGTTGGTGTGGGTGTGGGTAAGAGGCTGGGTATATAGGCTGTGTGTGGGTGTGGATAACAGGCCGGGTATGTAGGCTGGGGGGGTTTGGGTGCGCGTGAGAAATATGAGTGTGGATGTGGGTGAGAGACGGGATATGGGGGATGGCAGGTATGTGTGAAAAGATACAGTAAGTGTGGGTATGTGTGGGTAAACTATAAATCTACTACATATGCTGATAAGTGTGAATGTGGGTGAGATGATGTATGTGTGAGTGTGGGTGCCCGTCTTCGTGTGGGTGTGGGTATGCGTAAGAGTCTGGGTATGCAGGTGGGTGAGTGTGGGTGTGGGTGGCTGTGTAGGTGTGGCAGTAGGCAAAAGGTGAGGTGTGTAGGCTTGTAGGTGTGGGTGGGTGGCCGTGTGGGTGGGTGGCCGTCAATTAGTCTCGTGCGGTGATCAATTTGTGGGCGGAAGTGTCAAGAATGGGCGTGGCCGAGGGGGTGAGTGAAGGAGTGGTAGGAACGTGGGTAGGAGAATGGGTGGGGGTGGAACCTTAAGAGTGGGCAGGCAGGAGGTGGGAGAGTGGGTGAGGGTGTAAGGATGGGTGGGGAAGTATAAGGGGATGCAGATGTGGGCGGGGAAGGAAGGGGAGAGGTATGGCACAAGATGTAAGTGGGTGTTTATGTGGGTAGGATGCAGGGGAAGGACAGTGAGTAGGTGAATGATTGGCGTAGGTGGAGGAGTGGGGGCAGGTGGATGGAAGAGAGTATAGGTGGATGGAAGGACGACAGACAAGGTGGATTGATGGGTTAGGTGGAATGAGGCGGGGAATGGTGGATGGAAAGTTGGATGTTTGGTTGACTGATGGGTGGAAAGGTGGATGAGATAGGGATGAACGTGGATAAAGTAATTAACGGAAAGAGAAAGTAACACCTGTATTTTGACACCTGAGCTTAAAGAAGAAAATTAGGTAAGAAATATAACCATACATTCTACCAACACAAAATAATTACACTGGTTATGTTTATGTGGATATATTCTCTCTCTCTCTCTCTCTCTCTCTCTCTCTCTCTCTCTCTCTCTCTCTCTCTCTCTCTCTCTCTCTCTCTCCACCTGTATTCACGGGTTTGGCGTTCTCTCTCTTTTTTAAGGCATTTTCCTTATTTTGCCCGTCCATCACCAACTCATTTTATTTCATTTTTTTTTTCTGTCGTCACATTTTCTTCGTCCTTCTCGTCTTCTTTCCTCTCTCCTTTCATATTTCTCCTTTTCTTCCTACCTCCCTCCATGTCCATCCTTCTTTCTATCCTTCTTTCCTTCCTTCCTTCTTCCCCTACTTTCAATTTCCCTTCCTCCTTCGCTCCTTCTTTTTATCTTCCTCCCTCCTCCCTTCCCATCTCCCTCCTCTCCTCTCTCTCTCCTCTTCCCTCCCTTCCTTTCTTCCTCTCTCCCCATCCCTCTCTCTTCTCTTTCTCCCCTCCTTCCTTCCTTCCTTCCTTCCTTCCCCCCCATCCCTCCGTCTTTCCTCTCTCCCCCTAACAACTCTTAACTAATCACGTGACCTCGTTAGTCCTAATTGCCCCCCGTGCCCCGTCGTACCCTGGGGAGACGCCCCCTCCCCCCTACTGCGAGAGAGGGGCTGGGGGACTCCTTGGGGGGGGAGAGTGAGGTGAGGAAGTATGGGGAAGAAGATGTAAAAGAAAAAATAAATATAGGTGAAAAGGAGATGGGCAAGAAGGAAGTGTAAGGAAGATTGGGAATATTATACTGTAGAAGGGGAAAGGGGGAGTAAAGTATTAGGGAAAAATCTAAATAAAAGAAAAGAATGGAAACAAGGTGAAGAAATATAGGAAACGGGATAAGAAAGCATGTGGGAAGGAAGGACATGGGATAAAAGCCGGGAAGTACAAAGAACAAGAAGTGAAGAAGAAGAAAAGCAGCAAGAAACGAGCAGTAAGAAGAAAGGAAAATGGAAACACGGAAGAAAGAAAGAAGATATACGACAAAAGAGTAAACAAGAAGGAAGAAAGAGGAAAAGCAGGCCTACATGGGAGAAAAGACAGGTAAGAATGATGACAAGGGAAGGTAAGGATGGACCGGAAAATAAGAGGAAGAAAAGGCAGGAAAGGAGAAAGGAAAGGGCAAAGGGTGAAGAAAGGATGGGTCGGTAGGGCAAGAAAATTTCAGGAAGACGGAAATTGATGATGAACAGGTCGAGTCGATGGGTGGATGCAGTTTCCCTGTTTTCTTCTATTCCTAAGCTATTTATAAACTAACGTCCAACTCCTTCACTAACATTACCGGTGCTATAGAGGGCACGCCTTCATGTGGTGGCACTGATACAGGCGGACGGATCCACTGCCTGGTTATACGAACTTCCCTCAACTAATATTCTATCCACTGAAAGGAGGATGGTGGACTGCAGGAGAGCAACTTCAGCCTGCAGTCCACTTGGTTCACTTTTCAGCTTAGCCTGGGTTTACAACAACAGCTACTACAACAACAAAAACAATGATATTATTTGCGCATTTCAAAATTACTAATAAAGGTACATTCAATAATTCTTCTACGAAACAGTACACAATTGTACGAAATTAGTTCCACAATAATTATACATACAAACAGACTATGGTAGATTATGAGTGTTTTCCATGCCTACTAACCTACATATTTGTCTATTTATCTATCTATCTATCTATCTATCTACCTACCTACCTACACATCTATCTATCTATCCATCCATCTATCTATCTATCT
>NC_137049.1:24044769-24074769 GCF_032717465.1 Coenobita brevimanus | reverse complement strand
CCAACACTTACCACCACCGCTGCCACATCTTACTGGGTCTCGGATGCTGTGCTGGGACCGAGGGAGGTGACTGCAAAGACAAAGAAAATATATCACCATCATCATTATCATCAACGTCTCTTTCCTGACCACCACAATTACCACCACCACCACAACCACTACCACCACCACCACCATCATCATCATCTTCTTATACTTCTTCTTCATTTTCTTCTTCTTTCTCCATCATCATCATCATCACCGTATTTCCCACTAATATATGGGTTAAGAATAATTACATAAACATTTGCCTCCGAGCTAGGAATAGTTAAGTATATCCCACAGCACAAAAAACGTGGGTTGAAGAGGGAGGGAGACAAAAAGGGAGGGAAGGAAGGAGGGAACAGTAGGAGGAGGGAGGGAACAGTAGGAGGAGGGAGGGAGGGAGGGAGGAGAGGGAGTTGCAGATAAATGGAGGGAAGGAGAGATAGAGGGAGAAATACAAAAGAGAGCAGAGGATGGGGAGGGGAAAAGAAGAGAGAGTAGGAGGGAAAGTGGGTGAAATAAGAGGAAAAACAGAGAGAGAGAGAGAGAGAGAGAGAGAGAGAAGGGCAAGAAGTGAGGTAGGGAAGAATTAAGAGCATGGATGGAATTACGGAAAGTAAGAGAGAGAGAGAGAGAGAGAGGGAGGAAGGGAGAAGCAGACAGATGGAGAGGAGGAAAGGAGGGAGGGAAGAGAAAAGGAATGAGGGAAGGACAGATGTAGATGCAAAACAGAAGGAGTGTGTGTGTGTGTGTGTGTGTGTGTGTGTGTGTGTGTGTGTGTGTGTGTGTGTGTGTGTGTGTGTGTGTGTGTGTGTGTGTGTGTGTGTGTGTGTGTGTGTGTGTGTGTCGCGTCACTTTGATCAACACAAGACCTCCGTCACGCTCACACTCACACCCACAATTTTCACACCCTCCCTGCTACCCTACACCAACCTACCCTACCCCACCCTCCATCACCCTCCCCCTCCCTACCCTCCCCGACACTCCCCTCCCTCCAAGCTCTCCTTCCGATTCTCCTTCCCTCCTGCCTTCCTTCTCTCCTTCTCTTCCCCTCTTCTTTTCTCTTCGATTTTCTTTCTCCTTTGGTTTATCCCTCCACTTCCCTCCCCCCTCCTTCCTTCCTTCTTTCCCTCCCTCTATATGCTCTCATTCTTTCCATTACTCCCTCCTAAAGGTTTCCTCAGTCTTTCTCCCTCCTTCTTTATGTTCTCCTTCCCTCCCTTCCTCCCTCCCTCTCTATACTCTTCTCTCCCCCTTCCTCCCTCCCTCCTTTCCATACTCCTTCCTTATGGTCTCCTTCCGACTCCCTTTCCCTCCCCTCGCCTCCCCTTCCCTCCCATATTCCCTCCATATACTTTCCCTTCCTCCCACCTTTATGCTCTTCTCCCTCCCTCCACGTTCACTTCTTCCTCCTGTCCTTCGTTTCCTCTACCTTTATTCTCTCCTTCCTTCCCTCCCTCTTTTCCTTAACCCTCTTTCTTTACCTCTTTCCTTCCCTCTCTCTTAATTTTCTCCTTTCCTTTCTATTCCTTCTTCATCTTCCGTACTCCCTCCTCGCCTTCTTTCCTTTGCCCATCCTTCCCTTTTTATTCTCATCCCTCTAATTATTGCTTCTACCCTTCCTCCCTTTCTCCTTCCTTCTTTATGCTCTCCTTCCATCCTTCTATCTTTTCTCTCATATCCACCCCTCTCTCTCTCTCTCTCTCTCTCTCTCTCTCTCTCTCTCTCCTCTCTCTCTGCTACTCAGTTTGGGATCCACGTTTAAATAAAGACCATTACTTTGACGCAGTACAGAGAAGCGCAGCGATATTACTTGTTTCTAGAGAAAATACAGCAAGTAAAGACAAATTAGTCTCTCTACCACCATCCATATTACCACCACCACTACCACAACTACCACCATCCGTACTACTACCATAACTACCATCATCCACACTACTACCACCATCCATACTACTACGACGACTACCACCATCCCCAATACTACCACTACTACCACAACTACCACCATCCGTGCCCCCTGGTGTGTCCGGATATCCTTGGGTACTGAACCACTGTTTTGACTATACATACCTCTCCGGTGTCCCTTTCTCTCAACACCTCTCTCACTTTCTCACTTTATCCATTTCTCTCTCTCTCTCTCTCTCTCTCTCTCTCTCTCTCTCTCTCTCTCTCTCTCTTTAAGTTTCCAAGATCCCGCTATTCTTCTCTTCCCTCTTCCTCTCCTCCCCCCTCCTTTCCATCCTCTCTCCATTCCTTGATCTTTCCTTCCTTCGACCCTCCATAATTTTCTTCCTTCCTTCCTTCTTCCTTTCCTCCCTCCTTCCTTCTACCCTTCCTCCAATTTCTTCCTTGTTCCTTCCTCTCCATCCTCCTTCCTTCTACCCTCCCTCCTTCCTTCCTTCCCTCCCACCCTCCTTCCTTCGTCCTTCCTTCCCTCCCACCCTCCTTCCTTCCTTCTTCCTCCCTTCCATCCTTCCTTCCTTCCTTCCTTCTTCCTTCCTTTCCTGCCTCCTTCCTGCCCTTGTTTGTCTGCGTCAGGGGGTGTTTGTGTATCAGCTTGTGTTGTTTGCATTGTTTGTGATCTTTGGGGACTCCTGTTTGTATGTGTGGGAGTGTATGGGAGTGTATGGGGGAGTGTGGGAGTGTAGGAGTGGGAGGGAGTGTATGAAGGAGTGCAGGAGTGGGAGGGAGTGACTGGGAGAGTGGGTGAATGAGAGGGAAAGATTTTAGGCTAGGGGAGTATGGGAGAATGTGTTTTGGGGGGGTGGGGGAAGAGAGTAAGAGAAAGTTGGAGAATATGGTTGTAAGTGGTGAGAGAGAGAGAGAGAGAGAGAGAGAGAGAGAGAATAATATCTAAATGAATAATAGGTCAGAATATGAATAAACACTTCACACATACGTCAATGAATGATGATGATGATGATGATGATGATGATGATGATGATGATGATGATGATGATGATGTTGATGATGAGCAAATAAAATAAAATAAATAAATAAATAGGTAAACAGGTCACCGGAATCTAGGGACTTCACACTCCAATTTTCAGCTCGACCCAAAATGCAGTTCCCACGATGGTCTGTCTCGGGTATGTTAAATGTCGTTAGGTTATGGGACACGAAAGCCACTGAACCGCATCCTCCCTCTCCTAACGTACAGAGGGGACGGTTTCAGAGGCCATCGTTCCTTCCCAAATTACATCATCTACAAGAACGATTATTTTTTTGTCTAAATGGTTAAGAAGTGTGAATAACTAAGCTTCATATTACAACTTTATCTTGCAAGTGTGAGGTCAAGGTGAGACGGATGTAACTTCCTTAGAGTGTTCCTTAGTGTGAAATAACTCCCAACCTGAAGAATCTTTCCTATGATGCAGAATGAGAGACTTAAATTTATTCCCATCATAAAGTTTGAGCCGAAAGATTAACCAGAATTAATATATGAATAGAAAACTTACAATCTTACCTTCTTCCTTAGTGTGGTCATAGTCATACAATGGAGCGATAAGCCTAGTGTTGGAATATATCTTTTTTTATGTTCTTATATTCACTCTCTCATTTTTGTTCTGTTCAGCTTGTTAAATGTACTCTGTTCTTACCTTCTCTCATTCTCAACCACCCACCCATTCTCCTACTCAACATTACCCCACCCATCCATCCACCCACAAGCCTACCCACTCATTTCTCCACACATATTCCCACCAACCTACCTACTCACTCTCCCCATCTACCCACCTACCTACCTACCTACCTACCTGTCGTCTTTCAATCCATTCACCAACCTACCCTTTCTCCTATCCATCCACCCACTCACGCCCATCCAACCCCCCACGCCTCCACCTAAAAACTCCCACCCACCCTCCCACAAAGGCAATCACATACCTATTCATTCACCTCCTACTTAAACAACCATCAACTTACTAACTCTATCCACTCCCACACCCACCTAGCCACTCTTCCAACGGTCCACTCATCCACCTACCCACTTTCCCACCTATCTACTCGCCCACCTGCCTATCTTTTACCCATCCATCCACCCATCCACCTACCATTTTTCCCATCCGCCCAACTACCCGCCCACCCAATCTCCCACCCATCCACCCACCCACCCATTCTCCCACCCATCCACCGACCCACCTACCCACTCTCTCACCCACCCAACTACCCACCCACCCATTCTCCCACCCACCTATTCACCCAGCCACCCATCAGGCCACCCGACCGCCCCACCCATTTGTTCCGTTCGAGGTCAGTGCCATTGTATTAGTTTGACCTGACCTCACCTGACCCCAGAACTGACTCCGGGGAGGGTGGGGTGCCAAGAATGTGGGGGGGGGGAGAATGGGGAGAAAGAAATGGGGGAGAGAGAGGAGAATGGGGAGAAAGTAATGGGGGAGAGAGAGGAGAATGGGGAGAGAGGGATGGGAGGGAAGAAAAGGGGAGAAAGAGAGGGGAGGAATGTAAGAAAGGGAAGTACTGATACAGAAAAAATGAAAGGGGAAGAGGGGAAGCGAAAGAATGGTGAGGGAAGATAGATGGACAGATAGATAGAGAGAGAGAAAGATAAACAGATAGACAGACAAATATACTGATAAACAAAAACATACATACATACATAGAGAGAGAGAGAGAGAGAGAGAGAGCAACAAATATAAGTGAAAGAATAGGTAAAGAAAGACCGAAATAATACTGTGTGGAAGTGTGTGATAAAGAATGTGAAAGAATGAAAATAAAGCGAGTGAGAAAGAGAGGTCAAAATGAGCAAGAAAATTGAAGGTGAGAGGGAAAAAAAAGTCAGAGGAAGAAATATGTGAAACTATAAAGTGAGAAAATAAGAGAGTTGGTGCAAAAAAAAAAGAATGGGAGAAAACCTTTAAATTGGTGTGGTAAAGAGAGTGAGAAAGAAAAAAAAAGTGTGTGTGTGTGAGAAAGCGGAATGAAGAATGCGTGGTAACAGTGGGATTATAAAGATAGTGAGAAAGTGAGAAAAATATAGTATGTGAGGGAGAAAGTTTTGTGAATAAAAAAGGCGTGTTAACGAAAGTAAAAAAAAAAAAGTGAGAAAGTACGAAGAAAGATAGTGAGAAAGTAAGAAAAAAAGACAGAGAGAAAAAAAAAAGATAGTGAGAAAGAAGAAAAGACAGTGAGAAAGAAAAAAGTGAGAAAGTATGAAAAAAAATAGTGTGAGAAAGTGAGAAAGCGTGGTGAGGGAGGTGACAAAAGTGGTGTTGGCACTGGTGTGTGAATCATCCTGCGGTGGGGGGTTTCCGGAGGGGAGGGGAGGGGAGGGGAGGAAGAGGAGGAGGGGGAAGGGAGGGAGGGGGAGGAGAAGGAGGGGGGAGGAAGGGAGGGGAAATGTGGTTGGGAGAGGGGGAGAGAGTAAGGGAAAGTGAGGTTGGGAGAGGGGGTGGGGAGTGAAGTGGAATCGGGGGAGGGAGAAGGGAGGGAGGGGGGAATAAGATTTGGAAGGTGGGATGGGAAAGTAGGGATAAGAAGAAGGGAAGGAAGGAGAAGGTGGGTATTTGATGGAGAGGGGAAAAATGGAGGGAGTGGGGGTGAGAGGGGAGGAAAAGGAAAGGAAAGGTGTGGGGATGAGAAAAGGAAAAGAAAGAGAGGGGGAGAAGGAGGGAATGGGAGGTAGGGAGGGAGAGGGAGAAGAAATTTGGAAGAATGGTTAGGATAGGATACAGGGAAGGGGGTTTTGAAGGAGTGGGACGGGGATGTGAAGGAAGGAAAAGGGGAGGAGGAGGAATGGGAAACGGGGGATAGAATGAAGATAAAAAACAATGAAGGGGGTTGAGGGAGAGGAAATGGGGATGGAAGGTAGGGCAGAGGTAGGAAAGGAACGAAAGGGTCGGAATACAGTAAAAGATGGAAAACAAGAGGAGGGGAGGAAAAGGAGAAGGTGGTAAGGATATAAGGAGAAGAAGGAGTGAGGGAGAATGGGGAAGAGAGGATAAGGTGAGGGAGAGAGAAAAGAGGAGATAAGGGGAGGGATAAGACAGTGGGAGGGGAGGGGGGAGGGAAGAAAACAGAGGATAAGAATGGGGGAGAAGGGATAGTTAGGCAAGGAGGGGGTGGGAGTGGAGGAGAAAGGGAGGGGATGTGACAGGGAGTGGAGGAGAGGGAGACACAAGCGGGGAGAGGGAGCGGGAGAGAAAGGGAGGTAAAGGGGAGAAAGGAACCGCGTGAAGGTAAAGAAAGGGGAAAGAGTAGCAGCGAGAGAGAGACGGGGATTTAGCCAAGTGGTGAGGGGAAGAGGGAGGGAGAGGAAGAAGAGGCAGGCTGCGAAGGAGGGGGGAAGGGGAAAGGGAGGGGAAGAGGGAGGGGGAGAAGCAAGAGAGGCAAAGTGGGGAAAAGGGAGGGGAAGGGTAATAGAGAAGAGGTAGAGACTGATGAGCAGGCACGCTGGAAGAAGAGCTAATGAAGAAGGGTGAAAAAAAAAAAAAAAAGATGGAAGAGTGAGAGACCATTAGCAAAAAGTGGAATGAGTGAAAATCTGGGAAACGTGTGTGTGTGTGTGTGTGTGTGTGTGTGTGTGTGTGTGTGTGTGTGTGTGTGTGTGTGTGTGTGTGTGTGTGTGTGTGTGTGTGTGTGTGTGTGTGTGTGTCTATTTATGACAGCTCTGGGTATCTTTTGTGTGTGTGGTGTTTGTGTGTATGTGTGAATGTGTCTTCTGTTGTCTAGTTAGTACCAGATGTGTGTGTGTGTGTGTGTGTGTGTGTGTGTGTGTGTGTGTGTGTGTGTGTGTGTGTGTGTGTGTGTGTGTGTGTGTGTGTGTGTGTGTGTGTGTGTGTGTGTGTGTGTTAATGCTCAAAAATAAGGAAAACAAAAATATGTATCATCTGCATTGTTCTCCCTCGACAGTATGGATCTACGAAAGCACTCGGGATATTTCGTGTTTCTTTTTTCCTTGTGAATATCGTAATTCTAAGTCACATATATCTGAGGGATTGTTTTTCGTATACTCTACAAACATAGTGTGTAGTACAGAATGTGCAAGCTATGTGTGTGTGCACGTATACTGATGTGTGTGTGTGTTATGTCTTTATGTATGGTGTTCTGTGTGGATGCTATGTACGCTCATGTGTGCTGGTATGTTTGTGTATATGTGTGCTACTATGTACGTACGTGTATGTGTGCTTCTATGTGTTTACATACACGATACTGTGTGTGTATGTGTAAGGGCGTCTAGGTACAGTAGGCATGTAAGCTTATCAGCATGTGTGCAATGTGTCTGCATACGTTTATGTGTGCTACAACGCATGCATATACAGTCTGTGTGTTTATATGTGAAATGTGTATGTATTCTATAACTTTACCGTGTGTTTTATGTGTGTGCCATGAGTGTTTGTGCTATGACTCTATGTAAGATAGTAAGTGCATGGATGTGTAGTATGCGTGGTAATTAATGTTCTGATATATAGACTGTATATATGCTGTAGATGTGTGTGTACCGGTATGTACGACTCCATGTGCGTATGTGTGAGTGAATGTGCTAATCTCCATGTGTGAGTGTATATATGACTGCCACATGCTTCCTCTGCCCGTTGTAAAGAGGGGGAGGGGGAGCGGGAGGGGAAGGGAGGAGAAAATAAGGAAGAGAGGAAGACGGGAGAAGAAAGGAAGGAACACAGACAGAAGGTGAAAGATCTGTATTGAAACAGATAGAAAGACAGATATACAGATAGACAGACAGATCGATAAACACTGACAGATATGGAGAGATACCTTGACAGAAAGATAAACTCAGACAGAAAGATAAACTCAGGCATATAAATGGATATAGATAAATAGAAAGATAGATCAACTGATGCATAGATAAAGACACACATATATCTGGAGAGACAGAGAGGAAGAGGAGGGGGAGAGACAGCATCAAAAGAGGGGGATGAGGGGAAAGACAAAATAAGGGGGGAACGGGGGGGGGGAGACAGACAGTGACCAGAGGGGGTGGGATGGAGTGGCAGTAACCGCTGTGGTCCAACTTCACACTAGAGGCGTCAAAAACAATTTAGTGTGGGGTCCTTCACTTACCCTCCTTCCCTCCCTCCTTATACCTCCATCTTTCCTCCTTCCCTCCTTACCTCCCTCCTTATGTCTCCATCTTTCCTCCCTCCCTCCTTATCTCCCTCTTACTTTTCTTACCTCCTTCTTTCCTTCACCCCGCTTTACCTTTCTCTTTCCTCAATCCCTCCACCTGCATCTTCTCTCTTCCATCCCTCCATCCATATGTCTTCTCCGCTCCTCTCCTCTTTCCTCCATCCTTTCTTCCATACCTCTTCTCTTCTCTCCTTGACCTCCTTCTTTTCTTCTCCTCATCCCTACGTCCCTCCATCCATACTTCCTCTCTTCTCTTCTCTGCCTCCTTCCTTTCCTCTCTTCTTCCCTTCGTCCATCCCTCCTCTTTTCTCTCTTCATATGTTCCTCTATATCTCTACTATTTAGCCATCTTACAGACTTTCCTTCCCTACTTCCCTATTTCCTGCATCATTAAATACTCTTTTCCTCCTTCTGTTCCTCTTTTTCCTCCTCCTCCTTCCGTTCCTCTTTCTTCCTTCCCTTCAGCCCTCCCTCCTCTTTTCCCTACACCCTCTTTCGTTCTTTTATATCTCTTTCTTTTTCTGTCCTCTCTTCTATCTTCTGTCTCTCCATTCGCTTTCTCCTCCTCCTCTATTCGATCCTCTCACTGCCTCCTCTTTCACCCCTCTCTTCTCTATGTATCTCTACTTGTTCTTCTAAAAACAGGTCTATCATCTCTACTACCTTATGGTCCTCTTCCTTGCCTATTTTTTTTCTTTTTCTTCCTTCTTCCGTTCGTACTCTCTCTCTCTCTCTCTCTCTCTCTCTCTCTCTCTCTCTCTCTCTCTCTCTCTCTCTCTCACTTCATTCCCCTCATTCCCTCCCTCTTTCCCCTCTCCTTCATCGGTACTTGAGTTTATTCTGTTACAGTCTCCCCTCTTCTCTTCCCCTCGCTCCTCTCTCTCTCTCTCTCTCTCTCTCTCTCTCTCTCTCTCTCTCTCTCTCTCTCTCTCTCTCTCTCACTTCATTCCCCTCATTCCCTCCCTCTTTCCCCTCTCCTTCATCGGTACTTGAGTTTATTCTGTTACAGTCTCCCCTCTTCTCTTCCCCTCGCTCCTCTCTCTCTCTCTCTCTCTCTCTCTCTCTCTCTCTCTTATTGTCTCCCCGTCTCCCCACCATCCCTCTCCATTCACCCCATTCTTCCCCTCTTCCCTGTCCCCTCTTCCTCTCCCCCTCTCTCCCCCCCACCCCCACCGGATATCCCCTCTTGTAAGTCACCCTGTCACCGGATCCATGTCTTACCCCCCACCCCCTCACCTAACAAGGGGGGAGGGGGAGGGGGAAGGGAAGAAGGAGGGTGGGAGTCTTAACGTAACTGACGAGAGAGAGAGAGAGAGAGAGAGAGACAGAGAGAGACTTACCTTAAACACTAGGAAAATAAGCGAAAAAATCAGAAACACAAAACAGGAGAGAAAGACGGAAAAGAAGAGGAGAATAAAAATGGCCCTTCTTCCTCTCTCTCTCTCTCTCTCTCTCTCTCTCTCTCTCTCTCTCTCTCTCTCATCTACCCCTTTTGTTCTGTTTAACTACTGCTCTTCTCTTTTCTAATTCTCTCATCTTCCCATCCATTTTTCTTCCTCTTTTTCTGCCTTCTTCTGTCTATCCCTCTCTTTCTCCCCTTCCTTCTGTCCCTCACTTTTCAATTCTTCTCTCCCCTCTTCTCTCACTCTTTCATTCTCTTCTTCATTCCATCTGTTTCTTTTTCTTTCCTTCTACTTCCTTCCTCCGTTCTGTTTCCCTCTCATCCCCTTCATCCTCCATTCATTCTTTTATTTTTCTTCACTCTCTCGTGCTTCTTCATTCATGCTTTCCTTCCTCCTTCCTTTTTTCCTTTCCTAAGTTCCTACACTTTTTCTCTCCATCTCCCTCTTTCCTCATTTCTCTCTTTTTTTTTTTTTTCCCCATCGCCTCTTCCTTTATCCCTCCTCTTTCCTATTCCCCTTGTCCCTTCTCCATCCTATCCTTTTTTTACTCTCCGTTCCTCTATTTCGTCCCCTTCGTCCTATTCTGCCTTCCTCCTTCTCTCCTCTCTTTCCTATTTCTCCTCCTCCCTTTCCCCTTACTGCCCCTTCCCTCTCTCTCCTATTCCTTCCCCTCTCCCCTCCTTTCCCTCTTTCTTTCCCTCCCCTCCATCCTCTCCCCGACTATCCCCCTCCTTTCTTTATCTATTCCTCCCCTTTTCCTCTCTTCCATTACTCCCCCTCTCTCCTCCTGTTCCTTCTCCCTACCCCTCTCCACTCTCCCCTCCACTTTCTTCCTTTTCTTCCCCATTCCTCTCTTCCTTCTTTTCCCGTCTCCCTCCCCTCTGCCTACCCCTCTCCCTTCTCCCCTCCCTTCTCTCCTTCCCCTCTTTCCCCTCTTCCCTCCCCCCCCCCAAGACGGCCTCACTAAGCCTGTTATGTGGAACTGTAGGTGTGAACCTGGGGACACCACACCACACAGACACTACCACACCATACCACACCACACCACGTGACACCACACTACACCACACCACACCAATTGACAATACATCATTCCAAATCACCACACCACACTACACATCATCAAACCACACTGCACTGGCACTACACACAACACACCACCACACCACACCACAGCACTATACGCCACCACATCACACCACACCACACCACACCACACCACACCACACCACACCACACTGACACTACACACCATCACACATCACACCACCTTGGTTTTCTTTGCCACCACACCACACCATTCAGTCTCTTTAAAACACCACACCACCCTGACGTTCTACTACACCACTCTAGTACACCACACCACACCACAATCTACCACAATACACTGGCACTACCACACTACACCACACTTATATCACTAGACCACATAAAATGGGACTCTGCTGCATAATACCACGCTACACCATCACATCACACCACATCACACTGATACCATACCACACCACATCAAACCACACCACACCACACTGGAACTCTACTACACCACACAGCAGCACACCATGCCACACCACACCATACCGCACTGGCACTGCCACACCACACAACACCACACTGACACTACCACACCACATCACACCACACCACACCTAACCACACACCACCACACTGGCATTCCGCCGCACAATATACCACACCACACCATACAACACAACACCACACTGACACTTTACCACATTTCAGAACACCATACCACACCACATCACACCACACCACATCACAATGGTACTCTATCACACCACCTAACACCATAGTGGCACTTTGTCACACCACACTACACCACACCAAGTAACACATTAAACTCTACAACACCATACCACACTGGCACTCCACCACACCACACCACACTGGTACTTTATCGCACAACACCACACCTCACAACATCATACCACACCACACCACACCACACCACAATGACACTCTCTCACACTACCCAACATTACAATGGCACCGTATCACACTACACCACCCCACACCACACTGACACTCTACAACATCACACCACACTGGCACTCTACCGCACCACACAACACCGGCACTTTACCGCACCACACCACACCACACACCACAAACACCACACTGTACCTCCACCCTTTCACTGTACTCTCCCTCCCTTCTTTCCTTCCTAATCCTCTACCTCCTTCTCTTAATCTCACTCTCTCCTCATCTCCCCATGTCTCACAATCCATCCCCAATTTTCCATTCATCTATTCTTCCCCTCCAACCCCTATCCCCCTCCCCATTCCCCCCCTTCTCCCCATCCCCCTCCTTCTCCCCATCCCCCTCCTTCTCCCCATCCCCCACAACACAGTGTTCTCATTAGCACCGCACATTACTCGCAACACAAGAGTTTTCCCAAAAATGCGTCGGGGTGAAAAGTGTTGCCAACTGCGCGTGTGTCAAGTTGGGGTCAACATGGGGGGACAAACAGGGGTGAGGGGGTTATAGCCAGAGTTGGTAACACTGGCAACGCCATCCTAAGCCCTGCTCTCTCTCTCCCTCTCTCTCTCTCTCTCTCTCTCTCTCTCTCTCTCTCTTGCGCACTTTCTCTCTTTCTGTCAGTATGTTTGGCTGACTGTCTCTCTCCCTGGGTTTTCCTTGTCTACCTAATGTGTCTTTCAATCTCCTCTCCCTCTCGACAAATAGATATATTGACTGACAGATAGACAGAGTGACAGAAAGACATTTTGACTGACTGGTTGATTGATACACAGATAGACAGATTAAGACTGCTAGTAAGATACAGATATAAATATATGGATATATACAGACACAAACAGACCGACAAAGTAGATAATTTATACAGTGCATATATATATATATATATATATATATATATATATATATATATATATATATATATATATATATATGCATTTTATATATATATATATATATATATATACAGTATATATATATATATATATATATATATATACAGTATATATATATATATATATATATATATATATATATATATATATATATATATATATATATATATATATATATATATATATACTCATGAAATTATTTACCAGCCTAACTAACAACAACTACTGAATCATTCTCTCTCCTCCCTGTCTCTCCCTCTCTCTCTCTCTCTTTCTCTCTCTCTCTCTCTCTCTCTCTCTCTCTCTCTCAGGTTTCTCCACCCACTTTTCCCTCTCACTAACTCTCACCCAAAAAATGTGTCAAAGTTTGGTAATTAAACAGGCAATGAATTATTTCCGACGGGATTAAAAAAAAAACTTTGTGTTGTGTTGACATTCCGTAGTCGGCATAAAACAAAAGTGTGCGATGCAGTGAGGCGTGTCTTGGTGGGTACATGCTGCTTAGTTTATTACTGTTTTATTGTAGTTAGGCTTTAGGTCAGTCTGGAATACAGGAGAAGTGGTCATGCTTACGTATATTCCTTTACTTATATGTATCTCTATGTGTGTATGTTTAAAGAGAGAGAGAGAGAGAGAGAGAGAGAGAGAGAGAGAGAGAGAGAGAGACGCTTTGTATAACCGGGCAGTGGGGACGCAGGGCTATACAAGTGCCACCACATGAAGGCGTCCCTCTCCACCACCTGCTCTCATTAACCCCTGCGAGACGAGTAGTTATTTCTAAGCTCAATAAAATCGTCTGGAGATGATACAGCTAGGAGATAAAAGACGTCCTGAGGGTGAAGGGGTTATCTTCCTCTTGTTCATTTCTCCTATTCAGTTTTCTCCTTCCCTCACTCTTGTTAAAGCTTTGTAGTAGTGTCTCTTGTCATTTTCTTTCTCTCTCTCTCTCTCTCTCTCTCTCTCTCTCTCTCTCTCTCACTGTTTTCCCATTTCTCTCTCCTAACTCTCTCTCTCCAACTTCTTTACTCTTCTGGGTCCAAACTTAGTTCCCTTCTATCCGTGAGTCCTTCCTTCCTTCCATCCACCCTTCCTTCTTTCCTTCCTTCCATCCACCCTTCCTTCTTTCCTTCCTTCCATCCACCCTTCCTTCTTTCCTTCCTTCCATCCACCCTTCATTCTTTCCTTCCTTCCATCCACCCTTCCTTCTTTCCTTCCTTCCATCCACCCTTCCTTCTTTCCTTCCTTCCATCCACCCTTCCTTCTTTCCTTCCTTCCATCCACCCTTCCTTCTTTCCTTCCTTCCATCCACCCTTCCTTCTTTCCTTCCTTTCCTCACGCTTTCCCTCCTTCTGTTTCCCAAAATAAAGAATGCAATGTACTTATCTGAAAAAAGGCGAATATCGGCATGGTTGACAGATCAGATCACAGTATTTCCATTATGTCCTTGGAATACATATGTGTGTGTGTGTGTGTGTGTGTGTGTGTGTGTGTGTGTGTGTGTGTGTGTGTGTGTGTGTGTGTGTGTGTGTGTGTGTGTCCTTTCCAACAAACATGCCTAATTTCTAACAGGACGACTCTAGCATGGAAGAGCCGCTCGCCTTCTGATAGCCTCTTTTCCTACGTTTTTGTTCTTATGTTTTTTTCGACTGGCTTGCTGAAAGAAGGGATGGGAGGACTTTCTTTCTCCCGTATCATATTTTTCTTTTTACACATGCAGGATATATATTTATTTTTCTTTAACAGCATACTTCCTTATAAAACAAAAGATATCCTATTATCTGTATATATATGAACTATACTATTGGACATCAGGTGGGATTTTTCCTTCCCCCCTTCCCTCCATTCTCCTTCTCCCCTCTTTTTTTTCCTTCTCTTCTCCTTCCTCCCTCTTTCTCCTCGCTCCTTTTCCCTTAATCCTCCTTTCCTTCTCCTTCCGCCCTCTTGCTTTCCTTCCCACTTCCCCTCCCTCCCTTTTCTCTCCCTCTCTCCTCTCCACTTCTCCTCCACCAGCTGCTGCAGACACACTCAACCTCATCTCCCCCCCTTCCTTTTCCTCTCCCTCCTCGTCCCTTATTCCCCACCAATTTCCTGCTCGACCCCCCTCACTTCCCCCCTCCCTATCTCCCCCCTTCTTTCCTTCCTTCCTTCCCATCTTCCTTCTGCTTCCTCCATCTTTCCTTCCTTCCGTATTTCTGTCGGTCTCCCGCTCTCCCTCCTTCCTTATTTCTGTCTGTCTTCCACCATTCTCTTCCTTTTAGCTCTTTCTTCTTTTTCCTCTTTCCCACCTCTGCAGAATTCCCAATTTTCTTACCCTTCCTTATTCCCTTACCCTTCCTTCCTTTCCTGTTTCCATTCTCTCTCTCTCTCTCTCTCTCTCTCTCTCTCTCTCTCTCTCTCTCTCTCTCTCTCTCTCTCTCTCTCTCTCTCTCTCTCAGTTTTCAAGCCGCCAAATTACTTATTTTCTCTCACAGTACAGTACCTATGTTCCCCGTCCCTTCCTTCCCCTCCTCTTCCCCCTCCACAACCTCTTCCTCCACCCCTTGTTTCCCTTCTACGTGCCCTCTACATTTCCCTCTTCCCCCCCTCGTGCTATACCGCTTCTCCCCTCCTCCCCTCCCTCTTCCTGTTTCCTTTTTCCCTCCTCCCTGTCTTCCTATCCCCTCCTCCTCTCCATACTCGTTCTCTTCCTTCCCCTTCCATCCCTAATTCATTTCTTCTCCTCTCTATCCTCCTTCTCTATACCACCCCTCTCCATTCCCCCTCCTTTTCTTCCCTATCCCTTCTCCCCTCACTTTCCATCCACTCCTACAATCCCTCCTCTTCACACTTTTTCCTATCCCTCCTTCTCCTTCCCTTCCCCCTCCTTCCTCACCTCCCACACTAACCCCGCTCTCTGCCTCTCGCCTACTTCATCTTCCCCCATCCTTTCCTCTCCTTTTCCTCCTCCCTCTTTCCTCCCCCCTCCATCTTTCACTCTTTTTAATCCCCTTCCCCCTCTCCCTCCTTCTTCCCTCCCTCCTTCCTACTCGTCCCCCTTCCTCCTCACTACCCAGTTACCTCAGCATTCCTCGCCTCTCCCTTTCCCCTCCCCACCACCTCAGTTCTCCTTCCTCCCATTATCCCAGCACTCTTCCCCTCTTTCTCTCCCGTTTCCCCTCTTTCGCTCCCCACAGGTGCTGGAGAGGGGCACCTTCACGTCGTGGCACCAATATAACTGGGTGACTTCACTACTCGGCTCTACAATCTTCCCTCAATTCCATCCCTATCCCCCCAAAGGAAGATGATGGACTACAGGAGGAGGACAACCTCAGCCTGCAGTCCACTAGGTTCATATATCAAATGAACCCGGGGCTAAAACTATTACTGCTACTACTATCTCCCCTCAACCTCATCTTTCTCCCTCAATACCTCAGCACTCTTCCCTTCTCCTCCTCCTTCCCTCACTTTACCTCTCCTCCCTTTTGTCCCCTCACGAGTTCCTCCCCTTCCTCCACCATCCCCTCTCCTTCCTCCTCTACCACAGCCCTCTCTCCCTCCTCCACACCTTTCCCTCCCCAGCACCTCAGCTCTCTTTCCTCCTACTACCCGAGCTCTCTTCCCCTCCTCTCCCTCCTCTTTCCTCCTTTCCTCCACCTTCTCCCCTCCTCCCACTGCCCTGGCTCTCCCCCTCTCCCCCGCTTCGTCGCCCCCGGGTGTGTGCGAGGGGCCCGGCTCGTCGCCCCCTCTGCTAACTTCACCGCGCCCCTCAAATGACACCCTCCAGCCATGTCCGGGGGGAGGGGGAGAGAAGGGGGGAGGGGACACAACTATCACCGCACTTCAAAGAAAACCCGCCAGATCAGGGCCCGTCGTATTCATGAAGGATCTTAACCAATTCCACCGAGAAACAAGTCTAGGAAGTAGCCTAACTGTAAAAACATGTCATTCTGTTTTGTATTTTTCACCCAGTCATTCTTTCTTGCTAGCTTGTGAAGGGTTTGGTCGCTGAACGAGTTAAGGTAATAATACAAGAACGTGCTTAAACACACCTTAGGATAAAGAAAGTTCCTGGACAGGGCCCCAGTGAAAGAGGGAAGGGGGGAAGGAGTATGAGTGGAGTGGAGTAAGCGTGGAGTCGCGTAGTAAAACTGTCGTGGAGTGACCGTGGCCTCGCAAAGTTGTAATGACGTAGGTATGTACGGACGACTCTTTTGTGTCCTGTGTCTGTCCGTGTGAGGGTCGCTGCAAGACAGGACATCCCCGAAGAGGGATAGATGAATACAGCCTGAATTAACCCTTCTCCCATGCTGGAAAAGTATAAGTGTTGGGACGGAATGTGCTTCTTATGCATGAGAACACCGAAATGTTGCTCGTGTGTGTAGGTACGTACACATGGTGGTCCGAGTGTTACCCTCTCTATTGTGCGTTGTCGGGATGGCTCAATCTGCTGTAGCGGGAAACAAAGAAATTTTGGTTGCCTCATCACATTACTAATCAACCCCACAAGCAGTGAACGTAAACAGACACACTTCAGTCTCACTGACAATGAATGCACCTCAACATTCCTTTCATATGACAAAAATTTCCTTTTACTCTCAGGCCCTTAATTTTCACCTGCAGGCAACAAAAAGACTCAGACAAACACTTTGTTCAAAAGCCGTGGTCAGCCCGGAAGCGGAACCCGAGTTCTCTCTGCTGAGGGCCAATTATGCTACGCGTTGCACCACCACCACCACCACCCCATGGAAGACCTTAGCCTGCAACAAGCCTTTTAATGCTACGACGTACTTTTCACTAATTCCTGGTTCCCTCCAGACTATTTTTTTTTTTTACAGTTGGGGTGGTATATGTTGATCTGAGGGGTTAAATGAGGCCTTTATTAATCCCTTCACTCCAGGACGTCCCCTCTGGGCTAAATAATATAATCGTTTGGAAATAACATGAATAAAAGTACAATTACATCGTCGTGTTAGTAGCAGAGTCAACCCCTGGCTCATCTGAACGTGAACCCAGCGGACTGCAAGCTACCCTTCTTGTATAGTCCACCTTCTACTTCTCGGAGTACAGGGAAGAGACTGAGGGACATTTGTATCACCAGGCAGCAACCAGCGCCCGGCCATATCGGTGCCACCACATGAAGGCGTCCCTCTGCAACACCCGTCACCGTAATGATGCTAAATGTCTGTAAGGGCTGAACTTTGAACCCAGGCCCATTTCACACGCAGATCAGGAGGCAACCGAGAAAATACTAATCCACCACGGCTTTTACAACATAGAGAACCGCCTGTTGATTAGTGTAAGCAGCCTTGTAGCTTGTACGGCACAGAAGGACGTACACCTGGAGACTCTAATACCTCTTCACTTTCTCAGTCGAACAATTATGAAACTCTTACATAATATTCTGGGAAGTTTTGTTGGGTTCCTAAGACGACATTGCTGAGTTTCGAAAGTCACTGATCACTGTCTCATTGTTTATCATTATATATTGGATCAGCATATTAGGTCAGCAATGGTATATGGAACACAGACTTACTCTTTCTCGCAGTCCTGTCACACACACACACACACACACACACACACACACACACACACACACACACAAGAACCTAATACCCAAAGACACAAAATGGACACAATGTTATATATTCCTCTCTCTCTCTCTCTCTCTCTCTCTCTCTCTCTCTCTCTCTCTCCACCCGGTATACACAGAAAATGGCGAGTGCAAAAGGAGACAGGGAGTTCTCTTGTTTGGCAAATAGTCACACCTTTTGAAGTGGGGGGCGGGAGGGGGCAGTGGGGGGAGGGGGGCGTGGGGTGGGGGGAGGAGCTGGGGGGTTGGTCCTTTATTACACAAGTTTGATCTTTGATGAACACTGGGGGCTCAATACTGAAGGTGGGGGTGGGGGAAGGGGGTGGGGGAAGAGGTGTGAGTGGGGAGTGGGAGGGGGGAAAGGGTGGGGGAGGTGGAGGGAAGTGAGGAGGAGGTAGAAAGAGAGGTGAGTGGAGAGCGAAGGAAGGGGAGAGGAGGGGGAGGGGAAAGGTGGAAAGAGAAGTGAGTGGACAGAGAGGGGGGGAAAAGGGGGGAAGGGGGGATGGATGGACGTGAGAGGGGGTAAGGTAGGAGATACAAAGGAGGGATACAGAGGGAAGGGAGAGGGAAGAAGGTGGAAACAAAGGTGGAGAGAGAGAAAGAGACAGACAGACAGACAGACAGAGAAGGGGAAGAGGGAAAAAAAGGGGAGGGGTGACCTGAAAGTGGGACTGGGAGGGGTAGAGAGAAGGGGTGACAGAGGGAAGGGACGGGGAGAGAGATCTGGATGGCGGAGAGGTGAATGGAGAGTGGAAGTGAGAGGAAGAGAGTACGAGGTGTGAGGGAGAGACAAGGGGAGGGGGACTGAGAGAGAGAGAGAGAGGAAAGATGAGAGAGTCGAAGGGGGAGAGGGAGGAAGGTGGGAGAAGAGAGAGAAAGAGAGGTGAATGGAGGGTGGAAGGAAGAAAATACAACAGGGAAGGGGAAGGATGGGGAGAGGGAGGAGTGAGAGAGGGGAAGAGGAGCAGGACAGGAGAAGAGGGCGAGAGGGGAAGGGATGAGTAGAAAAAACAAAGAAACAGAGGATGTGTACAAAATAGAGAGAAAATCATACAGCAACAAACCAACTAATGCCCTCAAGGCTGACTGTATTGGGGTTGGCTATGACTGTGATATCTACTCTAAGAGCCCAATATAAGTACGGCATAGCAGGACTCCCCTCCCCAACCCATCAATACCCATGCTGGCGGAGGCAGGAAAAAACGAGAAGAACCATCCTACACTGAAATATAAGACAAGGACCATCATGCACTATACTATCATGAAAATTTAAAGGGACAAAGTATCCGGAAAACATATTATGAACTGTTCTATTCAGCAAAGGAATGCACTATGAAATTGACATTATGTACGTATTCTTCATAAGAGAAAAAAATATATATAATCAAGTAGTAGTAGTGGTAGTAGTAGCAGCCCAAAGTTTATCTGAACGTGAATACAGTGGACTGCAGGCTGAAGGGGGATAGGGAGGGAGCAGAGGAACGTCTGTACAACCGGGCAGTGGAGACACATGGTAACATCGGTGCCACCACATGAAGGCGTCCCTCTCTAGCACGGGTATAAGTCGAAAGTTTACCCATCAACAGTAAAAAAAGTTAACTTGGGTAACAGATGCCAAATACTTATCCAAGCGAATTTTAAATGTAAGAGAAACTGGGAGAAATTGGACTGAGGAAGGGATAGGGAAGGAGGGGGGAGAAGAATGGGTACCAAGAATGAAAGATAAGAAAGGAGAGGACAAGAGAGTCTAAAATGTGTGTGTGTGTGTGTGTGTGTGTGTGTGTGTGTGTGTGTGTGTGTGAGAGAGAGAGAGAGAGAGAGTCAGCATCAAGATTAACCTTGATTAATTGGTGTCGCAAGGACCAGTTTTGGAGATTTTTTCGGTGTGTGTGTGTGTGTGTGTGTGTGTGTGTGTGTGTGTGTGTGTGTGTGTGTGTGTGTGTGTGTGTGTGTGTGTGTGTGTGTGTGTGTGTGTGTGTGTGTGTGTGTGTGTGTGTGTGTGTGTGTGTCATAACCGCCGACACAGCCACAAAAGGACCCAAAATCCACCCCCGACATCATCAATTTCCCCACCAAAAAGTTTATAGCCCAGCACCACCGAGCAGTTCCCAGAAATTCCCTGATTAAAGAAAAGTTAGCGTGACTGGGCTATGATCGAGGTTTCAACATGGACCACAAATGAACGGGGTACAATTATGGGACAGACGGGGAATATGCAGGAAGGAGTACAAGGAAAACAAGTAGGAAGATACAGGGGAACGAGGTATGGCTGTGATAAATACTGCGAGAGGAGGATGTGGCGTTCAACTGAGAGGTAGAGAGAAAGATAAGGAGGCGAAGAGGCGTTGTGGTGTTGATGTGGCTGTGACTGAAAATATTAGGGGAAAAAAATCGAAAACAGTTTGGGTATGTGGAAAGAAAGGGGAACAAGAGGCTGACCAAAAGAGTGTATGTGAGTGAGATGGTTGGAGGGAGAGGAAGAGGGAGACCCAGGATAGGATGGATGGATGGGTAGAGAGATACAGGAGAGAGGGGTGAAAGTTGGTGGGAGGGTAGGCAAATGGTACAAGTCAGAGCGACATGAAGGCGATCTATTTGTGGCCACCCCAAACAGAATTCAACCCTTGCTATAAAGTTTCCATGAGGTGAATAAAGCCCCAGGTTCATCTGAGACGAGAACCCAGTGGACCGCAGGCTGAAGTTGCCCTCCTCCTGCATCCCACCATCCTCCTTTCAGGGTATAGGAAGGGAGATGAAGAATGTTTGCATAAACGAGCAGTGAAGCGGCCTGGTTTTATCGGTGCCACCACATACCTGCACATTACCTCTCCTTCCCTCCTCGCCCTCCTTTCTCTCCTCTTCCTTTCTCCTACTATCTACACACTGCGTCTCCAGCCCTCCACTTCTTCCCTCATACAAACTGTCGTCGTTTCCTTCCCTCCTTCACAATGTGTCTCCATTCCTTCCTTCCTTCTCTCTCTTTTCACTCCTCTCTCCCCCTCTTATCTACATACTGCGTGTCCTTCCCTCCTCCAAACTGTCGTCTCCTCCTTCCCTCCCTTCTATCCCTCCTCTTCCTCATTTGTATCTACACACAACGCCTCCTTCCCTCCTCTTCTCCTCTCCAACTCCCCATTCTCCTCCTTCCCTTCATCTCATTCCTTCCCTCCCATCTCCTCATCCCTCTAACCTCCCTCCTTCCCTCTTTCTCTCCTGTCTCCTTATTTCTCTAACCAAATTCCTTTCCTCCTTCCTTCTCCTCATCCCTCTAACCTCATTCTTTTCCTCCTTTCTTCTCCTCATTCCTTTAACCTCAATCCTTCCCTCCTTCTCTCCTCATTCCTCTGGTCTCATTCCTTCTCTCCTCTCCTGCACGCCTACGCACAACACCTTCTACCCCCACACACCTGTTGACAATCAAGACGGGGATGGGGGTGAGCTGAGAGGGGGTGGGACGGTGGGGTGAGGTGGGGGGAGGGGAGAGTGGAGGTGAGGGAAGGTGGGGGGTGGGGGGAGGGCAGAGGTGAGGGAGGGTGAGGGGTGATGCTGTGAGGTGATCAAAGTTGCCTCATATCGAGTAATTAGCGGGCGAGGTGATGGGGACAATTGCCGCCACTCCACACAACTTTTACAATCACCTCCAAGTTGTCATCGCCACCGTCAACTCTGCCACCCCCCTACCCCTCACTTTCTCTTCTTTCTTCTTTCTCTAACCTGTCTCCTCTCTCCTCTTCTCTTTCTCTCTCTCTTTCTCTTCACTCTTCTATTCCTCTCCTCTCTTGTTTCGTCTTTTCCTCTCCCAAGTTTTCATCACCACGGTCGACACATCTATCCAACCACCCCCACTTTTTCTTCTTTATTCCTCTTCTACTCTCTCTCCTCTCTTTTTTTCTCCTTTCTCCTCTTTTCTTTCCCATTCTCTTATCCTACCAAGTTGTCATCACCACGGTCAACTGATGAACTCCAATCCCCACTCTCTCCTTTTTTTTTTCTTACTCTTCCTCCTCTCTCTTCTTTCTTTTTTCTCCCTCTTCCCCTTTCTTCTTTTCATCTTTTCTCCTCTCCCTCTATATCGCCCCGTTAACTCGACGTACCTATACATAATGTCGTGCCTTAGTTATTTATTATCAGATTATTCATTTTACTTTTACTTTCTCCTTCAGGTTATTCATACTGGTAGCTTATAAAGTATTACAGAATGTAACTTTTCCTTTTCAGTCTTTCCTATGAAATTTCCAAGTCAACTTTTCCATGCCGCATGGTGGTATATGAGGGAGGGGGGAGTGAGTTGGGGGGAGGGTAGTCAAATGGTGGGTGACAGAGCGATTTGGAGGAGTTTTGTCTGCGGCCACCCTTTGCGGGATTAGGGAGTCGGGCTATAGATAGATAGATAGATGGTGGTTTTTCTCACTTTTGCCTGCCAGTTTAACTGGAGGGTTTGGAGGGGGGGAAGCGTTCTTGCATAATTATCCTTATCCTTCAGCATGTAGAATTAGAGCTCGCAGTCATAGTCTACTCTGTAACAAGCAGCCTCGAAAGAACCATAAAGTCTGTTGCTGTTTTCTTTCCTTTATTCCTTTGTACTCTTTCCCTTTCTTTTCGTGTTTCTCGCCTTCCCCTCTTATTTCCAATCCTCCGTTCAGTTCAATATCCCCACACTCAAGCTTCACCCCATCCTTTCTTCCCCGTCCCTACCCCCCTCCCTTCCTCCCTCTCGCCTATTCATCCTCCTCCCTATCCTCCTACCCATCCTTCCTTCCCATCCCTCCCTCCTTCCCCCCCCCCTCCCTCTCCTCCATTCACCCTCTTCCCCATCTCCCTCATCCTTCCTTCCTCATTCCCCCCTCCCTCTCCTCATTCACCCTCCTCCCCACCTCCCACTCCCTCCCTGAAATTCCCGCCTCCCGTCCCCCGGCTTTTTCCTCTCCAGTCAATTTTTCCAGCCTCCCCTGCCTCGCTCGTGCCCTGTTTCTCTCACTTACACCTCTTTTTTTCACTTCTCTTTTTATTCGTGTCTAACTTCTGGCCAATCAGTTCGTCAACCCACATTTCCAAGCGCCTCATAGCCTCGCACTTACAATTTTGTCCATTTCATCTTTAACTTTCTTTCCAATCAGCTGGCGTCCTTGTCACTCCTCCCAATCACCTCGGCCACTCACCAAGCAGCCGTGAGTTTCCAATCTTTTTTTTTTTTTACATCTAACTTCTTTCTAAATGGATCCACAGTGGCTCAGTGGTAGTTCGTTCGCATTCTTATTTTCTGTTGTCCTAAATCTTGCTTCAAAACCCAAACCGTGACAGATACCTGAAGCGGTTCTCGTGTATGCCAATTATCTGCACATATCATTTCAGATGGATTACGTACACATGTGTCTGACACACACACAGCTAATACAACACCTCATTTTTAACCCACAAAATTCCCCTTACACGCATGTATTCCAGAATCGAACTTGGCCAGCATGGGAAAGGAATTAATTCTGGCTATTACTCTGCCTCAGCAGATGACTCGATCTTGTGATGGAGGTCATAGTTGCCTGTAATAGTGCCGCGACTGTAGCTGTCCATATGTAGCCCCTTGCTGGACCGAGCTTTCCCCCTCGAAAGGAGAGTGACAGCCAGGATTTACCCTTACACTGGCGAAGTACGAGTGGGAAAAGGGTGGATGTTGGAAAAGCGATGCACGTAAAAGTCCAAGCACTGTAATGACTATGCCAAGTCTGTGTGAGTCAGCGTCTGTGTGGGTCATCGTTGGGACAGACAAGGTGCAAATATATTCAAGAATATGAAAGCGATACTATAATCTGTTGTCACCTGGCAAAGATCCCTCACCCATTTCGGTTCTGTTGATGGTTAAATGCTGTCAAATCTGTGGGTAAATTTGAGGAGTATCCATGAAGACACATACCTACCTCAGAACTAAGGCTCAGTGAATTTCATCCAGCCACGATCTGCTATTCAAGTTACAGAAATGACTTACTTCCGTCAAATGAAAATAAACAGACTACACCACTACCCACTCAATTTCCGCCACCTCTTGTGTTTAGCACCCTTGACGCGGGATACTCGTACGTCGCAAATTGAACACAGCACCGCCACGCCGCCACACGACTGATACGAATACATCTTTCAAGTCGATTAGTATCCCTGTCAGCTCATTTCTTCAGTTACCTCGGCGTTCTAACAGCCGAACACAGACCGCGTCCACACCAAAGGCTTGCTGGCGCGGGCGGAAATTCTGCATCACTGTAACCCAAGTAAGTTCTTGCCCTCACCTGCCCTCGTCTAGTTAGGCCACTTCTATGGGTTATAGCAATACAAAAAAAAACCGCCCGCATCCCCCTTACGCCAGCAAGCATTTAGTGTGGACCTTACCCTGCATAAAATACGCGTGTGAGTCCATGGCAGCGAAAGGGTTACTCGAATTGCTCTTGGCTCTTTTCACACGGTTTACCTTTTGACTGAACAATATTACGCAAGGTCAGGCTCTGTTAAATACTAGAATGTGTCCGTAATAGGGAATGGGCAAATCAACTCTTAGCTCATATCTGGTCCCCATGTCTTCAGCCCATTAGCTTATATCGGTACTTTCTCAATACAGGACGAGCGAGAACAAGGTGGTGGTAGTAGCAGTTGTAACCCCCGGCTGAATTCAGTGGACCGCAAAGTCTGCACCTCCAAGGCGGTCCACCATCCTCCTTTCGGGAATCAAGGAGGGGATTAAGGGACGTTTGTATAACCAGGCAACTCCACCACCTGGTCATATCGGTGACATCACGTGAAGGCGTCACACTCCGGCACTCTGATATCTAGGTCGAAGGATTAAGTGGTGGAGTGAATGAGGAAGGATGGCTTGGAGTGGCAAGAGGTTGGAGGAGATTTTGTAATTGGTACTCGGGATGAAGAATAGAGAATACATTGGAGGAATTTCTGAAGGATGATGATTTGGAGTGGCAGGGGGGGATTAGTGATTATTTTCGTCTTAACTTGGCCCAGATTTTTGCCATTAACCAGCTTATCACGCAGCTTGGTTGCAGAAAAAGACAATGCTATGGCTCTACATCCATTCTATAGCACTTCTTTGTGACCTGCCATATTTCAGTACAGTACTAATCTGTAATTACAATTTAGCATTCAAGGAGAGATGGCAGTTTTAGGCCAAGTTAGGCTAATAAGGGAATAGTTATAACAAAGACTCGGAGGCGTTTGGGTCATGGCCATCTTGGAATAATTCTGGGATGAGATGGAAGGATAAAACACAAGAGTGCAAGAGGGAGGATGGCTTGGAGTGTCAGAGGGTACCAGTGACAAAACAGGAGGCGTTATCATAAAATGGAAGACTGCGCGACGGAACGGTGGTTTGGAGTGGCAGAAGGGATGATGGTTGGTTGGCGTGCTTCCCTACCCTGGATCAATTCAGGGAGGGGGAGCAATAAGTAATATCCACGTCTTTTCAAATTGCTATAAGGCATTAAAAACTTCCTCCATTAACCCCTTTGGTACGGTGCCCATTCATCTTCTTTATTACTGCTACCACTAGATGACTGCATTAACTACTTCAGGCCAATTAAGCGTTTTCATTTTATTCTTGCTAAATACAGACGATATTATTCAGTTGAGAAGAGACTTTTCGAACTGCAGGTTAGATACAGCCTTCATTAACCCCTCCACTGCCAGAAATCTTCCCTGAACTTAATCAAATCGTCTACAGAGAATAAAATAAACACGTCATCGGAGTCAAGTGGTTAACCTCATGAAGGATCTCTGGTGGTGAACAGATTAAAAATGCAAGAGGAGACAATACAAGAGCTTTTGGCCGCCGATCCCTCTATCTCAACTTTCTGGCACTATTTTCGTTTCTGTGTACCAACCAAAAGTCGATTCATCCTTCCTCCATCCCTCCTTTCCTTTTCTCCATCTACACATTCTTACCTTCACATCATCCATGACCGATTGGATGTGTCGTGATTTCACAATGCTCTTCTTTCCCCTGTGTATTACCTTACAAGCAAATATTGTTCGTCTCTTTCTTGACTATAAATTTAACTGTATTCCACGTACGAACGCACTTTTCAAGCTGAAAGATATCGAAGCTTTGTGTAAACCACGATTTATTTTTTTTATTATGTATAATTTATGCACCAAATATGAGGGACAGAAATGGTTAGCCAGCATGTCACAATACAAAGCTCACTCAGCAATGAGGTACAGAAATTATGACTTACTCTCATCAGAGTTTCACAAATGACATGAGAAATGGGGTGTTTGCTTACATCCCAATGCTTGTTTTAAACATATGGCATTTAATTACTTACAGATCATATTATCCCTTCTGTTACAGAAGGCCACACTTTAATCTGAAAATAATTGTCTTCGGTAGCATGATTAAATCAGTTCAGATATCTGTTGTCATCAGAGAGTTAGTCAATCTATCCCTGTCAGTTATTTTCGTCAGCTCATCATCACGTGAATTTCCCTCCACTGAAATCTCGCAATCAAAGTCTGGCATTGTCATCTCAGTCAACTGTGTCCTTCTGTCATCCCCGCCACCATATGTGTACAAATCAGGGCCCGCGGCCATGGATCAAGCCCTCCCCAACCCAGTGATCCGTGGATGGCGGGGATACAAGGCGATATATTTACTCTGGTCTTGCGCGGATCCTCCTCCCTCCCAGGCGCCATCACCCTGTTTACTCTCCGCGGCACCAGATGGCTCTAACGTCGCTCCTGGCTGCTTCCTAAACCTTGTACATTATAAGACGATGATGGATGAATTTCATATTAACATCAACATCAAACTACCTCATAATAATCTAAAAATATCCAGTGCCCATTTGATGAAGTATAAAAATCAGGAAAATAAGAAAATACTAATGAAAAAAATAAATCATGAGACGCCACTCACGCCAAAGTCAAAATGAGAGGAAACGAACGCGCTGGTGTCAATGAGGATGAAGGATTTTTTTTTCTCTTCTTTTGCTCTTCAGCGCGCGACCGTCTGTTTGAGCACCCACGGAATGAGCTTAATGTGAGTGTTTAAAACCTGCCTCGGGGGTCTCATGGAGGGAGGGAGAGAAGGAGGGGAGGGAGGGAGAGAAGGAGTGGAGGGGGTGGGAGGGAAACTCTCCAACTTTTAATATAATGCGATCGTGGCGGCGCGTTCAAATAAGAGGAAAAGTGTGATGGTTTGTCGCTGATCTGATTGTGATGATGATGACGGTGAGGTGGCTGGCAGATGGTGATTGTGATGATGCTGTGATGGTGATGCGGTAGAATACTGTGATGATCTGATGGTGATGATATGATGTCGAAGTGAATGGAGAACTGTGATGGCAATTTGATTGTGCTAGTGAGGTGACTGATAGTGATTGTAATAATGGTGATGATGTGATGTGGTGACATAATGTGATGATCTAATAGTGATGATGATGAGATGGCTGGCAGATGATGATGGTGATGATATGGTGATGATTTGGGAAAATAATGTGATGGTCATCAAATTATGATGATAGTGAGTAGGTGACTGATGGTGCAGTTGTGTTGATGGTGATGATGTGGAGAATGTTTTAGTCATGTTAATGTGATGAATGTGACAGTGACAGGTGGCGACGGTAAATAAAGATGAATATGCCTTTATTCATGATGAATGGCAAATGTTATGAAATTCATAGTGATCATAATCATGATGTAAGTAGTGATAATGCTCTTAAACACTCCTAAAACAAAGAACACAAAACCAAGCACATAAAACATTACCAACATGAGCTTTAAACATTATGAACGAGATGACGAATATAAATATATATATATATATATATATATATATATGGTACCCTCGTAAAAACGAGTGAAATCAACGCAAGGAATATAATACACGCACAGATGAGAGAGAGAGAGCATAATTCGTCAACGTTAATGCACGCCAGCACTTACATTCCTTCAGCAACAGGCAGCTGACTGGAGAACATTTCTTTGTCCTCAACTGTGCATCCACCAGCAGCTGTAACCTGGAAAAAAAAAAAAAAAGTCCATCCTCGTCATCGTCATCATCATCATCATCATCATCCAAACCCTTACCCCTACCTAAGAGACGGGGGTGAGTCAGAATCTACAATCAAAACAGAAAGGAAAATCACAACAGTAGGTATATCCAGCACAATTACCGTAAATAACCCACAAGAGGAATTGACCGAAAAAAAAAAAATGTCAGAGAACCCCCATTAACCCTCTGTCTGCCATACACGACTAAAAACTCTACTACATCTAACATCATATTATTTCACTTAATTAAAAAAAAATATAGCGAATGTGTTAAAGACTATAATTACTTAAGCCATGAAAGTAAATTACAAACGTTTTATCCTGGGACATATTCGCAGCGCCTCTTCCTTAGCGAATTATTTTGTACACTGCACCTTTTTTATTTTCTCGTGCTCTATCTACATCGTTTCTATATCGACTTAGTTTGAATCAATAATATACAAGAGGATATTAAGGTGTGTATAATAAATCGCTCAGGAACAGGTGCTGCGTCTCTCAATTCCTTCATTATGATCCTTTATTCCAACAAATGCAAAAGGATTTTATTTAGAAACGATGACAAAACGTAATTATATCCAAAGAAAAAGAACACACACACACACACACACACACACACACACACACACACACACACACACACACACAGACTAAATACACGGGGACAAGTACAGAGCCACAGAAACATACGCACACGCAGAAAATGTACACATTTACACATAAAAACGCACATACACAAAAAACACTCGTACATACACATATAAAACTTACACACACAAAAAAATACAGACGCACACAAGTACTTACATACACGCAAGTACACACACCTGGTTAGCACATGGGTTACGGACGGGTGAAGTGGAGAAATACAGTATATGCTCTCTCTCTCTCTCTCTCTCTCTCTCTCTCTCTCTCTCTCTCTCTCTCTCCCCTGCCTCCTGCCGCCCCTCCTAAACTCTAATATACAGCACAGTTTGTGTATTTACACGCTCGTTTCAAAAGAGATATAAGAAGGAACTCTATTTGGCTTCTCTCTCTCTCTCTCTCTCTCTCTCTCTCTCTCTCTCTCTCTCTCTCTCTCTCTCTCTCTCTATTTTAACAGTTCTTTCTTTCTTCATGTCCTTCATCCCCTCTCTTTTTCTCTCTTCTTCCCTATCCTCCATCCATTACTCTCTACCTTCCTTCCTCCGTTCCTTTGTTTCTCCTCCATCTTTCTCTCTCTCCTTCCATTTTTCATATCTTTCCTCCAGCCTTATACCTCTCTCTCCTTCCCCATTTCTCTCCTCTCTCCTCTCTCCACTCGTCCCTCGATCCTTCATTTCTTTGCTCCATCGCTCTCTCTCCTTCTCTCACTTTTACTTTCTTTCCCTCCATTTCTAGTCTTCTTTCCTATTCTCCTCCACTTTTTTTCATTAGTCTTTCCTCCCCGTCTCTCTCTCTCTCTCTCTCTCTCTCTCTCTCTCTCTCTCTCTCTCTCTCTCTCTCTCTCTCTCTCTCTCTCTCTCTCACACACACATCAAGCTCGCCTCTTCCCTATAACACGTCATTTCGTTGTAAACATCCTTCTCGTGCATCTGGCTTCGGTTTACAGGCAGGTGAGAGAGAGAGAGAGAGAGAGAGAGAGAGAGAGAGAGAGTTAGGAGCCAAGCTGTCTACCACATCTACTTATTAGGCGGAGGATGGGAGAAAAAGAGAGAGGGAAGTGGGTGGGGAGAGAAGGAGGAAGGGAGTTAGAAAAAGAGGGAGGTAGGGGGGTGGAGAGGGAGGTAGGAGGGGAGGAGATTGAAAAAAGAGGGAGGGTAGAAACATGTAACAATATGAAAAGCAATTATCACACATTATCCATAAAATCAGAACATTAATCATACATTTTCTTAACCAACAACACTGTCAGATATCCCGTGTGAGTGTCAATAATGGATCAGTTGGACTATGGGCAGCGTTGTATATTTTTTTCATTATCGTA
>NC_137049.1:24034769-24042269 GCF_032717465.1 Coenobita brevimanus | reverse complement strand
CGGCAGGAATGTACTCTCTCTCTCTCTCCCTCTCTCTCTCTCTCTCTCTCTCTCTCCAACATGCTCCATAATCTCTCCGACTCTCATCTCCCCAGCAGTCCTCCTCTTTCTTCTCAATTTTTATCTTCTCCCCTTTTCTCTCCTTTCGTCTCCCCTCTCTCTCTCTCTCTCTCTCTCTCTCTCTCTCCTTCATTTCACTTCACACTTTTCCACTCTCCTCTTCTCTTGTCCACTCTTCTTTCTCTCCACTCAGTCGTCGTTACTCATTCCAACCATTTCCTTTTCTTCCTTTTCCTTCCCTTTCCTTCTCTTACATCCCATTCCATTCTCTTCCCCTCCTTTCTATCCTTTCACAATCCTTTTATCCTATTACTATTCCTTCCTTTTACTTCTCCTGGCCGTCCCATTCCTCTCTTCATCATCCTTCTCTTCTGTGTTATTCTATTCCCTATCTTTACTTCGTCTGTTCCTTCTCTCTCTCTCTCTCTCTCTCTCTCTCTCTCTCTCTCTCTCTCTCTCTCTCTCTCTCTCTCTCTCTCTCTCTCCTGCATCCTTTCCCCTTCCTCTCTCACTCGTCCCTTCCGTCTCCCCTCTCCCGTCTCTTCACTTCCCTTCCCTTCCCTTCCCCTAGCCCCCGCCCTTCTTCCCCTTCCTTCGTTTCTTTTTTATTACATTCCCTCCTTTTGCTTCACTTCTCTCACTCGTCCTTTTCCTCCCTCTTCCCCTCTTCCTTCCCTTCCTTTCCCTTCCCTTCTCCTCTCTTCTTTTCTCTCTCTCCTCCTGCTTCCCCTCTTCCCTTCTCCTCCCTTCTTTTCTCTCTCTCCCCCCTTCCCCTCTTCCCTCCCCTCCCCTCCCCCTCCCCTCCCTCCCTCATTTGTCAGCAGTGAGGGGGGCGTCAGTGGTGCCAACACCTTTAAGAGTTATTTAGACGCGCCAGCAAATGTTACCACACACACACACACACACACACACACACACACACACACACACACACACACACACACACACACACTATAAATACACATAAACTCATACATATATAAACATGCACACAGAAACACATACATATACACATAGTATTGTCACAGTCGCTCACACACACATTAATACATATACAGTATACATATACACACTGATATACAGTATACACATGGCAGTAACACACACACACACACACACACACACACACACACACACACACACACACACACATGGTCCTGTCACACTCACATGCACTCACACATGGCCTGTCGCTCTCACTCACACGCTCACAGATACAAAACATCTCCACACTTTCGCCACACACACACACACACACACACACACACACACACACACACACACACACACACACACCTGACAGATAAGGGAGCCACTGTGCATCTTTCGGTTGCGAGTTCAAATGTTCGATGTTGGAGGAGAAAAAACTATTTGAACCTCATAAAAAACAAAAAATCTCCTGTTCCATAAATCCCATCAACACGACATTAACTCTTTCAGCACGATGCTTCAATTTTCATCTTAGGCTACGTAACTATGGATTATTTTCTTGAAGTCAGTGAGGATCTCTAGACGTAAAGGGAGTAATGAACGCTATGTTTATCCCTATAATTCGAAACATCTCGAGTAAAAAAGAAAGAAAGGAAAGATAACTAAAGGGGCACTCAGTGAAGGGCATCTCTCCGACAAGGGCAACGCAACTTCCAAACCACTGTTCATAATGGGTTAGGCTTTGTCATCATTGTTTAGGGTTTCGCAGAGAGTGTTTTCCGGATCCAGACTCTGTAATGCCATCCGGATCGGTCCCAAAAGTTTATCGATTGTTCTCTGGGACATGGGCTATCTACCCACCAAATTTGGTCCAAATCTCTCTTTTAATTTTTGAGTAATCCTGCTAACAGACTAAAAAATAAATAAATAAATAAACAAGGGTGAAAAAATATTCATCTTGTCGGCGAGAATGAATTTCAGGGGTAGAACTATTAAGATATTTATGACATCCTCGTAGTGAAATGGTTAAAGCAGATATGATCCTTTATTGTGTGTGTGTGTGTGTGTGTGTGTGTGTGTGTGTTAACGTACGTCTCTCTCTCTCTCTCTCTCTCTCTCTCTCTCTCTCTCTCTCTCTCTCTCCGGCCATTAGTTAATATTAAGAGGGTCATATTTACGTGTTGTGCAGTGGAAACCAACAAGCTTATGTGCGACTTACTTTTTCTCCTCTCTCTCTCTCTCTCTCTCTCTCTCTCTCTCTCTCTCTCTCTCTCTCTCTCTCTCTCTCAAGTTCAATTCCCTCCTGTTTCTACTCACTTTACCTCTTCACTCTTTCCCTCTTTCCTTTTCCTCATTTTCTATCTCTTCCGCCTCCTCCTTTTTCCCTTTAGATTCAGGCTTCAGTCATCCTTTAGATTCAGGCTTCAGTCACCCTTTAGATTCAGGCTTCAGTCACCCTTTAGATTCAGGCTTCAGTCACCCTTTACATTCAGGCTTCAGTAACCCTTTACATTCAGGCTTCAGTTACCTTTAGATTCAGGTTTCAGTCACCCTTTAGATTCAGGCTTCAGTCACCCTTTAGATTCAGGCTTCAGTCACCCTTTAGATTCAGGCTTCAGTCACCCTTTAGATTCAGGCTTCAGTCACCCTTTAGATTCAGGCTTCAGTAACCCTTTAGATTCAGGCTTCAGTAACCCTTTAGATTCAGGCTTCAGTAACCCTTTAGATTCAGGCTTCAGTAACCCTTTAGATTCAGGCTTCAGTAACCCTTTAGATTCAGCAGCCCTTTAGATTCAGGCTTGTCACCCTTTAGATTCTACACTTCCTTCTTATTCTGAAAATATGGCCATCTCTCCTTTATGAACGCCGAGATGTAAAGGCATGTTAACACTAGAATATGGGACCAGTCACGAATATGTGCTATGGAGAGGATGTAGAGCCATAGCACTGTCTTTTTTTTTGCCACTGAGCTACGAGAAATAGGCAGCAGAAGAACGAAAATCTGGGCCAAGTTAAGGTGAATGGAGTGCAGTAGATCGCATACCCCTTCCCGGCTGAATAAATATGGACTGACGCTGAGGCTGGACTAGGACATAATTCTAATGCAATTTTTTAAAGGATATTAATTGGAAAAGCATCTCATTTTCCCCTGACACGTTCGGGACATGACATTTCCTACTGCCAGACATGAAGGTGAGAGTGCGAAGCGGAATGAACAGAAAATGAAAAAATTGGAGCATGGTATTCTTTGGCCAGTTTCTGTCCAGAGGGGCGCTGGTGATCAGAATGTGAAACACGGATAGGGGGTGTTGTTGGTGTAGTTTTTTCCCGACCTACATGAATGGACAGTTTGCGTTAAAAAAAATAATTACAACAATGATGACACTGCTACCACCGCCACCACTAATAATAATAATGATAATAATAATAATAATAATAATTCCGGCCTCAGTGTGAGACCTGCACCCTAACTCTGTATAACTATTTTTGAGGGCGACTGATTAGGAAACTCTGCGGAAATCAATCTCCATATTTCACGGATGAACTCAAGATATCATGTATCTCTACTTCAAAAAATAAAGAAATAAAAAGTTTGTCTCCCTATACTCTAACACCCTTTAGCCAAAATATAACCACTTCATTTTTACATCAACAATAACATCTCAAAAAAAAAAAATCTATCATAATCGTCCTATTAGTCATTTTTATACTCCCATGGACACACAGACAGAGGAGTAAGTCATGACACATCTGCATGTCACCAAAACACGCATGGCACTTTCCGTAAATGTAGGTCAGCATATACGTAGTTACATAAAGATTGCTAAAAATTAAGGACAGTCGTATCAAGCAAAAAAAATAATAATCCATGAAACTTTTGCTCTGTAATTAAGCAATCTACAATCGTACATATATGGTGTTACAAAACCAAGGTACCAGTGTTTTCCGAATTACATATAACCTCTAGCAACGAAACAGTTAACAAATAAAAAAAAAATTATCCAGTGCAAGAAAGCAGCACAAAACATAACAAAACACAAGACCTCAAATATGAACAAACTCTCTGAAAAACACGAAAAAAAAAAACAAGATGCTGAAATCCAAACAGAACTGATAGAAAACACGCCAGAAAACTACGCATATAAAACACAGGAATACAAACGGCAGACTGTGTGAATGGGGGACTAAACTATATAATCAGGGTATTTACACTACGAGTTGCAATGACGGAAACGAGAAAAAACAGAACAAGCAGTAGGTATAACAGAGACAAACACATATGCACACCTGCGCGCGTACACACACAAACATACACCCGCACGCCTCTTTCTCTCCTTCCCTTGAGAGAGAGAGAGAGAGAGAGAGAGAGAGAGAGAGGCTAAAATAAGGCATGTGCGGCGTGTCTCCGGTAATCCAGTGGTGGCCGCGGGTAGAGCCAGCCTGAGCCCCTCACACACACACACACACACACACACACACACACACACATCCCAACCCCCCCCAAACACACGTCCCCAACAACACACACACACACACACACACACACACATACACACGTCCCCCTCAGCAACATACACACGTCCCCCTCCCCCTCTGCCACAGACGGGAGATGTGGCCAAGTGGTTAGAGTACTGTGATGGTAATTCTGATATTGCAGGTTCGATCCCACTGTATCAAAGAATGTGTGTGTGTGTGTGTGTGTGTGTGTGTGTGTTTGATAGTACTGAAATGTAACCTGTGTGGTAAATAGTTTAAGTGTATTTCCACAAACTCATCATCACGCTGTACAAACACCCTTCCTTTTATCAATTTACGGTATTACTTATTATTCTCCTGTGTTAAACTGCACTGTGAAATATTCCCAATCTCTCTCTCTCTCTCTCTCTCTCTCTCTCTCTCTCTCTCTCTCTCTCTCTCTCTCTCTCTCTCTCTCACACACACACACACACACACACACACATACATACATAACACACACACTACCCCGTGCCTCACATCCAAAACTCGCACGTCTCTGTCACACACACACACACACACACACACACACACACACACACACACACACACATCATACTTCGATACATTCCACTCCTAAACTGGCAAATACTTTTTAATGCCTCTTCTTATCACATAATTCTCCATAAGTACTCTCTCTCTCTCTCTCTCTCTCTCTCTCTCTCTCTTGCTCGCTCGCTCGCACGCTCGCTTTTTTTCCGATTTTTTATACTCCCTTTCTTCATCTCCTCACATCTGAGTATTTTCTCTCTTCCGCCCCTCCATTCTCTCCCTTCTTCCCCAGTTTTCCTCACCCCTCCCTCTCTTCAGTTTCCCCTGCTTCTCCTCCCCCTCCTTCCCCTCTTCTCTCCCCTCCTCCCTCCCCCTTCCTCCTTCCCTTCAGTCTTTAGTCAACCTGTTCCCATATATCTTAACCTTCTCTCTGGCTCTCTTTTTATGAGAGAGAGAGAGAGAGAGAGAGAGAGAGAGAGAGAAAGAGACAGACAGACGGACAGCAGAGAGAGTTACGAGGCTGAGGTATAGGTTTGTACAGGCCACGTCATCCCCAATTACTACCACTAGAGCCTGGGGGAGTGGGGAATAGGTGGGGCCTCTAGAACGACTACCTCCTTAGTATAACACGACCCCCTTACCGTGACACGACCCACCGCCTGACACTGACACTTGGAGGATTTGTAAATACCATAAACAAGTTGTATAAAGCCATCGTGAATATCCTTAAAAAGTTATGTACAAAGTTGTGTAAGCTGCGTTGTGGGAAATGTTGGTGTGTGAATAATATGCTGATGGGATGTACTGCAGAAGACCATTTTATAACCGAAGTTGGGAGATGGTTATGCTGTTAACCTAATTTGTTTACATGATAATCTGCAAAAGAATTCTGCAAACTTTCCATTTAATTACTCGCATCAAATTTCACCCCCACCCCACTCCCCTTCTTTGTGGTACCATGAATTGAAATGTTCTACATACATACGTTCACACACACACACACACACACAATATATATATATATATATATATATATATATATATATATATATATATATATATATATATATATATATATATATATATATATATATATATATATATATATAAGGGGTCATCATCCTGTAAAGTAGAACACCTCCCTGGTACCACACTAATCCTGAGATAAACACTAAACTCAGATTACTGTCATAATTACCTGCACACAAAACGCACCTAGTTTTTCTTTTTTCTTGGCGAGCGACATAATGCACAAGTTATTGCGAAAATAGTCTCCCTTTGTCTTATACGTTGTTTTTATGACTGCCTCTGCTGAAAACCCCTTCTGTAAATCTTCTTTTTTTTCCTCACTGAAACTCAGCTGAGAGACAGCAATACCGGCAGCGCCTTTTCTATACCCTCCTACTTTTTTCTGGTCTCATTTCAAAGACAAAGTTTTAAAAATCTTCTGGCGAGAACAAGAATAATTTTTATAATGCTTTCATACGGAAGAGGTAAATGACGATTTATCTTAATGTTAATTATCTCAATCCCTTCAGTGCGAAAAGTCTCCCCAAGACTGAAAAGTATTGTCTAACAACAGAAAGCATGAAATGAACAAGGTATAATCGTACTGAAGGGACTAATGGAGACTGTTGTTAAGCCTTTCACACCGATGACGTACTCTGCAGTTAATTCTTGCCACCACCAGACAATGTTGTTCATCACGGGAGAGATTGTAGTTGTGGAAGTTGTTACGATAAATCTAATTCTTCCAGTTCGAAAAGTCTCTCCAAAGCTGAATACAATCGTCTAACGGCAGGAAAAACAGGATAAAACGAAACACTTTATGGGAGTGAAGTGGTTAATGAACAGTTTCCAATCCCTTCGGTACGAGGTGCTCTCCAAACCTGAGAAAGAAAATCGTCTGGCAGTAATAAATATCTACTAAATGTCTTTGTTCTGAAGGGGCTAACACCTTGTGTCAGCAGATGTATTTTACTGGTGTATTCTTGCTGCTTCCAGACGATTTTATTCAACACAGGAAAGGCATATCTTACTGAGGGGATTAAGGAAAACTACACCAAACCCCTCCAGTAGGAAAAGTCTCTCCACAGCCATGGGAAATCGTCTGAGAGGATAGCATGAACAGATTACACAAGACCGTGGTAAAGCTGTCATTAATACCGCTCCTTATTCTCTTTAAACCCGTCCGTATGAGGTCCACTGCCGAACATACTACAAAATGAACTAGGATGGGACTCTCAAAGGAATTTACGATGGATTATCTATCGTACCTAAGGCATATTTTTTGCTGGATGGTTAAATTGAATGTAATCGCATGGGAGGAACGAGGGTAAAATTAATGCAAACTTAATATAAACGCATGGGAGGGGCAAGAATTAAATGAAAGCAAACTGAATATAAACGCATGGGAGGGGCAAGGATAAAATTAATACAAAATGAATATAAAAGTATTGTACAAACAATGATTAAGCTGAACGCAGATGTCACCGCTGTTTT
>NC_137049.1:24022269-24029769 GCF_032717465.1 Coenobita brevimanus | reverse complement strand
AGGACCTAAGAACATGCCACAGGATAGCAAGGACAAAAGCATTCGGACCATTTAGAAGCATATGGAGGGAAATGCAAGCTTCTGTTCAGGCAAGGATGGGTATGTATGAAAGATTTGTGGTGTCAACTGTACTGTATGGATGTAAGGATGATGCAGAGAGAATTTAAAAATGTGGTGTAGGAAAGGAAGTACATAGGATCGAAATGAAGGGTGCTTGAGAGGGTGAGATGTGACAGGGTGAGGTGTGGAAGCAGATGGAAGCATGGAGAAGACAGATCATAGTGTTCTTAAGGAGTACAGTGATGTGGAGAGCATTGATGATGAGAGACTGATAATGTGCAGTACAGAAGGAGAGAGAAAGAGAGAGAGAGAGAGAGAGGGGGGGGGGAATCCAGGAAAGGTGAAAGGATGGCACGTAAGAAATACTACCCACAATAGTCTAAGCATCGTGAGGAGGAGAGGCGTGTCAAGACCATAAGTAAAATGAAATAGTTTAGGGGGGATGGAGGGGTAATTCGCCGACAATGATCTATAAAAGGCAAAAACCGATGCGACTGGGGTAAACCACAAATCATCAGGGGTCAATTTTGTGGATGGTTTAAAAATGTCCTATGTAGACAATTTTTAGGAGAGCTGACAGGCTGAATAAGAGTACCTAAGACTTGCTCCTCTTTTCACAGATCAACCCGCTGGAATGGGCGACAAACAGTATGTATAAAAAGGTAACCAAATAAATAAACACACTGGTGGAGTCATGGGAAAAGAAACATCATCACTTTTAAAGAAGAAAACGAAAACAAAAATAATCACATGAAAAACGGAAAATAAATATATACTGTATAGAAAGCAACTGGAAGTAAAAAGGAACACGATCCCTTCCCCTAAAAAACAGATTAAAAAATGAGACAAAAATGATAAAACAATGCTACAAACTCACAATATATATATATATATATATATATATATATATATATATATATATATAAAACACCTCTTTCTCTATATAAAAATTCTCAAAACAAAAAAACACACGAAAAGTAAAAACCAAAAAAAGTAAAAAAACAACAAAAAACATATATAAACAACACAGAACACCCAGACAAAATAAAACATCACCCCTCTCTCTATATAAAAATTCCATAAAATAAAAACAAAAAAATAAAAAACGAAAAAATCCAAAAAACAAAAAATATCAAAATAAAAAAAGTTGGCGCCGTCTTTTCAAAATGCCGCGGCTTCAAACGCGTTCCAAAAATGGCGGCTATTCGTATTTTCCGCAAACTTTGAAATAGTTGGGCTTGACGGCGGGAAAACGCTGATGCAAACCGGATTTAGGCAGGGATGCACTAGCTTTGTGTGTGTGCGTGTGTGCGTGCGAAAGGGGAGCTGTGTGTGTGTGAAAGGGGAGGTGTGTGTGTGTGAAAGGGGAGGTGTGTGTGTGGGGTGTGAGGGGGGCGGAGTGTATGTATGTACTCGAATGTGAAAGGGGAGGTGTGTGTGTGTGTGTGTGTGTGTGTGTGTGTGTGTGTGTGTGTGTGTGTGTGTGTGTGTGTGTGTGTGTGTGTGTGTGTGTGTGTGTGTGTGTGTGTGTGTGGAGGGGAGGTGGGTTTGCTGTCTCACCATTTTTCTCTTTCTCTTTTTCTGCCACTTTCAATCAGTGTATTTTTCCATGCATTCTTTTTCCTGCTCTCTCTCTCTCTCTCTCTCTCTCTCTCTCTCTCTCTCTCTCTCTCTCTCTCTCTCTCTCTCTCAATTTTTCATTCCTCTGTTTCCCCCTTTCCTCACTTTCCGTCTCCCTTCCTCTCCCTCACCCTAGCCCTTCCCCTCCTCTGTCTCTCTCTCTCTCTTTTCGTGAGTGAATGTCAACTGAATACCTTCTCTCTCTCTCTCTCTCTCTCTCTCTTTTCTTTCCCTCTTTTTTCATCACTCCTCCATCACCTTTTCCTTTTCCATTCCTTTATTTCTCTATTTTTGCTTCACTCTCAACCTACCTTTATCACTGTTCGTTCTCTCTCTCTCTCTCTTCCATCTTCCCCTTCCTCTTTCCTTTTCCCTCCCAACATTCCCTCTCCCTCTTTCTCCCTTCTCCCTCTCCCCTAATCTCGCTCCCTCACCTTTCCATCGCTCTTCCTGTCTTTCCTTTCTTATTCTCTTTCTCTTCCCTCTCTGCCCTATTCTCCATCACACGTTCCTTCCCCAATCCTTTCTAGATCCACTTTTTCCTACACCCTTCCCTAACCCTCTCAAATCTGCGTCTACAAATCTCCATCCTTCTGTCTTCCTTCCCTCTCTCTCCGTTCCTTCCCCGTCCTCCCCCAATCCCTTTCTCCCTCCCTCCTCTCGCCCTCTCCAATCCCTTTCTCCCTTCTTCCCTTTGCTAATCCCTCTCTCTCCCCTCCCTCGCCCTCTCTAGTCCTTCTCTCTTTCTCTCCCCTTTTCCCTTCGCCCTCTCCAATCCCCCTCTCTCCCTTTCCCCCAGCTACATCTCCAATCCCTATTTCTCCCTTTCTCCCCTCGCCTACATCACTCCCTCTCTCTCCCTTCTTCCCTTTGCCCTCATCAAGCCCTTTCTCTCTCTCTTCCTCCCTTCGCCTCTCCAATCTCTCTCTCTCTCTCTCTCTCTCTCTCCCCTCGCCCTCACCCTTCCTCCATGGTGCGTGTGCGTGAGCGCGTCTGGTCCAGCAATAAACACAAGCCTGCACCGCTTTCCCCTCCCCTGAAAAGAATGGCCGGCTTTTTCTTGTCGCATGTTGGGATGTAAATATTAAAACTGTGCTGGATGTGGTGTTACTATTATTGCGCCTCTACTGCTGCTCGGGATATTGTTGGTGTTGAAGGCTTGGCACCAGTGTTGGAAATGTTGGTGGAAATGCTGGCAGAGTTGTTACAGGCAAGGGTGTCAAGTTATATATTCCCTGTATGTTGATTATTTAGTTATCTATTTATTTATTGACGTTTTATTGATATCGATACTTTGTTTACAGAATTAATCTTATCCATTTGAAATCGACTGTTCTGTGACTCATTCGACAGGTAGCTGGTAATAATTAGGTTTATTCGAAAATAATCAGTCGTCATTTGCAATATCCTTCACCGTGTGTTCATATGGTATATTATCCGAATTACTGATCTATATGTCCGGTTACTGATGTGGTAGCGTAAAAAAAACTCCATGGTGAAGAATTATTTGCCAGTCTGTGTGAAATATTCCCTAATTCAAATGAGAAATATCAAAGTCATCCTGCACTGCCAACAAGACCTCACATAGTCTAGTGCCTTACTCTCAGCTGAATAAAATCGTCTGGCATCACCTGGAGTTTAATACTAGAGTTGTTCCTACCCTGACCGTGTTAACAGTGGCAGCAGTAACTCTCAGGTTCCTGTGACTCATTCTCGGCTAGATAATATCGTCTGTTGCGGGCTGATATCTATAGAAAAGTTGTCCCGACCATGAAAGGGGTAAACATAAATTATCAAGGTTTATGTGTAGATTGGAAAACTGTATTATTTATGTACGTCTATTTTTCCATCTGTCTATCTACTGCAATTAAAAAGATGAGCCGTGAGTAAGTTGTAGAGAAATCGTCCATATTCTCTCTCTCTCTCTCTCTCTCTCTCTCTCTCTCTCTCTCTCTCTGATATATCGTCGAGGGTCGAGCCATGAATGCTGTTATTGCCTAGATTTTCCCTACACTAACATCACCATATTTTGCATTCTAAATTATCGCATATACAGCCAGTCTGTTTTCATCCGAGGGGACTGGATCACTCTCACAACTTCAATACAAAGCCGTGGTTGCTCAAAATTCAAAAAGCCTTAGTTATGAGGTACGAACGAGTCTCCTTGGTTAGCAGTCAAATCTACCCCCCCAGTCTGCCTACACCTGGCCATCAACTGGACTGAAAGTATAGAGGTAATGCAATATACTGACCTCTTAGCCATATATTCTAAAACCCACATTACTTCGTTGATGGAGATGATGGTTCTTAATGCGACTGGAAGTTTTCATTTAGACTGGTAACTTAAATCTCAGTTGATGATTATAGGAAAGACAGAATATATATGTTGATTATCATTTCATTGTTATTTGCTGTTCTCGTTGCTTTACGTGTTTTGGTAGGGGGTGGGGATGGGGATGGGGTGAGGGTTGGCTACACACTGATCTCTTCCTTCAGGCAGGAGTTGTATGCTGGTTTATTGCTTCTGATCCATTCCTCCTTTATTATTTCTTTATATAGGGGACATTTGCTTGGGCCTTCTCGTTCATTCTTTCCATTTTGTTTTCTGTATTAACTATACTTGCTTTATTTCACGGACTGTGCGGTTGTTTTTGCAATCATTCTTGCATTTATTGATTGCCTTATATTGTCTTTATGTGCAATGTATATGCCTTTTGTCGATTTACTTAAGTCTCCATTTATCATTATTATTTTTCTATCTATCTATCATTTATTTTATTTATTTATTTGTCTGTCTCTATTTATACATTTCACTTTTGCTATACCGTTCCCTCGTTCTCATCGCTGAACCTGTTATTACACTTGTTGCAATGTTTTGAAGTCCCCCCTCCCCCTGCCGCCTCTCTCGCCCGTTTTCTTTCTCGCATTGTTGACATTGTTCTCGCACTGTTATTAAATCCGGACCAGAGCATTGTTTTTACTTTTTTTTTTTTTTTTTGCGTTTTTATTGCTGTTCTTGCTGTCCCTTCCTGTACGTAATTCTGGCTCTCGTGCATATGCTATTGTTCGAAGGTTGGTATTCAGTTATAGATTGCGCTTTATGACTCAATATTATTTTTTTCCCCCAATCGTTTCAATGTGTTTGTAGCATCGTCAGTTTTTACGTGCGTCGCGAAGAACCAGGTGAGTGAGATGGATGCATGTTCAGTTTCGTCCTCCTGCTAAAAGGGGACAGAGAGAGAGAGAGAGAGAGAGAGAGAGAGAGAGAGAGAGAGAGAGAGAGTGTCTCATTTAAGCCTTCTTGAGGTAAAAGGGATCCTAATTTTCGCAGCCTTTTTCCGAACCATTTAGCCCTTCTCTCAGCTCGTTTATTTTTGCTGCCTCCGGACGATTTTATTCAGCTTGGAGGTTTACTTTCCGCGCTGGAGGGGTTAGATATAGCATTAACAAACACCTATACGAGAATAATTCCAAGCTGTTTTTAAAAAATCGTCTGGTAGAAGAAAGTAGTGTTGAAAGGAAGTCAGCTAAAATGAAGGGGGTTAAGGAAAGGTGACCGGCTGATGATCCAGGTGGCATATGATTACGAGTATAAGACACACACACACACACACACACACACACACACACACACACACACACACCTTCATCATTCGACCTGGTGCGTGTAAGGCGATGAAGGAAGACGAGACAGAAACAAATGAAGGAAAGTATGAAAAGCAGTGAAAAGACGGAATTACAGAACCCCCCAAAAAAATATGACAGAATATGTCCGAAGGAATCAAGAAAGAAGGAAGGAAGGAGGGAAGGAAGGAAAGAAGGAATGAAGGAAACAAAGGATAGTGTAAAGGGAGGAGAGAGAAGGAATGAAAACAAGAAGGAAGTAGGGAGAATTAGCGAATAAGCTCATGAATGAAAAAGAAAAAGGGAAGAAAAGGATGCAAGGGACATAAGGAAGAACAGAGAGAGGGAATGAATGAGGGAACATATGTGGAGACCATTAAGAAAGCGACACTGGGTACACACACACACACACACACACACAGGAAGTAAAACGAAACCGCGAGGAAAATGACAATTAGTTTGAGTTACGAAAAGGGATAAGATGAAAAGGGAGAGAGAAAAGAAAGGGGAAGAGAGGGAGGAGGGAGGGAGGGAGGGAGAAGAGAGAAGGTAGAGGGGAAGAGAAAATGTGGGGAAATGGGAAAAGAGAGGACAGGAAAAGCACACGTGAATGCAGGAGAAAAAAAAAAAAGGAAGAGCAGAGGCGAAATAAGAAAAATAACGAGATAAATAAAAAGAAAAAAGAAAAGCTTGATATAATCTGTTAGGGGACATCATTCTCTATATACGAAGGAGTCTGACATATATGAGATAATTAAGGGAGAAAATAACAAGTCAGGACCTATGTGCTTCGTGGCTACGGGCTGGTAGGCGGTGGGTGGTACGCTAAGAACCCTTCCAGCAAAAGAACACCCGTAGTAACCCAAGTAGTATTGGGTTGAAAGAAATTTGTAAATATGTCTTCAAGAGGGACTAGACTAATGAAGGTGCTGTTCTGTGTTTTATTCTCTCTCTCTCTCTCTCTCTCTCTCTCTCTCTCTCTCTCTCTCTCTCTCTCTCTCTCTCTCTCTCTCTCTCTCTTCTCTCTCTCTCTCTCTCGTTCACATTCCTACCTGCAGCCTCTTCTGTTTTCCAATTTTCTGCATTCCTCCCTTTCTCTCCCCTTTCTTTCTTCCACTTTCCCTCCTCCCTCTCTCACACTTTCATTTCTCTCTCTCTCTCTCTCTCTCTCTCTCTCTCTCTCTCTCTCTCTCTCTCTCTCTCTCTCTAATCCTCATTATTTCTTCAGCTTTACTGTATATTTTCCTTTCCTCTTAAAAACTTCTGTTATATCTACTATATTCTTTTTTTATTATACTGTCTCTCTCCTTTCCTCACCCTTTCCATCCCCTAACCTCTCCCTATCCTTTCCCCTATCCTCTCTCCTCTCCTACCTATTCCATCCCCTAACCTGTTCTCTCTCCTCTCCTCTTCTCTCCTCTCCTCCCTCTGGAATCCCCTACCTCGTTCTCTCCTCTCCCTTCCTCTCCTCTCCATTCCATCGCCTACCATCTCACTTCTCCTCTCTCCTCCCTATGCAATCACCTATCAACTCTCTCTCCTCTCCTCTCCTCTCCTCTTCTCATTTTTTCTCTCCATCTTCTCCCCCACTCCCAGACACTCTTCCTGGTTCAAGAAACTTCAGTGATATGTGTGACTTCGTGGATTAAGTAGTCCTTGTTTGCTTGGCTTTAGTAAGATCAAACAAATGCTTTCCTTTCGCTAGCTCCAGGAAACGTGTCTGAGCAAAGTGGTGGTGGTGGTGGTGGTGGTGGTGGTGGTGAATGAGATGACGGCCGTAGAATAATGATGAAAATTGTAAAAAAATAATCAATGATGATGATGGTGATGGGAGATTCAACAGACGTTTAAATCCTTCTCTAATGACACTGATGTAACTAAAATATTTGTTGGCAGGAATTGAGGTAAACTGCTACACTCCTGTCAACATCATGACACTGAATATTTTACCATGTTTCTTTTTCTCTAACATTCATTCATACAATTTCTCTCTCTCTCTCTCTCTCTCTCTCTCTCTCTCTCTCTCTCTCTCTCTCTCTCTCTCTGTGCGTGTGTGTGTGTGTGTGTATGTGCTGTACATTTCCATCCTCAATTTCCCTACCATCCTTTCCTCCCACTGTGTCTCCTCCTTCCTCCACCCATCCCTCCTCCTTCTTCTTCCTTTTCACCTTCACGTTCTGTCTCTATCCCCTCTTC
>NC_137049.1:23984769-24017269 GCF_032717465.1 Coenobita brevimanus | reverse complement strand
CTCTCTCTCTCTCTCTCAAATTAAAGCGAGCCCACTCCTCTCTTTAAACCCGAAAAAACGGAGACACTCGACACAAGAGCAACATAAACCACGTTACAGCGACAAATTGGGAGGGAAGGCTGAAGGGGAGGAAGGAGGGAGAGAAAGAGGACAGGAAGAAAGAAAATATGGAAGAATGGAGGGATAATAAGAGGAAGAATAAGAAGGAAGGAAGGAGGGAGGAAAGATAAAAGAAGAAAGGGAGGAAGAAAGGATAAAAGAAGAAAGAATATGGATGGTAGACATTAGAGGAGAATTCAGAAGGGAAGGAAGGAAGGAAAGAACAATGGAAGGAGGGTGGAAGGGAAGGAAAGAAGAAAGGAAGGAGTGTGGGAGAGAAGGAATGAAGAGAGGGAAGGAACGCAGAAAGGAAGGATGGACAAAAGAGAGAGTATGGAAGGTAGACATTAAAGGGGATTTGAGAAGGGAAGGAAGAAAGGAGGGTGGGAAAGAGGGAAAGGAAGGAGGGAAGGAAGGAGAGTGGGAAAGAGGGGAAGGAAGGAAGGAGGGTGGGAAAGAGGGAAAGGAAGGAAGGAAAGAGGGTGGGAAAGTGGGAAAGCATAAAGGAAGGAAGGAAAGAGGGTGGGAAAGAGGGAAAGCATAAAGGAAGGAAGGAAGGAGGGTGGGAAAGAGGGAAAGGAAGGAAGGAAGGAAGGAGGGTGGGAAAGAGGGGAAGGAAGGAAGGAAGGAGGGTGGGAAAGAGGGGAAGGAAGGAAGGAAGGAGGGTGGGAAAGAGGGGAAGGAAGGAAGGAAGGAGGGTGGGAAAGAGGGGAAGGAAGGAAGGAGGGTGGGAAAGAGGGGAAGGAAGGAAGGAAGAAAGGTGGGAAAGAGGGAAAGGAAGGAAGGAAGGAAGGAAGGAGGGTGGGAAAGAGGGAAAGCATAAAGGAAGGAAGGAAGAAGGTCCCACTGAATCCTCTCCAGTCAAATCAGGCTTTTCTCCCCTTCTCTCCGTTCCCCACACCTCGAATTTCTAACAACAATACCCCTCCCACCGCCAAAAACTCCCCTCATACAATGCCTATTTTCACAGGGCGTACAGACTTGACTTAAATGGCTAAGAATATGGTGGTCAAGTGGACAGAAAAGTTGCCTGGTGTCCAAAATCTCGCCAGTTCAATTCAAGGCTGGGTAAGGTAACACAATGATGATTTTAATTTCCTTCATGCAAGACCCACCAACACAACATAATCACATCCCTGCTAACATTATACCCGTCGCGAATGAGACAGCTGTAGCATGTATTCAATATGGACGGTGAGTATTAGTGCTGAAGAGGTGATGCGCGAAGATGTGCGGCACGTACGAGGGCTGCTGGACCTTAGGAAACGGGTTGCCAATGTGCATCCTGTGTCGATCACAAAAATGACTGTGAAGTGACCGAATGGATCTGAGATGACACTGACGGACTTAATTAGACCTACATATGTCTAACTGACCTTAAACAGTCTTAATCTGACCTGGCTGAGATGGATGTAAAGGTCCTGAACGGTCTTGAATTAGCCTTATTCTTCTAAATGATTTCGATCTGACTGTCCTATATGAACGTACTTTCAGAAGGTGGAATTTCAGGAAGACATTTTTACCGGCTGACGGTTTTGCCAGCTGATGGATTAGCCGGCTGACGGTTATGCCAGGTGATGATCTGGCCAACTGACGTCTTTGTCGGATGACGGTTGTACCAACTGAGTGTTTTACGGGTTAACAGTTGTACCGGTAGACGATTTGCTGGCTGGTGATTATGCCAGATGACGGATTTGCCAGCTGACGGTTGTGCCTGCTGGAGAATTTGCTGGCTGAGGATTATGCCAGTTGACAGCTGAGCTCTCTGACGGTTTTGCTGGCTAACACTTATACCAGCTGAGGGATTTTCAACTTGACTGTTATCCCTCCACGACGCAGACAACACAGCCAATAAACACTTTTCATTCTATGATTATTTCATTCAGTTCAGCGATACTCGTTTGAATTTAGCTTTAATTTATTGGAAGCCTTAGTGGAGTTAATGTATTTTTAACAGGAAAAAATGTGACTACACCCAGAGCGATGGTAAACGCTTGAGTACATGCAGAGGTTCTTCCCTTGTCTGAATAAAACAATAAAACTGTAGGAAGAACAGAACAAAGAAGTCGCCCTACAGAGAAGGGTTAACGCCACTGTCACTACCACCAACACTTATCAAACCAGCCCCTCCCTCTCGCTACCCACTACAACAACCAACACTCCTACCACAACACCATTACCTTTTATAGCACACGCCATCACCACCACTGTCAACCACACCTGCCAAGTCCCTCCATCCCATCCTCGATAACAGTCACCATTCACCACAGCCAACGTCATCCTCCATCTGAATCACCATCCACCCCTGCCACATCCTCACCAATATATCCCCTCCCAACCTACCTCACCGATTGTACCATCATCCACCAACCACACCTACCACCGTCTACCATCCAAATACTTCATGTCCCTTCACACAAACACGCCATTCTCTCCTCAACCTACCTCACACACCACAACTACCACCATTAACGCAAATATCACCATTATCTCCCAACCTGCCCCACTTTCCACAACTACCACCATCCCCTACCAACCACAACTACCACCATACCCCACCAACCACAACTACCACCATACCCCACCAACCACAACTACCACCATCCCCCACCAACCACAACTACCACCATCCCCCACCAACCACAACTACCACCATCCCCCACCAACCACAACTATCACCATCCCCCACCAACCACAACTACCACCATCCCCCACCAACCACAACTATCACCATCCCCCACAAACCACAACTACTATCATCCCCTACAGTTGCCACCATCCACCCCACGACACCACAACCGCAGTTACCTCAATCACACAAATATACATGTCTTATCATCTCCCTCTCAACCAACGACCCTTCCACCACAATTACTACCAGCCACCACAACTACCACCATCCACCCCATGCCTCCACCACCACAACTACCTCTGCCCCAGCCACACAAATACTCATACACGTCTTCATCATCTTTATCTCCCAACCTACCTCACCTTGCACCACCACCATCCCCCACCCACCTACCCACCACCACCATCATTCCCCATCCACCTTCCTACCTCCACCACTCCCACCCACCTTCCTACCTCCACCACCCCCACCCACCTTCCTACCTCCACCACCCCCACCCACCTTCCTACTTCCACCACCCCCACCCACCTCCCTAACACCATATTCCTCCACCAAAGTGACAGATAGTGTTTACCCCAAGACAGAACTCTCGCTTACCGACCTTAGCCATTTAGCTCCACAACATATGCGACCATAAAACCAACTCTCTTAATCAGGAGCGTGAAATGAGAAAACCCCCTTCGCTCGTTTTCTTTTAGTCCTCCCTTTCCCTGCTGGGTGTGGGGTGACTGTGGTATATTCGGCCTTATGGAGAGGAGAGATTAGGGGCGGTTTTTGCTTTGGGTGTGACATGCACATGGGAAATTTCTGCCTTTTTATTCTGAGCCTTGCGAACTGGTGACCTAAGGATGGAAATCAGGACTGTTGAGATTTGCAGCGTTTTGGCTTGACGATTTTAGCTATTACGTGAGTGGCACTTAAGTGAATTTTACAGTATCTAGCAGTTCTTACATAAACACTTGATTTTTGGCCCTTACACTGCAACGCTGTACGGCCGCGTTTCTGTGACTGTGAATGTGCAACCTTAGGAACCAGGAGCGTAAGGATGAAACTCCAATACTCTCTTCCTTCATCCTTTTAGACAAGGTAGATAGTGCCCATTTTAACCCACAAGCCTCAGGATAGATCTACGCATTAGGTAAATTTTAACTTATAGTTCTGCAAAGCTGGAATGAGCCAGAAAAAGGGATGAGGCTGGAACAACACTCAGTAACTTCTATCTTCACTCTTAAAGATGAAGTAAACAGAGCTCAGTTTAACACAAGTCTACCATGATTTCCACCCCTAAGGACAAGGTTGCCTTAATATGTCCCCGAGTTCCGTAAAAATGGAATGAGTCAAGAGGTGGGATGAGTCTAGAACTAAAATCCAGTAACTCTAATCCTCACACGTAAAGAAAGAGTAAACAATGCCCAATTTCACGCACAAATCTCTAACTACGATTCCATTCTCAAAATACCGGGTAAATGCAACGTAACATTCCGTAAACATGGAATGAGTTTGATGGTTAAATGACTCTACGACTAAAATTCAGTTATTTCCACACATACCCTCTACAAAAAAGGCAAATAGCACCCAATCTAACTCCTAAAATCCACTCAATAATTCCAACTCTAAAGCACCCAGTAAACAAGGCCTAGAGTTCCATAAAAATGCTGTTTTAACTTAGGAGTCAGGTAAACAAGGAGTAACGGAAGATAGCTTTAATTTTCACCCTTAAACAGAGAAAATATAATCCAATCTAATCCCTAAATCCCACTCTATCATTCCCAACCTCAAACATGAAATAAATACGTCTCACAGTCTCGCAAAAATGGAATGAGTGTAAAAGTGGGAGGACCCTTGAGAGGGAGGGAGAGGGTGGGGGCGTGGCTAGAATCCATATTTATAAACGCCTCTATGCATAAGTTGTACATAAGTTTGTTTTTACATTTTATTCACTCACTCACCTACCAAACATTCACAACCAAATCAAAGAGAATATTAAAATGAAAAATTACGAAAGAACGAATCGATCTTTGGAAATACTTAGCTGTAAGAGACTCGTTTACCCTGCACACTGACTAAGCTCTGTTATAAATACTAGTCCAAGGCAGGTATTCTAGCTCTCTAACACCTTTACCTAAGCGATTTATTTTGCTTATTACACCTTGCCGTCTTCTTTACTGTTACTTAAATCATTTTCATATCACCGGATTCTACATCAATAACACAAAACGAAATCAGCTGGCCGTATCCTAAAATAAATCGGTGAGGAGGAGGTGTTACCCCTCCCCCACCCAATAAATCGGTGAGAACGAGGTGTTATCCAAAAATAAATCGGTGAGGAAGAGGTGTTATCCAAATAAAAATCGGTGAGGAAAACGTGTTATCCAAAAATAAATCGGTGAGGGAGAGGTGTTACATCCAAAAATAAATCGGCGAGGAAGTGGTGTTATCCAGAAATAAATCGGTGAGGATGAGATGTTATCACAAATTAAATCGGTAGGGAAGAGATGTTATCCAAAAATAAATCGGTGAGGAAAAGGTGTTATCCAAAAATAAATCAGTGAGGAAGAGGTGTTATCCCAAAATGAATCGGCGGGGAAGAGGTGTTATCCCAAAATAAATCGGTGCGGAGGAGGTGTTATATCCAAAAATAAATCGGTGAGGAAGAGGTGTTATCCAAAAACAAAAAATCAGTGAGGAAGAGGTGTTATCCAAAAATAAATCGGCGAGGAAGAGGTGTTATCCAAAAATAAATCAGTGAGGAAGAGGTGTTATCCCAAAATGAATCGGCGGGGAAGAGGTGTCAGGGAGCCTCCTTAACCCACGAGAATACGAACCCCCCCAAGTGACGTCACGCCCGCTGCGCCATAGATCAGAAGGTGCGGCAGGTGAGACGGGGAAAGCGACTGATAAATGTAAGGTGGCTTGATGCCTTGTCGTTAAAGGTAGGGGAGCTGAGTCAAGGGGGTGTGAGGTGGGGTGGGGAGGAGTTTTTGTGTGTGTGTGTGTGTGTGTGTGTGTGTGTGTGTGTGTGTGTGTGTGTGTGTGTGTGTGTGTGTGTGTGTGTGTGTGTGTGTGTGTGTGTGTGTGTGTGTGTGTTTCTTTATTTATATGATTGATTTTACCTGCCTGTGTGAATACCTATGAGTGTATTTGTTTGAATGAGCTGTGTGTGTGTGTGTGTGTGTGTGTGTGTGTGTGTGTGTGTGTGTGTGTGTGTGTGTGTGTGTGTGTGTGTGTGTGTGTGTGTGTGTGTGTGTGTGTGTGTGTGAATCTACCTTTCTGAGTGAATGTGTGTGTGCGTGAACGCTTTTACTCCTAAATGTGTATATGTGTGGCTGCTTTGACCAATGTGTGTATGTGAACGTTTTGACCATTGTATACATGTGATCGCATTTGACAGTGGATATTTGAAAAGGTTTACCAGGTATGTGCGTATCCATGAACGTTTCCTATGTACGTATGACCGATTTACCTGCACTTATGTATGTGTGAGCGTTTTTACTATCATGTATGTATGTCTGGGCGTTTTTACCAGCGTGTGTATGTGTGTGTGCGCGTTTGAAGTGTCACAGAGATGATTTTTTATTCCACTCTGTTTGAAGTGACATGAGAGGTGCGTGTGCGTAGATGAATTAGTGTGTGTATTTGCCTTGTGTGTGTGTGTGTGTGTGTGTGTGTGTGTGTGTGTGTGTGTGTGTGTGTGTGTGTGTGTGTGTGTGTGTGTGTGTGTGTGTGTGTGTGTGTGTGTACGAGTGTTTGTTTGAAGGGTGCATCTGTGTGTGTTGTTAATCTTGTGTTTTTTGAGGTTTGAGAGAGAGAGAGAGAGAGAGAGAGAGAAAGCCATCACCATCACCACCACCACCACAACCCCAATTCCTAACCCTTTTCTTAGTACTAAAAATGTACTTATCTCTTATGAGAAGTGCTAAAAATGTACTTAGCTCTTATGGGAAGTGCTAAAAATTAAACTTAAATCTTATGGGTGAAATTCTGCTATGCTACTAACGAAACTGTGGTAGGATATTCTGTTTATATTTCAATGAGTGCTAGTGGGTCTATGGCGTAATGAGAGGCTGGGATTTGGAGAGTTAGTGAAAATGAATGATATTATGAATGAATCCGTGGCTGTGTAAGTGAATGAGTGCATGTAGATGTGTGTGGGGGAGGGGAGTTTGTGTGTGTGGGAGGGGTGTTTTGGGGGGTTTGTGTGTGTGTGTGTGTGTGTGTGTGTGTGTGTGTGTGTGTGTGTGTGTGTGTGTGTGTGTGTGTGTGTGTGTGTGTGTGTGTGTGTGTGTGTGTGTGAGAGAGAGAGAGAGAGAGAGAGAGAGAGAGAGAGAGAGAGAGAGAGAGAGAGAGAGAGAGAGAGAGAGAGAGACAGACAGACAGACAGACAGACAGACAGACAGACAGAAGTCAGTGAAAATTAGCCTGAAAAAGAACGTGATAATGGAACACTAATGAGAGTGAGATAAAGTGAAAGAGAGAGAGGAAGAGTGAGTGAGTCTGTGAGAGCAAAAATGAGAGTCAGAGTTAGAGAGGCCTTGTGTGAGAGTGAGAAAAAAAAATAACATACTGGGAGTGAGAGAATGAATGAATGAATGAGGGATATAGTGCATGACCGTGAGAGTAAGATCAAGTGTGAGTGAATGAGAGAAAATGAGAAAGTAGAATGACATCGAGTGTGAGTACGCGAGAGAAAATGAGAAAGTAGAGTGAGATCAAGTGTGAGTGAGCGAAAGTGAGAAAGCAGAGTGAGATCAAGTGTGCGTGAGCGAAAGCGAGAAAGTAGAGTGAGATCGTGTGTAAGTGAGCGAGAGAAAATGAGAGAGTAGGGTTAGATCAAGTGTGAGAGAGAGAGAAAGTGAGAAAGTATGATTCAGAAAGCGACAATGAACGAAAATGAGGGAGCACGATAGAGGCCGAGAGTGAGTGATAAAGTGAGAGGACGAGAGTGAGTGAGTGAGTGAGAAAGTGAGCGAGTGTGAGAGAGAGTGATGGCGGCACACGTCCTCTTGCTCTCAGTCTCGTGTTTATTTTGATTACCTCCTCATTTGTCAAGAGGCTGGGGGGGGGTAAAGTGTCACACAGTCTCTCTTTCTCTCTCTCTCTCTCTCTCTCTCTCTCTTTCTCTCTCTCTCTCTCTCTCTCTCTCTCTCTCTCTCTCTCTCTCTCTCTCTCTCTCTCTCTATCTATCTATCTATCTACCTCTATCTTTCAACTTTTACTGACAGAGAAAAAAATTGAGACCTTATATAAATGTGGAAGGAAAATGGCTTCGTGGGCATACAAAATATCTTACACCTCTTCTGAAAACATTATCTTTTTTAATTGATATACATGTGTGAAGTTCTGTGTACAGGAGCGTTCATACTTTTATATACTGATGGATGAATATGCAGATAGACACAGAAAGCTAGATAAAAAGACAGACATATAGAATGATGAGAGACATATAGATAGACATGTAGATACTCGCAAATAGATAGACAGATAGATAAATAGACAGACAGACTGATATAGACACATCGGAAAAGACAGAGATAGAAAGATAGATAGATAGATGGATTGATGGATGGATGGATGGATGGATAGATATCTAAATAAATGACATTGATACATAGGTAGCTAGAAAGACAGATAGACAGGTAGACACTAGACAGACGGAGAGATAGACGGATTGAGATGGAAACAGTTACATTAGACAGATAGACAGACAGACAGAGAAAAACAGACCTAATCACTTCATACACAGCTCAACACATCTTTCACTCCCTGTCTCGCTTTTATGGTTTACGTCCTAAATGGCTTCGCTCTATATACAACGTTTTCGTCGTAAAATATACAACGTTGACTGCGTTATGATTACAAGCCTCACGTTACCGCCTCCCTCACACGACGCTGCTATAACGAAGAGAGAGAGAGAGAGAGGGACAATGAGAAGAGGATGAAGATGAAAGAAGCCACTCCACAAACTCTCTCTCTCTCTCTCAACCCTGGCAAGCTTTAAGTGCTGCATTTCCTCTCTCTCTCTCTCTCTCTCTCTCTCTCTCTCTCTCTCTCTCTCTCTCTCTCTCTCACTCACTTTTTTGACGGGGACGCTAAGAGTTATGTAAAGCCATTTTTCTCTCTCCTCGACAAGGTAGAATTTACATTTCTCTCTCTCTCTCTCTCTCTCTCTCTCTCTCTCTCTCTTCATCCTCATCTTGTTTTCATTTCATCGTCCTTTCTTACCTCATTTTCTTGGCATTTATTTTCTTCCTCTGTAATACACTCTCATACATCCTTCTTTTGTTCCTTCGCGATTTTCTTATTAGTCTTTATCTTCTTATCTTTTATCGCGTATTTTATTTTTCTGTTTTTATTACTTCTCTTATTTCTAGTCCTTTTGTGTCTCTTCCTTTTTCTACATTTTTTCTACAGTCAGTGCTAAAAGTAACATCATCATCATCATCATCATCATCATCATCATCATCATCATCATCATCATCATCGCAATCGCCAATAACAACAGCCTAACAACATCCACAAAAGAAGGTATATCTCATCTTTTCCCACTCTGATCACCTTCCAGATAGTTCGTTCCATCCAATCCTAGCAGATCTGCGAAAATCATCTATTCTGATACAACAGACCTCATCTACGTGTTTTGTTTCCCTGGGATGATGGTACTTGAAGCTACTGTCTCTTCCTTCTCCTCTTTGCCTCCTTTCCTCTCTTCGAACCTTACCTCCTTCTTCCATTCTCTCTCTCTCTCTCTCTCTCTCTCTCTCTCTCTCTCTCTCTCTCTCTCTCTCTCTCTCTCTCTCTCTCTTCTACCATCTTATCACTGTCCCTCTTTCTTATATTCCCTTCCTCCTCTACTCCTCAAAGGTGGTAACCATAGAAGGGTAAGGTAGATATAAGAAACAGATGATCATACAGAAGACAGTGATAGTAAACAGCGGCATGGTGTAGATCTGGCTATATGTTTGACTGATATAGACTGTTAGGTTGTGAGTGTCCATTATACACAGTGGCAATCGGTGGGGCTCGAACCTACTCCAGAGTGTCCCCTGAAAACGTAAACTATGTGCCACTGACCTAGCCACAAATTCACTTCACATTTTCTTCCCTCTCTACCCCTTTCCCTACTTGCCTCCTCTCTCCCTCTCCCCTTCCATCCCTACTCTCTCCCAATTCCCCTCCACGACAGTAACAAAGATGCCCCCCTGATACGAGACTTTAGCAGCTCATTTGACTAGCTATGTCTGGCACCCCTCGCGTTGACAGCAAGACATCTACCCTCTCCTTACTTAACCCTGATATATAGTCCTCCTTACCCGGCAGGGGTAGAGGGAGAAGAGTAACTGCTAAACCCACAAATACACAAGCTGAAAAAATGTAAATGTTGACAGTGCGAAGGTAAAACAGAACGGTAAGTCGTCTAGTGTTAAGATGTCTAGCCGGGTATCGGAACGCGCCCTCTGTTTGTTTACACTCCCAGCCTCGAGACGACTAGGGAACCGAATTACGAGTGGATTAAGAACAAAAGAGCATCGGCGACCAAGTGGAGCTACAGAAAATTGGTGGTATACTCGGTTTATTTAATTACCTTATAGAAGTAACTAAAAGAAATAAATATACCCAACAGAGCTATAAAAAAAAAAAAAAAAATGAGCATAAATAATGGTAATCGAGCTAGGGTATATGGAAGGAATATTTATGTTATAACCTAGAAGTAGAAGTAGAAAAAACAGGACAGAGCAGAAAGACAGTTTATTTTACCAGATCACTTCGTAGATGGAAGACAAATAAACAAAAAAAAATGAAAGGTACACTTGGTTTATCTACACACCTTGTCGAAGAGTAAGAAGTAAAAATTAAAATAAAAAGTCTCCCTAAACTAAGCACCAGGTAAAAAGAAAAAGAGAACATTACGAAGAAAATGGCGTACGTAAGTTTTTCTAATGACCACACAGAAGAAAAAAAAAAAAAAAAAGAGAAAAAAGGCTAAAAAAAAAAAATGGCCCTTTGCTTTACCTAATCACCCCATAAACGAAATAGTACAAAATAGTAAGAGAAAACGAAATACTTTTTTTTCTCACTGTCTCGTAGAAAAAGAAAAAAAAAGACTAACAAAAGATACAATAGACTCACCTGGTTTATTTAAATACGCAGTTGAAAATCTGAAAAAAAGAAAAAAATGCCCTGCTTATCTAATGACCTCGCAGAAGTGGAATAAAAAAAACATGGAGTAAAGAAGAGAAACATACTTTGCTGTATCTAATCACAACGTAGAAAAAATAAATAAAAAAGAAACAAGAGACGTAGAGTACTTTTACCAAATCACCTCTAGAGCAAAAAGGAGAGAGAGAGAGAGAGAGAGAGAGAGAGAGAGAGAGAGAGAGAGAGAGAGAAATGGCATCTATAAAAATAATCATTTAAACGAAAGACACACTGGCAGAATACGGGAAAACACATTTACGAAACAGACGCAATCAGTTCCTTCGTAAAAAAAAAAAAAAAAAAAAAAGGAAAGGAAAAAGAAAAGAAACAGTAAAACAGAAAACTTTAAAACAACAGGTAAACAGGTAACAAAAGGTGTCGACTAGACAAGATGTAAATACTCTGGGAGGCTCTGTTCATTCCTCTCGCCTCCTGTGTACAAACTGGCCCATTGCTTACATTTCAACACTTTTTTGTAGTCCCCCCTTCCACCCCCCCCCTCCAATCACCTTCCCACTCCCTTCTCCCCCTTCTCCCCACTCTCCAATCACCATCTCCCCCTCCCCCTTCCAATCACCTACCCACTACCTTCTCCCTTCCCCCTTCCCCCACTTCTACTCTCTTTCACAATTCCTCTACCCTCTCCCTCTACTCTTTTCATTCTCCTCCCCTCTTTTTTCCTTACGCTTTCCTAAGGTCTAACTCTTTCCTCACTTCTCATGTCCCTTTTTCCCCCTACTTTCTTCTTCTACATTACCGCTCCCCCTCCCTCTATTACTCTTTTTTATTCTACTTTCCCCCCCCCTCCCGTACTACCTCTCTCACATTCTCCTCCTTTCTCCCCTCTTCCTTTCCCCTTACTCTGCTCTTCTCCACTACCTCCCCCCTTCACTTCCTCTTTCCTCGTGCTCTCCTCCTCCATTCCCCTCTACCTTCCTCACCTTCCCCTCCCCTCCTCACTCTGCAATATCCCTCTCCCACTACCTCCCTCCCTCTCCCCTCCTCATTCTCCTCTCCCCTACTCCACATCCCCGAGTTTACTGTTAACATTATAGGATTTTTTCAGTATTTTCTCCCTCCTCCCTTCCTTTTTTACCCATCATTCCCTCTTCTCCATCACCTTCTCTCCTTCCCTCACCACCCTCTCTTCATCCCCAATCACACCCTCTCCTTCCCCATCGTTCCCTCTCCTTCCCCCATCACCCCCTCTCCTTCCCCCATCATCCCCTCTCCTTCCCCCATCATCCCCTCTCCTTCCCCCATCATCCCCTCTCCTTCCCCCATCACCCCCTCTCCTTCCCCCATCACCCCCTCTCCTTCCCCCATCACCCCCTCTCCTTCCCCCATCACCCCCTCTCCTTCCCCCATCATCCCCTCTCCTTCCCCCATCACCCCCTCTCCTTCCTCCATCATCCCCTCTCCTGTTTCATTTTTTCGGTTCATTTTTTTCACTCCTCTTACCTTCCCCCTCCTTGCTTATATTTCAAACTTTATTTTTCTTTATTTTTCTCCCCCCTTCCTCCCCCACCCTTCATCATAAATGCTTCTCCCCCTCCTCTCACTACTTGTCTGACTTCCTTCCCTTCCCTTCCCCTCCCCTCCCCTCCCAATTCTCCTTTCTCCTTCTCTCCTCCCCTCCTCTCTGCTCCTGCCCTCCCCCCTCCTTTCTTACATTTCTATCTTTCCTATTTCATTTTTTTTCTTCTCCTCTCCCCCTTCCCTCACTATCTCCATTTCCCCCAAACTCCTTTCCCAACCCCTCCTCTTCCCCTCCTTAATCCCCCAACTATACCGCCTCCCCCTTCCATACCTTTCAGTTTTTCTTTTTAATCTCTCTCTCTCTCTCTCTCTCTCTCTCTCTCTCTCTCTCTCTCTCTCTCTCTCTCTCTCCACATCCATCACCCCCTACTCCACTACCCCCTCCCTCTCCCGTCATGCCCCAGCCACTTCTCCCGCCTTCCCTATGTTTCAGTCTACCTTTTTTTTTTTTTTTTCTCCCCACCTTCTCAAAGTTTTTTCTTCCCCCCTCCCCCCGCCGCTTCTCCCCACTACCCCCCTTCATCCCAAACCCTTCCCCACTACCCCCCCCTTCTCTCCACTCCTCACCGTTCTTCTACCTCCCCTCTCCTCCTCTCCTCTCCTCTCCCCTCTCCTCCCCTCATTTTCCCCCAACCTTCTCCTTCCATCGCCCCCCTCCCCCCTCATCTCATTCTCTCCCCCTTATCCCTCCCTGTCACATTTCCTGCATCTCTCTTTTCTCCTCCTCCTCCTCCTCCTCCTCCTCTTCTTCCTCCTCCTCCTCCTCCTCCTCCTCTACCCTCTCTTCGTTCCCCCCTCCTCCTCCTCCCAGTCGCTTAGAAACAAAACGGAGCAGGCGAGCAAATTGAAACTGAGCGATCTTCTCTCTCTCTCTCTCTCTCTCTCTCTCTCTCTCTCTCTCTCTCACACACACACACACACACACACACACACACACACACACATACATTTTACGAGCAGGCAACAGACTTTAAATCTTGGCCGGTGTGATTCTCTCTTGTTTAACCCAATTTATCTCCTTGATCTCAAACACATACCCGGGTTAAGTGGCATTTAAGTCTATTTTTTAACCTCGATGACGACAGAGTAAATAAATATATAAATGTTAACGAAAATAATAACAACAAAAGCATCAACAACACAACCAACGACCATTATTATTATTATTATTATTATTATTATTATTATTATTATTATTACTATTACTTGTACTATTATTATTATTATTATTATTATTATTATTACTATTATTATTATTATTATTATTATTATTATTATACTTGTAGGTACCTGTGTATGTTCGTATGTATATGAGTAAGGAATTCGAAGTACATGCAAACAAGTATCTTTTTTAGTCTACAGGGACAAGAAAAATATTGTGATTATACCAGAAAAATAAATAAATAAAAATGATATATGAAAGAGGAGGGTGTGAGCTGGAGGGAAGGCAGCCTAATGGTGGAGGACAAAGTGCCATGAAGGCGATTTGTTTGTGACCACCTCTAACGGGATACAGATAGATAGATAGAGAGATAAATAAATAGATAGATAGTAATGATGTGAGTAAGGTTTGATCATGTAGTATGGATCTGAGGGTCTGTGTAATTTGTGTATCTATGTATCTCAGTGTATTACCTGTTCAACACTTACCCCATCCTTCCCCTCCCTCCCTTCTTCCCTCCCCTCCTTCCTTCCTCCCACTCCTTTCCTCCCTCTCTCCCTCCCTCCCTCCCTCCGTCCCCTCCTTCCTTCCTCCCATTCCTTCCACTCCTTTCCTCCCTCCCTCCCTCCCTCCGTCCCCTCCTTCCTTCCTCCCATTCCTCCCACTCCTTTCCTCCCTCCCTCCCTCCCTCCGTCCCCCTCTCAGTCTCATATTCTCTTGCACCTCCTTTCATATCCTTTACATCTATACACGGCCCCCACGCCCTCCACCTCCCTCACCCAACCTCTCTCTCTCTCTCTCTCTCTCTCTCTCTCTCTCTCTCTCTCTCTCTCTCTCTCTCTCCTGTCCATTATACCATTGCCCTCCCTTTACATTCCCTTCAATCTCTCCAACCTACCCCCCCTCCCTCTTTCCTTTTCGTCACAACATTCTTTTTCCATAACAATCCCCTTCAGTCTCCCATTCTCCCCTTCAATCCTCCTCCTTCCCTTCACTCTCCCTCTTCCTTCCCCTCCCTACCCACCCCTCCCCTCCCATCCCATCCCCGTTTCTACCACCCCTTTTCTCCCATCCCCCTCCCTTCCCCCTGCCCCTCTTTCTCTCTAAATCCCTTGTTTGAAGTCTCGTAACACATGAAGAGACCAATATTCCATGTGGCGCTACCCATCACGCTCTTCCCTTCCCTTCCCTTCCCTTCCCTTCCCTCTGCCTATCCACTCTTTCCCTCCTTCCCTCCACTTCCTTCCTAGTACTTCTTTCTGTCCCTCCCTTCCTTCCATCATACGATTCCCCTCTCACTTCGATCCCCCCTCAATCCCTTCCCTGCCCCCAATCCCCCCACATTCCCACCTTACCTTTCTGTCACCCTTCCCCTTCAATCTCCCACTTCTCCCCCTTCCTCCACCTCTCTTCCTCCTCTCCCTCTCCCCCCACCTCTCTCCCTCGCCCTCCATTTCTATCCCTCCTCTCCCTCTCCCACCACTTCTCTCCGTTTCCTCTCCCTTCCGTCCTCTTCCCCCACTCCTCCCCATTCCCCCTCCCTCCTCTCCCTCTCCACCCATCTCTCTCCCTCCTCTCCCCCGCCCCTCCATCTCTATAAATCCCGTGTTTGAAGTCGTGCAGCAGATGAAGGGACCAATATTCCGTGTAGTGCCACCCATCGGCTCCGGACACGCTCGCCTAAACCCTGTGTCGCGTTAGTTCCGTGTGCCACCGCCAGCGAGGGCACCGTTGAGCATCGTTAACCCGGAACATATTAACCGGGGCGTTCATTCTCCATTAACCGGAACGAAAAGAGATGGAGAGAGAGAGAGAGAGAGAGAGAGAGTACATCAGGTAACTCTCGACATCCACTTCGCTACACGAGAGGCGTCCCCGTAAACGGAATACAATTTTTCGATCGTCAGCAAAAATAAATGACAAGAAACTCACTTTATTGGGGGTACAAAAAATAAAGTAAAATAAAAATAACATAGCACAGGTGGAGGCCAGAATTAAAGAAAAAAAGTCCTCATACTGAAGGGAATAATAAATGTCTCTAACCAGGAAATCATTCTTTATTAACTGGATGAAAAAAATAAAGGAGGGAAGAATTTAACAGGCAGGGGGAGAGAACAGGCTATCATTTTAATTTTGTTCGTCTGTTATTTAATTCATCATTTATTCAACTCTCACTCTCAGGCTCCAATAACTCACTCTCACCTGCATACAACCACCTGGAAGACATTGCTAGAGTTGCCCTGACCACGAATGGGTTGTTGGTACCAGCATCAACACACTCTAGCTCCTACAACTCAATCTTAAACGCGAGAGAAGAAGGACGCGTGGACGGGTGAAAGCTATAGAAACATATCGTATGGTTTTAATTTTTTCATTTTGATCTTGTCTTCGGAATATCTTTTTTCAACTTTGGGGAGATTTTTCGAGAGACACTGATCAGATAATAACCTTCACTGACCCTCTGAGTATGAGTTTTTTACTGAACTGAATAAAATCGTCCACTATGTCGTGGCTGCAATAGATTAGTAAGCCTTAGTTATGAGGTAGGGCATGAATCTCCTTCGTTATTAGTCAAATCAGACCTCCAATCCCACTATATTCTGCCATCAACTGAGCTGAAAAGAGTTAAAGAGTCTTCTCAGATTACAGTAAAGGGACTATACACAACGCGCCGCCCACTATACCCAAAACATTACAATTCAGCTGTACGTGGTTGTGGTTGGCAGATTACTAAAAATTTTCTTGCTTTTTCAGTGTGTGTGTGTGTGTGTGTGTGTGTGTGTGTGTGTGTGTGTGTGTGTGTGTGTGTGTGTGTGTGTGTGTGTGTGTGTGTGTGTGTGTGTGTGTGTGTGTGTGTGTGTGTGTGTAATTCATGAGGCGGAGTCACACAGCGCCCGAGTAATCCAAGCCCCCTGTTACGTCTTTCAGGTGTGGTGTTCCAAAGTGATGATGAATGTATATTAATGGATATTGTTTCTATGGAAGACTATTAATAACATCTTCATAGGGATAAAAAAAAAAAAAAAAGTCTCTGCCTCACAACATCTGCCTGTCTCTCTACCTCGCCATATCTACCTGTCTCTGCCTCGCCACATCTGCCTCTCTCTCTCTCTCTCTCTCTCTCTCTCTCTCTGTGTGTGTGTGTGTGTGTGTGTGTGTGTGTGTGTGTGTGTGTGTGTGTGTGTGTGTGTGTGTGTGTGTGTGTGTGTGTGTGTGTGTGTGTGTGCGTGCGCGCGCGCGCGAGGGGTGGGTAACTGGATTGCTCTTATTGCCTGCTTCGTGAATATTGTTCCCGGAGTCTTTGAATACGAGAGAGAGAGAGAGAGAGAGAGAGAGAGAGAGAGAGAGACAGAGACAGAGACAGAGACAGACAGACAGACAGACAGAGGATAGGGGAAGGGGGAGAAAAGTAAGTCGGGAAGGGAGTGTGATAAAGAATGAAGATAGGGAGGGGGAATAGGGAGGGAAAGGGCAGGGAGAGTAAAAGGAAAGGGGTGGAGGAAGAGGAGAGGGGGAAGAGAAGAAGGAGAAAGAAACGAAATCATCTCGTGGAAGGGAGGGGAAGAGGAAGAGGAGCAGAGAAGAGAGAAAGGTAGATGAAGGACTGGAGGGGAGAAAGGGTGACGCAGGAGGGGGGGGGGACAAGGGAGTAAGGAAGTGGGAGAGAAGGAAGAAAGAAAGGCAGAAGGGGAAGGAAGAAGGGAGAGTAGGGGGAGGAGAGGGAGGAAAACGGAGATGGGAGGAGAGGGGGAGGATGGGGGAAGGAAGGGAATTAGGGAGGAAAATTGGGGAAAGGGAATGTCTGGAATAGGGATAAAACGGGGAAGAAGAGGTATGGAAGGGGAAGAAGAAGGGGAGAAATAGAGGGAAGGGGAAGGGAGAAGGGAGGTAGGAAGAAACAGGCAGTGAAGGAGGGGAGGGAAGGGTGAATGGAAGGAAGAAGAGGGGGGAGTAAAGGACATGAAGAAGAATAAAAGGGGACAGAGAGGAAAGTAAGAAGAGCGGAGAATAAAGAGGAGAAGAATGGATGAGCGAAACAGAGAGGAGATTTTGAAGAAACACAATGAGGAGGAGGAGGAGATGGGAGAGGAGGAGGAGGAGCAGGAGGAGGTAAGGAACAGAGGGGGAGAAGGGGGTAGGGAGAAGAGAATGTGTGTACAGAGATAGAGACCGGGAAGGAAGGGGAAGGAAACAGAAGATATGAAGAAATACAACAGAAAGGAGGAGGAGGAGGAGGAGGACGAGGAGGAGGTAAGGCGTAAAGTAGGGGACGGGGGGGGGGAGGTGAAGAAGAGCAAATACAGAAGACGGAGAGGCAGGGGAGGGAGGAAGAAAGACGAGGGATAAACAGAGAAAATAAGAAGGGTAAGGTAAAGATAAGACGAAGAGGAGAAGAGAACCAGGAATAAGGGGGAGGGGGAAGGTGAAGGTGGTAAGGGGGAAGGTAAGGGGGAGGGGGAAGGTGGGGAAGGTAAGGGGTTGGAGTAAGGTGAGGGAAGGTATGGAGGAGAGGGGAGGACCAGAGAAGGGGGGTGGTAAAGAAAAAAGCAGAGAATACAGAGAAAGAGAAAGGGCGAAAGAAAGTGCAAAACAAAGGTATGAAGATTCAAGAAACACGCCTGACAGGAGAGCAGGAGGACAAAGAAGTAAAGAGAAGAATGGGGGAGGGAGGGAGGAAGAAGAGAAAGAATACAAAAAGAAGAAAACATGAACGGGGGAAAGAATGAAGAGAGATGACGGAGAAAGTGAACGGTGGGGGAGGGGAAGAATGAGGAGGTGTGGGATGACAGAAGATGAATGTAAAGGTAAAGAGGATGGAAGGAGACCGGGGGGCGAAGGAGGGGAGGAACAGAGGGGAAAACACGCAGAAAAAGAAAGGTAGGAAAGGTAGAGGGAGCAAAACGAGGATACGAAAGAATGGCAGTAAGAGAAGAAGAGGAGGGAAAGAAAGACTGGAGGAAACTGGAGGGACGACGAAGGGCGGACGAGAGGAGGAGGAGGACGAGAGAACACAGAGAAAGAGGAGGGGGGGTGGGATGGGGCTGGGAGAGAGGAGTGAAATGGGTATAAGTGAAAGGCTTGAGAGGCGTGAAAGAGGAGGGAGTGAGGCGGTGTAAGGAACGAGCATATATGAGAGCCGCACCACGGATATATTGAATCCTACACGCAATAACAAATACAGGAAGGATTGCCAACCTCTCACACATGGCAAGAACACATATAGGAAAGATCTCCAAGTTGCCGCATCAAATATTAGCAACTATATGAAGGATTTGCAAGTTGTCATCTAGTAAGAGCAAACACATGAAGAATTTGCAGCATTTCACAACTATTAATAAAAAAAAAAAAAGGACTGGCAACTTCTCATGGACTGCAAGAACACATAAATAAAGGACCTGCAAACTTATAAATATATATGGCAATAAATGTATAATCTGCAACATCTCACATCTAGCAATAACACGTATATGAGAGAACTGCAAGCTCTCAAATCAATTGCAAATATATGAAGAAACTGCAAGTCTCATATCTAGCATCAAAAATCATATCTAGGAGATGAATCGTATGCATCTAGTAATAAAAAATATATGAAGGAATTGGGAGCTCTCACCTCTATTAATACAGTACCGGAAAATATGAAGGACTTGAAACCACTTCCAAGCAGCACTAGGAAACATGTAAAGGATCTGCAGGATATCATGACTTGTGACAGAGGACATAAGTAAGATTTCTAAACACTCACATCTAGCATAACTAACAAAACGTAAACAACACAAGAAGTTTGGGGATTTACAACACATTCAGACCGAGGTGGGAGGACACAGGAAGAAAAGCTAAACCGGACCTAAATAGGATGTAAAGAAACAGTACCACAGAAAAAAATACTAAACACTAGAGTGGGATACAGCAACAGAGTACCACAGAAAAAAAATATAATAACTAGGATGCTAAAAATCGTAGGACAAGGGGCTGAAGGTAAAATGTAATGGATGATCTGTAGGGAGAGATATATGACAAAGGCTGAACCATTTTGTATATAACCTGACAAACCTGAGGGCCAGTGTAATGGTTCTACCCTTCACATGTCAGGAGTGGTTCAGTGTTATGTGTGTGGTTGCGTGTTAATGGTCTCGCCTGTGGGATAACGCTGGGAATATCACTGTTCGATGTATGGATATGCTCGCTGGACACTGTGTTGATAATTATTTCTCCCGTTGTGGTGGTGGTGGTGGTTATTATTATTATTATTATTATTATTATTATTATTATTATTATTATTATTATTATTATTATTATTATTATTATTATTATTATTATTATTGTTGTTGTTGTTGTTGTTGTTGTTGTTTTGTTGTTATTACTATTATTATGATGACGATGATGATGATGATGATGATGAGGATGATAATACTGATGATGATGATGATGATAATAAAGACGATGATAATTATAACGATACTGGTTTTCCATCACCATAATCAATAAAAACGAATGAACGCTTAGCATCAGATCCCAAACACCTCTTGGTCAAATCCTACGCCCATCACAAAGACATCAGCAACCGCACACCCAATCCCCCTCCTGTGCCCGGTAATCGCATCCAATCCCTCACCTGCCGCAGCCACACGCATTCCACACCTTCTCTAAACACGGCTCTACACAGGCTCAACATTTTCATTACCCCCGTCTTAACCATTTGTCTGTATTGCTCCAACGCTCTCTGGTCTCTCCAAGCATCTACTTTCGTACTAAGTCATGCTAGAGTGATGTGTATTCGAGCCCCCCCCCCCTCTCTCTCTCTCTCTCTCTCTCTCTCTCTCGTAGATACAGTAGACTGATAAATAGTTAGACAGATACAGATATTGATAAATATGGATAGGTATAGTTAGACAGATGGAGAGATAGATATAGACTGACAGATAGATAATACTGAATCCACCCACACCATACCAGCCACCCTCACAACTCTCCCACCTTCCACCTTGCCTCATCACCTTGCTCTGCCTCTTCTTTCGATCACAGTTTTAAGCCATTTCCACCCCTGTGTGTCTGACTGCAGAAAATCTAATAGAAGGATAACAACAAAAACCTGTGGAAACATTCCGGCTAATTACCTGTGCGAAACGGAGGATATGTGTTCACCTGTTTCGATTAGGTCATCTCAAGAGGATGTTATCGGGTTTCAGTGAAATCTGGCGGATGGGTGATTAGTGGGTCAAGGAAGAGTTAATTAGATTTTGAGGTGGATCCAGATTTGGATGAAGAAATAAATCATAAATTTTACTGGCGTTGAGGACGTATGCACTCTCTGAGACTGTGTAACAGGGAGGACTAAGATGGTAGGATTAACTGATTATGTGATATAGTAAAAGTATTCGCCTGGTAGGAAGGCGGAATTACAACAGTATAATTTAAATTTTATTAGCGTTCGCGGAAGTATATGCTCTCTGAGTGCTTTCTAGTTTAAGTGAGTAGTGATTCATTTCTGGAGAAAGTGAGTCATTGTATGGGCAAAAAATCTTATGCTCAGTATATACGGAATATGGGTTACTTCGTGGAGATGATCGTAAACTGAGTGTCCTCCACATTTACAATATTCGTTCCGTGCACATTCATGATGGATGACAACCAAGTATAGCTACAGAAATACATGTAAATGGATTTAATCAACCTAAACGTGTATAAGAAAGCTGTCCACCTCCATCAGGTGTGTGCAAGTTGGCCGCTACAGTACTTTCAACGTATAACTACCAACATACCTTCATACACACATACATAAATCAAACGGAATATGCACCTGTATATAATTATGTTCAAAATTCTCGGCAACAGCGACTCCCATAATGCCCCCTGTGAGGTGCAGGATTTCAAGCATGCTACCGAATTCAGGAAAATTAATGGGTAGGTGACGGCTTACGCACCTGCTGGCATGAAATGATAGACAAAACCTCCAGCCTCTCGCGGAATGGAACGTATGAGATGCACATAACATTCAATCCGACCGACGCCCTTCGACTTTCAAATTATCAAACATCACAAATTTTCAATACGTACGTACAACATTCATGATCACGCATATTCACAACAAATTACAAAACCATGAATTAGGGAAATCATAAGTATACATAAACATACATAGTCCCCAGCCTCCCACTTCCATTCCCTAACTGCGGACACATTCTAATACCATTCCCCATTTCCTCACACCACATTTTTTGATAATGACTACCCAGTCCCTCTCTCCCACTCCCTAATTATTAACGCTTTCTATAATCCCCCCCTCCCCTTTCATTGTTACCCCTCCCCCACTCCCCATTCCCCTTCCCCCCCATTCCCCATCCTTCCCCACAAACCAATCCCCTTGTCGATACATTCCATCCATCCCGCCACCACAACACATGTCCCTAGTTTCACCTACCCCCCCCCCTCTCTCTCTCTCTCTCTCTTGGAATGTCACCTAGTGTTTACCATCCACCATCACGACTTCAGCCTACCATTTTTCTTTCTTCACCTTTTCATCTTTTCTTCGTTATAGTGGCAGTTGTTGTGGTGGCTGTGGTAGTTGTAGTTGTTGTGGCAGTAGCGTTAGTTGTAGTTGTTATGACAGTTGTGGTGGAGGGTGGGTACAGTAGTGGTAGTTGTGAAATTAAGATAGTAATTGTGGCTGTTGTGGTTATGATAGTGGTAGTAGTTGAGGTTGTAATAGTTGTGGCAGATGGTCAACTATGATGCACGTAGTGTGGTCCCTATGGTGGCTGGAAGTGATTTTGGTGGCTGTAGTAATGGTAGCTATGGTAGTTATGATGGTCGTGGTAGTTATGATGGTGTAGTGACTGTGGTGGCTGGAGGTGGTTTTGATGGTTACAAAAAACATCCGTATCAATCTTACATCAGCACGTAAATAAAAACAAGGTATGTATCAAAATAAAGAAATTATCTGTGACAGGAGAGAAACGAAGCGACTGGAGTACAACACAGAGGAATCATTGAGGCCCTGTTTTGTATGTTTCCGGTATACGCTAGTGTACACAACTTTACACACCAGTACAATAATGTGAATGTGTGAATGAAGGGGGTTTCTTCCTCTGGCACAAAATTGTTAAAGCGGGTAACATGATGTACTGCATATACATTACACATGCAGTGATTACACATACCTGCAGTACATGGTTAATTCCTTATTGATATATTTATTTTTGTGCCTATCAATTTATCTGTACACTTCATTCATCCATGGGGTGTCTATCATTTTATTCTGGCTGTCACCAGGCGATTTTATTCAGATGGATGAAATTCTTTGCATTTAAACGAGAAATCAATTACAGACATGTTACTGACGATGAGTCTGCATGTATTTATGTAAGAAAAACAACTTCAAACTCTGACAAACACTTTAACGACGCTGAGGCTCAACTAGTGGGGTCCAACAGCTCTTATTCCCGGTTTGATCCAGAGCTTTGGCCCCTTTGTGCCCCTGGGACGGCTTCGTTATTGTAGTGTGGGTATGTATGGAGCATTGCAAATGCATTCAGGCAGGCGTCTCTGCGAGCACGCCCCTAATGTTTACTACAGACTAATTATGTCTTGTATACAGTGAAGTAATTTCTTGCCTCTCTGCCACCTATAACACTGCTGCCTTATCTGTCCCTCCTATAACCCCCCGACCAACACCCTTGATTACTATCTGCCTGGCAAAATATACGTGGTGGTGCCCCTTACTTCCCCTGAGGGCCCTCCTCATAGACCCCCGGGACACCTTCTATGGGCCCTCTCTCTTGCTAGACACAGACCTGCCCCTGTCTCTGTACTCCTCTCTATTTATTCCCTCCCTTCCCCCCCCCCTCTCTCTCTCTAACTTATTCTTCTCTTCTCTGAGAGAGAGAGATGGTAGGTCTGTATGGTAGGTGATGAATAGTATTTGGTGTGCAGTATGTTTCAGTGGTATCTAGCAAGCAAGAAGTACTGTGTGTGTGTGTGTGTGTGTGTGTGTGTGTGTGTGTGTGTGTGTGTGTGTGTGTGTGTGTGTGTGTGTGTGTGTGTGTGTGTGTGTGTGTGTGTGTGTGTGTGTGTGTGTGTGTGTGTGTGTGCGCGCGCGTGCGTGCGTGCGTGCGTCCGTGCGTGTGTGTGTGTGTGTGTGTGTGTGTGTGTGTGTGTGTGTGTGTGGTAGGTATATCTGGCGGTGTATGTGTTTTTTAGGCACTGACAAAAACATACACACACATCCACTATCCCTGTTTCTCTCCTCCCCTCCTCTCTCTTCCGAACCTCTCCTCCTCCCCTCCATTCCCTTCCCACCTCCCTTCTCCCCTCTCTTTCCATCCTCTCCCTTTTCCCTCTTCCCCCTCTCCATTTCCTTCCCTTTCCCACCCTTTCACCCTTCCTTCGCCTCCTCTTTCCCCCCTTCCTCTCTCCTCTTTCTTTCTCTGCCGCTTCCCTTTTGCCTCCCCCCTTTTCCCACCCCCTCCCTTCTCCCTCCCCTGCCCTCCCCCTCCCCCTTCTCCCATGGCACTGAGGACAAGGTGGCACTGTGAGGGGGTGGGGGAAGGGAAAGAGGGAGTGGGGATAGGGGGTGAGGGGTGAGAGAGAAGGGTAGTGATGGGGATGGATGGATGAATAACAAGAGCCCCTCCACATAAGGACTTCATCTCTCTCTCTCTCTCTCTCACACACACACACACACACACACACATACACACACACACACACACAACATTCATTCAACATCCATTTTTCCCATTGATCTTTACTCCTGTTTCTTTCCCCCTTTTTCTTTCATTATCTTTCTGTCTTTATCATATTCTAATATATTTCTTCTCCTTTCGTCTATGTCCTCCATTCTTATTCTCTCAGTTCCATGCCTTCACTCACTCTCTCTCTCTCTCTCTCTCTCTCTCTCTCTCTCTCTCTCACACACACACACACACACACACACACACACACACACAACACCACTCCCCCTTCTGTCATTAAGGGCCATCTCGACACTGAGGACGCTGGGTGAGTTTGTACAAGGGCGAACATAATATTTACTTGGGATTTATGGCCCGTCTTAGTTAGTGGGACATGCATCACGGCCAAACGCTTACCGCCATAACACCTCTCTCTCTCTCTCTCTCTCTCTCTCTCTCTCTCTCTCTCTCTCTCAAAGAATGGGGCAACTTCGGCTGGTGTGAAAAAAAAATTAAACATATTTTTTTAATCCAGTCTTAATTTTTAATATTATTTTTTTACTTAAAATATATCAAACTGGTCGGAGTTGCCCCTAGTGGTCGGATATGACAGTAAATCAATATACAAAGCCATAATATTCAACGTAAACTGCTTGGGAAGATATACTGGGAGCCACCTAGGCCGACAAGAACACCGCCCAAAGACAGAAGGCCCCACGGTAACCTGTGACTGAATATCCTCCGCCAATTTTGTGTTTGCGTCTCTGCACTGTAGTTTTTCACCTTACCTAGGCCCAGATTTTCGTCCTCTTGTGGCTTATTTCTCGTGGCTAAGTGGCAGAAAAAGACAATACTATGGCTCTACATCCTTTCTGTAGCACTTCTTCGTGACTGGCATCATATCCTGGTGTTAATCTACGGTTGTAACTCAGCATTCACGATGGAGGAATGACAATTTTTGGCCAAGGCAAAGTGAACAGAGTATAGTTGTTACTTTACGTTTATTGTGTGCTACAGTCGGGTTGTTATCATCTGACCGAACTGGGTCACTCCAACATCATGAATACTAAGTCGTGGCTGCTAAGAATTGGATGAGCCTTGGTTATGAAGCAGGAATAAGTCTCCTTGGTTACTAATGAAATCGACCCTCCAGACTGCCTACACTTGGCCACCAACTGAGCTGAAAGGTGTTAGAGATGTTTGTCAAGTAAGAATAAACACACTATAGCCGATGCCAAACACTGGCGGGCTATCACTGCTCTTTAAACCAGCCATACAAGTCACAGGCGTTGTTTACACTGCTTGACAGGTGACGGACGCACCACAACAGCGGAACTTGTCCAACCTGTTTTGACTGTGGTACGGAACTGCATATATAAACATCCTGACAGAAATACTCTACTGAATCGTACGGCAGAGATTCTAAGCCTGTCGTTATAATAATAAAATATAAATTATTTCTATTATTGTTGTTATTATTATTATTATTATTATTATTATTATTATTATCATCGTTACTACTACTACTACTATTACTACCACTACTTCTACTATTACTATCATCATCATTAAGCCACGTGTACCAACGTAACCAAATGCGAGCATCAGTGTATAATTTTCAAGGATCCCTTCGTATGACTGTGCGCAAATACACGGCGCACCTGACAACACCTGACCATGACCCCAGCCAGTCTCACAAATATCAAAGAAATTAAGCCACGTGTACCAACGTAACCAAATACATAAATGCGAGCATCAGTATAATTTTCAAGGATCCCTTCGTATGACTGTGTGCAAATACACGGCGCACCTGACAACACCTGACCATGACCCCAGCCAGTCTCACAAATATCAAAGAAGATTAAGACGTGGAAAACAAGACTAACTTTCTATTATCCATAAAATACTTCAGCCCATAAATCCGATGACACATTTTTTTCTCTTTTCTTCTTTTTTTTTTTGTGTGTGCAATATACAGACAATTTTCTTCAATTCAGGAGAGACTATCTGACATGGAAGGGTTAGATACGGCCTTCATAAACCCCTCCACTACCGGAAATCCCTCCAAACCTGTTAAAGATTCATCTTGAGGCAGCAAAAATAAAATAAATATGTCGTAAGAGTGAACGAGAAAGCAAACAGACGCAGATAATAACAAACCTTCTTAAACGAGGAGAATATTTAATACCTTTGTAGGATGATGTAAACTGTTTTTCATCACAATCACGCTGCCACCACACGATTTTATTCAACTCTGGAAGGATCCATACCACAGGGGGTTTATTCTCCTCTGATAAAAATCTTACCCTTTTCAGCTTAGTTCATGGCCAAGTGTTGTTAGATTGGAGGGTTGATTTGACTAGTAACCAAGGAGACTCATTCCCAACTCATAAAGTTCATCAAATTCCAAGCAACCACGACTCAGTATTCAAGTTATGGAAGTAGCCCTGTCAAATGAAGCCAAATCGACTAGAGTGAAAGGGTTAATTCTGACGATACCCATCACCTCCAGTACGAAAAATACCTCTCACTGTTGTGTGCAAAGTAAAGTAAGACGTCACTGGATTGTAGAGATTAAGCAGACAGACGCAGACAGACACAACCACAAATCGTCCCACATGAAGGAAATATCAAGGCAGACATCAATGTTGCCTACAATTACACCCATGTGCAGAAGTTCACCAACGTTTCTCTACCGGCAGTAACAATGGAAGATGATACAAGAACTTTTTTTTTAATGTGATGCCAATACGAAACAAAGTACAAAACAGTATGACAAGAAGGATAATCTCTGTCGTTAGGGGAGGAATGACAATATGGAAGGTAGAACACAATGCCAGCGGAGAAACTGTCGGCAAGCTATTACTCAAGGCTGTATCATCACTCTCACACAAGAGCCACACACTTAGGGGTCATGTAACAAGATCAATAGACTACTTGATGGTACAACTGGTGCATTCAGAATCTCTAGCGACTTACACGTCTTGATGATGCCAGTAGTCCAGTATAAACGCTGCTCATAAGACCGTTCAGACAATTATTAAGTACTATACAGCTCTCTCTCTCTCTCTCTCTCTCTCTCTCTCTCTCTCTCTCTCTCTCTCTCTCTCCTCACTTCCCCTGCACCTCAAGGGTATCCCGGCTTAACCCGGTAAATAACCCGGAGGCAGATAGCCGAGATAAGAGGCGGCTCCTTCCATCTCACTACCCAAATCCTCTTTTTCTCCCTGATTCATCGCGTAATTACGGCTAGATTAACGCCTCTTCTCTCCCTCCTCTTCCCTCCACTCCTCTTCCCTCCCTCCACTTCCCTCCACTCCACAAGCACCACAAGGAGGTTTATTCAACACCCGTAGGACGCGGACGGTGGCTGATAAACCTTTGGAAATTAAGTCACGCGATGTGGAACTAAAAATAACTCGACCGTTTTTTTCCCTAAAAGTGCCAGCCATACACCATATTCTGTATTTTCGACTTTCTTTTAAATTTCGCATTCTGTCCCTAAAAATGTATGCCAAATTTGTGGATGTAAGTACCATTAAGTGGCTTCTGTTGATGCATAATAAACGCTAGCGGTGTGACTTATTTGCCAGCGCCCTTTCTTTCGTCACGTCATAAATCGAGTGTTCATCCGCGCGCACACAGGCTGCCCTTGTCAACACGTGAGGGGCTAAAACATGGCTTAAGGAGATCAGGAGCCCGAGATAGCGTAATAACCCCGTAGGAGGGAGAAAATCAGCACTCCCGTTCGTCTTAATGGGATAAACTTATCTATTCCTCCAACACCGTAACCTGTTATTAGAGCGGCCACAAGGGAGGCTCTGTGTGGCGGAGGTATACACAAGGGCACTACTTTGTCCGGTGGAGAAGCTTCAAGGAGGCGAGGGTGCGGTGCGGCTCTTTGTGAATTATGACCGTAGCATTTTTTCCACTTTTTTTCACCCCTGGATAAAGTTACATTAATCTAAAGGTCAGCACGGAGAAAACGACTCCTTGTTGTTGAAGTTATTGGTTGATGATGAGGCTAACTGAAGTGCCGACACGAAATGATGTAGGCTACTTTAAAAATGGAAGTTCTTGTTTTTGTTGTTGCTGTTGTTGTTCTTGCTTCCCCAGGCCCAACAAATCGCTAACCCGGTGGACCACAGGCTGAAAATCCCCTTCTTCAGTTCACCTCTCTCCTCTCAGGGGGACGGGGAAGGAGTTGAGGGAAGATCTGTATAACCAGGAAGTTCCATTGCCCGGTTATATCGGTGCCACCACATGAAGGGACCCATCTCAAGCACCAACATGGAAATAAAAGAAAAATTTACTTCTACTCAACGTACCATACTCCCAACACTCCAACCCCGCCGTACGCGATTCAACACCGCGTAATTCAAACTGTTTACGCAAATCCGGCCTTGTTTACGAAATACGCCCTACAAAAACGAAAGGATACGAAACAAAAAAAAAAAAAGACGAATCCCTTATGAGCAACATTCCCGCCATCCCCCTCCTCCTCCCTCCCTCCACCCCCATCATCTCGGCGGGGTCAGATGAAAGGTTAATTACTGCTACTTATCATGATTATGTTATTAATTACCGAGCGGCCTGGGTACTTGCACAAACAAACGAAAGGGGAGTTTTTAGTAGCCTGGCACTAACACACCCGGGGACTTAAGAGGCGTGGGGAAGGGGGAGGGAGGAGGCATACAACTATGGGGAAGCGGGAAGGAAGAGGCATACAGCTGTGGGGAAGGGGGAGGAAGGAGGCATACAGCTGTGGGGAAGGGGGAGGGGGGAGGCATACAGCTGTGGGGAAGGGGGAGTAAGGAGGCATACAGCTGTGGGGAAGGGGGAGGGAGGAGGCATACAGCTGTGGAGAAGGGGGAAGGAGGAGGCATACAGCTGTGGGGAAGCGGGAAGGAAGAGGCATACATCTGTGGAGAAGGGGAAGGAGGAGGCATACAGCTGTGGAGAAGAGGAAGGAGGAGGCATACATCTGTGGAGAAGGGGGAAGGAGAAGGCATACAGCTGTGGGGAAGGGGGAGTAAGGAGGCATACAGCTGTGGGAAGGGGGAGGGAGGAGGCATACAGCTGTGGAGAAGGGGGAAGGAGGAGGCATACAGCTGTGGAGAAGGGGGAAGGAGGAGGCATACAGCTGTGGGCAAGGGGGAGGGAGGAGGCATACAGCTGTGGGCAAGGGGGAGGGAGGAGGCATACAGCTGTGGGCAAGGGGGAGGGAGGAGGCATACAGCTGTGGGCAAGGGGGAGGGAGGAGGCATACAGCTGTGGGGAAGCCTTTGAACAAGAAAAACGGCGGGAATTCAAGTGACAGGGAATTACAAGGATTAAAATGTGTAATCAGATCAAAGGTTATCAAAAAGTACAGGACAAAAAATGACCTAAACCCGCAATAATAACCTCAAATGGATCTGCACCAAAATCGAATCTATCTATCTATCTATCTATCTATAGCCAGACGCCTTAATCCCGTAAGGGGTGATCACAAACAAATCGCCTCCATGTCGCCCTGTCCCCAGCCATTTCGCTGTCCTCCCCCAACTTACACCCCCCTCTCTCATAATACCTTTCTACTCCATTACTCCTTCCCACCCTCAGCTTTCCCCTCCCTCTACCCCCTCCACCCCACTCACATACATTCTCCTAGTTAGTCTCTCATTCTCCATCCTCTCTACATGACCAAACACATCGCTTCACCCTATACCCACACACACAAAAAATATATATTTCTGCCAGGTATCATCTAAACTGAATCAGGCAATCACAAGATACGTGCCCTAAACTGTGCCTGCGAACTGTGACCTTTTTCTGACATACACCAAACTGAATCACTTCCTGACAGACTCACAAAATATTTTTTTCCGTCATTCATTAGATATTCTGTTTACACAGACGTTAAGGTCTCGACCTTAACCTCAATTTAATCTTATTCTCCGTCTTGACTTCAACCTAATCTTAATCACGACTTTAATCTCAACCTAATCTTATTCTCCATAAATCAATTGAATCTTAATCTTAATCTTGACTTCAACCTAATCTAAACCTCCATCTTAACTTCAACCTAATCTTAATCTTCACTTAGACTTCACCCTAATCATAACCTCGACCTTAATTTTGATATACCCTACAATTTCTACCTTACCCTCGACTTTCTCAACCTCCACCCTAACCTTAACCTGAGCCTCAAGTTTAACCTCACCCTCGACCTTCAACCATGATTTCCTTCTCGACCTCCACTTCAAACCCCTTGTATCAGGTGAAGTATTGCCTATAGTCCGTCTACCTTAACTTGGCCCAGGTTTTTTCTCCTTTGGCAGTACATCTCATGGAGCTCAGAGAAAGAATAAGACAATGCTGTGGCTCTACACCCCTTTCCACAGCACTTCCTCGTGACTTGCATCATAGTGTAGCGTTCATCTTATAACTCTGTATCCATGAGAGAGAGGTGGCAATTTTAAGCCACGTTAGCGTAAAAGGAGTATAGTTTGTTCCCGCTACCGCCAGACGATTTTATTAAGCTTAGAAAAATCTCTTGAATGGCTTAAGAATGGCTGTATCACACCACTTCAGCCTCAAGAAGTTCCAGTAAAAGAAAACCGTCTAAAGGTAGGAAGAAGTCACATAAATATCAGAAGAATCACATAAATATCAGTGGGAAGAATCACACATCAGCTGGAAGAATCACATATCAGTAGGAAGAATCACATAAATATTAGTGGGAAGAATCACATAAATATCAGTGGGAAGAATCACATAAATATTAGTGGGAAGAATCACATAATTATCAATGGGAAGAATCACATGAGATTGAGTGAGAGAGAGAGAGAGAGAGAGAGAATCAGACACACGACACAAAAACTCCTTCAAGACCGCATTTTATTCCTATCCATATCTCAGTCCATCTGACTTATGACTACAGCAACAACAACAACAACAACCACAACTACCACCATTACGAGCCTCACTATCACCACAATCACAACACAATCTACCCGCCTCCCACTACGTTTACAAACATTGCTATCTCTCTCTCTCTCTCTCTCTCTCTCTCTCTCTCTCTCTCTCTCTCTCCTCTGCTTCATTCTGTCTTGTTTTTCATGTCTTCTGTATATACCTCCCTCTCCCCACCCACACTTCATTCGATCTTTCCCTCTCTTCTCCTCACTCCCCTTTCCCCACTCCTTCCCTCTCCTTCTTCCCTTCCCCTTCCATCTCCTACCTTCTTCTTCCCCTATCCCTCCCCCTCTCACTCTCCTCCTTCTTTTCTCCCTCCTCCCCCTCCCATTTTTGGTTCCACCTTTCCCTCCCCCTCCCTTCTTCCTCCCTCACCCTAACCTTCCTTCACTCCCTTACATTATCTCATCATCTTCGCCCCTTCCTCCTTCCCTCCCCTTCCTTTCCACTCCCCTTCCCCCTCCCCCTACCCTCCCACTCGCTATTCCCCCTCCCCCTACCCTCCCCCTCCCCCTGGTCGGCAGCTGGGTATGCTTACTACGACAACAAGGGCGTCAGTCATAATCAATTACTATAGCAATATAAACACTGTGGACCCTGTGTGTGAAGCCTGCTCTCTCTCTCTCTCTCTCTCTCTCTCTCTCTCTCTCAAAAGAAAAAAAAAAGATGCATTAGTCTCGCCAGCACCCGACGATGTTACCCACCTCATGAGACACCTATATAACTAAGAGCTGACTGATTTTTCATTTCTTGCTCTATTAACCTTTCTCTTCTCTTCTTTTTGCCATTGAATTCTTTATGTTTTCTTTTCTTTTTTTTTATACTTACTTCCAAACCAAGAGAGAGGGGGAGGGAGAGGAAGTCTCGTCTTCACATCAGCTGACTATGTAAACATCACGTGACCAGAGGACGTCCGGATATTCTCTCTCTCTCTCTCTCTCTCTCTCTCTCTCTCTCTCTCTCTCTCTCTTTATATATATATATATATATATATATATATATATATATACATATATATATACATATATATATATTTCGCTTTCCTTCCGTCACTCCCACTGTTCCTCTTTCCTTCTCACACTTTTACTTTCACTTTCTCATTTCGTCTATTCCTCCCTTTCCCTCTCAAACCGTACATCTCTTCTCTCCCTTCATCCACTCCCTCCTTCCTTCTTCCTTACTTCCCTTCCTATCTCTCTCTCTCTCTCTCTCTCTCTCTCTCTCTCTCTCTCTCTCTCTCTC
>NC_137049.1:23887269-23979769 GCF_032717465.1 Coenobita brevimanus | reverse complement strand
TACCACAAACAACTACCACAATCACAACTACCACAAACAACTACCACAATCACAACTACCACAATCACAACTACCACAATCACAACTACCACAATCACAACTACCACAAACAACTACCACAAACAATTACCACAAACACAACTAATAGAAACACAACTATCACAACCACCACAATCATGAATACCAGCATCACTACTACACCTTCAACAAACACAACCGTCACAATCACGATTACCACAAACACAACCACCACAATTACAACCGCAACTACCACAATTACCACTACGACAACCACACAACAATCGTGGGAAACTTCTAAAACACACAATGCATCTCCCTTCCCTCCCCCTCTCTCTCTCTCTCTCTCCTCCCCTCTCCCATTCCTCCCCTTCCCCTCCTCTCCCCCTAGGCAACCACAAACAAACAGACTAACAAACACAAACACACACAGGGACACACGTAAACAAAAGAAACACAGGGCTGGCGAAACAAATGACCCGAAAAACGTATAATTAGTGTGTAGGAAAATCACGGGTGGAAAATCTAAAAGGAAAAGAGTATGTAAAAGAGAGAGAGAGAGAGAGAGAGAGAGAGAGAGAGAGAGAGAGAGAGAGAGAGAGAGAGAGAATGGGACAAATCATGGATAACTCGGAAATGTGAAATATTAAGACACATATGTATCACTCAGACGGAGATAACTAAGACGGGCTGATAATTTACATACAGAGATATTTAGAACACATACTGTAAGATTTGAACACATGAGAACACCCAACATGAATGGACTGAAACATATAAGATAAATCGAGCAGAACACAGAGAATGAGAGATTTTCAAACACATGCGATACTTGGAACACATGAAAGGATTCGAATACATGGTTAATTTGAACACATAAACACTTCGAGCACATGAGAGCATTGGAACACACGGGAAGCTTGAAACACATGTGAGGATTGGAACAGATGTGAAGCCTGGAATAAACATGGATTCAAATACATCATATAAGAAGGCTTCAAACACAACACATTAGGCTTCGAACATAACAAAGGAAAAGGTTTTTAACACATTACAGGATAAGGCTTCGAAGGGAGCACATGAGGGAACACAACACACTCTAGGACTCGAACACACACCCCTCCCCTCCTTCCTGGCCTATACCGTGGACACACAGCTCTCAGGCACACACAAACACAGCACCAGGACCTGACGATGGGTTTTCCAGGCGCGGGATGAGAGGTGAGGGGGAGGGAAGGAAGGAATTGACTGGGGGGAAGAAGAAGAAGGAAGGAGTAGAAGAGGAGGGACGATGATGAAGATGAGGAATGAGGAGGGTAGGGGAGGGTAGATGGAAAGACGGGAAGAAGTGGAAGAAGAGGGACGATGGAGAAAATCAGGGAGGAAGAGGGAAGGGCGTGTTGAGACGGGAAGTAAAGAAGGGAAGAAGTGGATGAAGAGAAGAGAAAGCGAGGGAAGGAAAAACGAGGTGATGTAAGAGGAGGGAGGGAGGTGGGGTAAGAGGAGGAGGAGAGACAGGAAGGAGGAGGGAGTGGGGTAGGAATAGGAATGAAGGGGGGTTGATGGGAAGGGGGGGGGGCAGGAGCTGAAAGGAAGAGGATAAAGAACAGAAGGGATGGGGGTAAGAGGAGGGAAGGGAATGGCAGACGACATGGGCTAGGAAGAGAATTGGATGTAGAGAAGGAGGAAGGAGGAGGTAGGGAGAAAGGGGCGGAGAAAAGGAAGATGGCATTGGGAGAAGAAGGGTGAAGAGAAAGGGACAATGTTCGAATGAGAAGAGAAGGCAGTGCTAAGGGAAGTGGGGTAAGAGAGAAGGGAAAACATGAACGGGGGAAGGAGGGAAAAGTCGAGTGATGCGGGGCAGAAACGAAAGCATAAGATGTGATGGCTATACCAAAGATGGGAAACACAACGGGGGAAATGTGCAGGAAGAAATGGACACACAGAATAGGGAAGAGAGTGGAGGAAAGAGATGGAATATGGTACTAAAGAGGAGAAGAGACGAGGAAGAGGAGTGAAGAGGATACGCGACAAAACAGAAAAGAATGGAAGATGAAAGTGAAGAAGCGGAAGAGGTGAAATGAAGAAGAGGTAAGTATGGTGATAGATACGTGGAGTGGCAAGCAGAGTCAGCTGATGGGTGCAAGCAAGAAAGTGAGGAACACAAGATGAAGACAGGGAATATGGAAACGGAGTGAGGAAGAAAAAAAAAATTAAGAATGAGAAAGGGTACGGAGAAGGAAGCGAGAGAGGAGGGTGTGTACGAACGACGAAGTTTGGTAAGGAAGACAAGAAAAGAAACGTGATGAGGAAAAGAAGTGAGGAAGAAAACACAAAACTATGGATGAGAAAGAATGAGAAAGAAGGAAGAGCGAGAAGAAGAAAATGAAGCATCAGGAAGAGAAAAGTGTGATACGGCGGTGTGGTGGTTGTGAGTGATGAGGAAAGCAAAAACTACAGGAGAAAGAGTGACATGGAGCAGGAAGAGGGTGAAGAGGAAGTGGAAGGAAGAGGAAAATGTGGTGCGATGGTATTGTGGTCGTGAGGAAGAAAAACAATACTAAGGAAGAGGAGTGGGGAGAAGGAGGAAGGAGGAGAAGAGGAAGTGTAAGGAAGAGGAAGGTGTGTTGTGGTGGTTGTGAGTGACACGTGGGGGTGGCGGGTGGAGTCAGCTGATGGGTGTAAACAAGAAAGGTCGTGCCACCCCGTCCCGCACTGGGATTATGGGGCCACGGGTCAGGCACTACACCCCACCCCTCACCCCTTTCTAACCTCCACACATCTCTTCGCACACCCTCACCCATCTTCCCTTCCTCCTGGTACTGGGGAAAAGGGGGGGAGGGGAAGGAAGGGAACCAGAAATATGTCAGGAGCACCACAATCCCAGCTAACATTAAGAGTAAAGTTTGTAGTTAATCACCATCATCGTGAAAATGTGCTAGAAAGTTAGATGTAGCCTTAGATGGTTTGGCCTATTAGGAGGGAACAGAGAATGAGAGACTGATCGGGAGAGTATATGTGGATCAGATGTAGGGGTAGAGGGGGAAGGGGAGACCTAGGATGAGATGTAGGGATGGGGTGAAGAGATATATGAACAAGGGAGGTATGAGTTACAGAAAGGGCAGCCTAATGTCAGAGGACGGAGTGACATGGAGGCGATTTGTTTGTGGGATATCCCGCCAAGATTAAGACGTCTGGCAACAGAAAGAAAGATGTGCATGTGTATTATCAGCATCAACAGTCTAGCTCTCTTTCTCTCTTATACAGGAGGAGGAGGAGGATCCTAAACAAAGAGAACAACAGGAAGAAAATGCTAATGGAGGAGGAGGAGGAAAAGAAGGAAAAAAGGAAGAAGGGACGAGGAGAATGGAATTTAAGGTATTTATGGTTCTACCCTAAAGGAGGTGAGGGGACGGGAGGAGGAAGGAGAGAGCGAGGAGAAGGGAATGGAAAGCAAGGAGAAGAGGAGAGAAGAGACGGGAAAGGAGAGGAGAGGAAAGTAGAGAGAATATGGGAAAATAGAGATGGAAAAAGAGAGGATATAGAAATAAAGAGGAGAGGGGAGAAGAGAGGAGAGGAGATACGAGAGAGAAGAGAGAGGGGAGGAAAAGTAAGGGAGAGAGGGTAAGAGAGGGGTGAGGCAGATGGAGAGTGAATCTAGAGTATTGGTATTTTTCTTTTCGTCTCTTCCTGTCACCCTTCCTCCTCTCTTCTTTCTCCTGCCTCCCTTTCTGCCTCCCTCTCTGCCTCTCTTTCTTGCCTACCTGCCTCCCTATCTTCCACTCTCCCTACCAACCTATCTGTCTCCCTTCCTAACCACTCGCCCTCCCTACCTTCAACTCTCTCTCTACCTTTCCCATTTCTCCCAGCCTAGCCATCCCACCTCTCCACCCTTCACTCTCCCTGCCTGCTTACCTACTCTCCCTCCCTGGCTGCCTACCTAGTCCTCATTCTCTCCCTTCTTCCTCCTCTCATAATTGTACCTCCCCTCCTCTCTTCTCTCTTCCTTCACTTCTCATTTCATTCTTCCTTATACCCCTCTACCACTTCTCCCCTCCCTCTTCCACATATCCCCTAACCTTTTCTCTCCTCCTCATCTCTACGTCCTCACAACCTCCTGTCATCTCTCTACCCATTTCTCTCTCCTCACTCATCTCCATCTTTCGTCCACCTCTCTAAAACATCTCCCCCTCACTCCTCTCTTCCCTCGCTCTACTCCTCTCCCACTTTCCTTCTCTTGCTCCCCTCCCTTTCCCCACACCCCAACTCCGTCATTCCCTCTTCTCTCCCCACCTCATCCCCACTCTCCACCTCTCCCCACAAGCAGTTATTGATACAGGAGTCAACACGCCTGGATTTTTCGGCCTCTAAGGTTTCCGGTGTCGGGTTGCCGCGCGGAACCGAACCGAACTGCGCGGCGCGGCAAAATAAACAACTGGGGACGCGCAGGTGCCGTCTTCATCCACGGACGGTTTTCTTGTTTACTTTTTTACATTTTTGTACATTTCCTGTATTCTCTTGCTCTCACTGGTCTGCTTATTACTCTTTCTTTACTTCAATTAATTTTTCTTACTGTGTTCTGATTCCCCTTCTTCTCGCTCAGGGGTCACTGGAGGAGGATACTGGATATGACTGTTTCTCCAGTGATATCGGTTTAAACGGCAGTCGAACAAGCCTCATTTTGCAGTATTTGGCTGCGATGCTGGGCACGGCCCCTCGACCGACTGCAAGCAGGGGTGTGGAGGTGCGCTGAACCCTCGATGTCGTCGTGCTCCATCGAAATAAGGCAGCAGGCTGGCGGTTCATATCCCTTCAGCAAATGTGACCCTCGGGATAACAATAATAAAGTCGGATGCAATGACTATTTCTTTTCCTTATTTTTCTTTTTACTTTTACGTGTAAGGCAAGGTAAGGCACACGTTCCAACTGGTGTGTTCCACCGGATCACAAGGCGCCTCTATACCCACACACTTCAAGTAAATTTAGAAGGCCATGAACGTCAGGGTCAACACACCTTCCTTATAATCCTCCACCTCGCGTTGTGCCTCGGGACGTAAATTATTGAAACGGAGTCGCCAAATAAACCAAAGATACATAAGTCACCCCTTCACCTACTTTCTTTTCCCTGGTCCGGCTTGACGACTGCTACCACGACGCCCTACCTGCCCTCAAACCAAACTGGGGAATGCTAATATTAGGGTGATTCTGCACACATTGACCTTTTAGTTGTTTGTGTGTTAGAGAGAGAGAGAGAGAGAGAGAGAGAGAGAGAGACAGACAGACAGACAGACAGACAGTCAGACAGACAGAGAGAGACAGAGACAGACAGACAGACAGACAGACAGACAGAGAATGAATCAGATGAGAGAAGATGAGAGAAGAGAAGAAAATGGGAAAGGATGATAGAATAGGTAACAAGAAAAAAGAAAAGATGTGAAGAGAAGAGAAGAGAGGAGAAGAGAAGAGAAGAGAGGATGAGAGAAGAGAAGAGAAGGGGAGAGAAGTGATGAGAAGTGAAGAGAAGAGAAGAGAAACGGTGAGAAGTGATGAGAAGTGAAGAGAAGAGAAGAGAAGAGAGAGGAAGATCGAGAAATATGAGTGGGTGTATGAGTGTCAAGATGGCGGCGGTGTGTTTTACGAGAGGCAGTGTTTACGGCTGTGCGCGGCCATGTTGCCACTCCCAAACACCCCCCTCTTTCACACAGGAGAGTTCACCTTCGATTCTCTCTCTCTCTCTCTCTCTCTCTCTCTCTCTCTCTCTCGTTGACCAGTCCTTCCATCCATGCCTCATTCCCTAACTTATTTCTCAACCCTATCCTTCCATATCACTCTATTGTTGCTCATCATTCTATTCCAGTCCAGCTTTCTTCATATACGTCCAAGAATTCTTCATTTCACTCTGGTATCTGCCCTTCAATTCAACCTAACCCACCTCAAGTCTGTGTCTCTAAGTCAATCTCCACTTCGCCCTTCCTTCTATTTCAACCTATCTCGAATTTGTCTATCTCCATTTTGCTCTCCCTTCCATCTCAACCCAAGTCAGATCCGTCCAAGTCAATCTTCACTTCACTTCACTCAGCCCATCTTCCCTCAAATACTCTGCAGCTGTCTTTCTCTACTGTAATTTCTTGTTTTCGCTACATCCCATCCCAATCTACTTCTCTCGCAATAACGTTAACCAGTTCACCGTTAATGGTAATACTAACGCAGGTAATACCATTTGTTATAATTACTCTTAACGTCAGATATTGCATTTCCAGTTACAGTAATAATATATGTATGAAGCTAATAACGAACAAAATATAACGATCTAACTGTAATAAAGCAACTGATTATATTTATGTACAGTATTTAAATGTAACTCCCTCAATGATGAAAATAGGTCGAACATTATTTACAAAGAGCATTATAGGTCACAAAGGGATTCCTCATTTTCATAACACAAAAACAAACCAAGGAAATCAGTGACAATAATTACAGTACTGCCATATACTAACGTCTTCATAAATCTCTTAACAGGTGTACAAAACAATAATTATCATGGGTTACTTACGGCACAGAAGGGAAGTGCGGCAGGTGTAATGGCCGCTTGGACACCTGAAAAATAAAAATGAGTTTGATGGTTACAGTAATATTAAGTATCATTTATTCTCGTTGTTTGTAATCGTCGCCAACATCGCCTTCTCCAAACCTCTCTCTCTCTCTCTCTCTCTCTCTCTCTCTCTCTCTCAGACAACATGCAAATGAAGCCCACGCGAAAGTGAGTGTGTGAATATGTATCATCACCCGTGTGCGTATAAGTGCGTGTGTGCGTATGAGTGTGCGTATGTGTGTGGCAGGCAGTCAAAAAACACACTTTGCCTAATTAATAAGATTAGGAGACAACACGTGGCTGAGACTCTAATTTGTATGCATAATGAAGCAATTAGGGAGGATGGGGCTAGCGGGGAGGGGGAGGGTAAAGGGTGTGGGGAAAGGGAGGGAGGGGTTGGAGGGATGGGAAGGGATGACAGAGGAAAAGATGTGTTGGGCTAGGGAGACTGAAGGGAAAGGAGGATGGAAGTGAAGAGGAGGGAAAGGGAGAAAGGAGTATGGAAGGGAAAGGATGGGATGAAAGGAAAGGAAGGCGGAGGAAGTGATGGAATGGAGAAAGATAAACAGGGAGGGTTGAACGGATGGGAAAGAGAGGGAGCGATGAGGAAGGGATGATGGATGGAGAGGGTGGAAAGGGATGAAAAGGATGGAGGGAGGGAGAAGGTGAAGGACGGAAGAAGGGAAGAAAAGATACACTGAAGGAAAAAGGGGGGAGTATGGAGATGGGGTGAAAAGAAGTATGGGAAGGGGGGGGGATAAGGGTTGAGGGTGAGATGGATGGAAGGGGAAAGGAGTGAGGAAAGGAGGAAAAGAAGGAAGAAGTAAAAAGAGGGAGAACTGGAAGGGAAGGAAGACATGAAGGAAAGAAGGACTGGGATGGGGTACATGAGGGGAAGAGACGTAGTAAGCGGGGGATGGTGAATGGAATGAGAAAGATTTGTGAGTGAGTGAGTGTGTGAGTGAGTTAGTGAGTGAGGGAGGGAGGAAGGGAATGCGTGAGTGAGTGAGTGAGTGAGTGAGTGAATGCGTGAGTGAGTGAGTGAGGGAGGGATGGAGTTACTGACCGAGGAAGGGAGTGGGGGAGGAAGTGAATAAAGGATGGTAAAGGAGAGAGGTCTGGGAGACAAGGCGAACTGAAAAACTGCTGAGTGAGAGAGAGAGAGAGAGAGAGAGAGAGAGAGAGAAGAGGGAAGTAGGACGAGAAAAAAAAATGGATGAAAAAGCGGATGGAAGGAAACAAGAGCAGGAAGAAGGAAGGAAGAGCAAGAGGAAGGAAGGAAGGAAGGAAGAGCAAGAGGAAGGAAGGAAGGAAGGAAGGGCAAGGAGTGGGAAGAACAGTGAAAGTAAAGAGACATGAAGAAGTAAAAACACAAAGGAAAATAGAGTGAAGAAAGAAGGGAAGGACAGGAGGAGGAAAATGGGAGGGAAAGGAGTAAGGACAGGGAAAGAAGAAAGTAAACAGATGAGAAAAAGTACAAAAAAAAAAGGGGAAGAGAAGGAGGGGGGAAGAAAATAGGATAAAAAATATATACAACCAAAGAAAAGGAAAGAAGAATGGGAAAAACAAGAAGCAGGAAACAGGTGTAAAAAGAAATAAATATAGGAAGGAAAATAACAGGAAAAACAAGAAAGAAGAACACGATAGATGAAACTGGAAATACTCTGACGTCTTCTGTATCTTAATTCTCGCAACCACCAGACGATTTTATTCAGCTTAGAAGAGATATATAATAATTTTAGTGGTTAATTATTTCCAAGTATTTATGTCAGTTTAGAGTAGAATTCTGGGAGATTTTGTGGTTATATTTAAAGGTTAAGAATTCCTAAGTCTTCACACAATTAAACTGTTAACTAAAAGAGAGTAAATTCAAAACAAAAGACTGCATCGTACTGAAGGGGTTATGGAGTTTCTGGGGAAGGAAAAACACACGATATAACAAAACCGTCTGGCAGCTGCAGGAATATAAAAATTAAAAAGTAATCGCATTGAAGGGTTATGGAATTTTTTTGGGGGGGTCCAAGACGATTTTATTAAGCTGAGGACACCCCCCCACCACCACCAGTACATGAAGGGGTAACTACTAAATTGTATTCTTCTAAGTATTTCCTTTAATATTCATTCTTCCTCCAACATCTTCCTCTTCCTCTATCATCTTCCTCCTCCTCTATCATCTTCCTCTTCCTCCATCATCTTCCTCTTCCTCTATCATCTTCCTCTCCCTCCATCATCTTCCTCCTCCTCCATCATCTTCCTCTTCCTCCATCATCTTCCTCTTCCTCCATCATCTTCCTCTTCCTCCATCATCTTCCTCTTCCTCCATCATCTTCCTCTTCCTCCATCATCTTCCTCTTCCTCCATCATCTTCCTCTTCCTCCATCATCTTCCTCATCCTCCATCATCTTCCTCTTTCTCCATCATCTTCCTTTTCCTCCATCACCTTCCTCTTCCTCCATCATCTTCCTCCTCCTCCATCATCTTCCTTTTCCTCCATCGTCTTCCTCTTCCTCTTTCATCATAAATAACCTCTTCTGTTTCCTTCATTGGCTTCCTTCACATTTCCCCCCCTTTTAACACATTAATTACCATCGCCATCAGCATCATCATCATCATCATCAAAATAGATCTTCCCTTCTCCTCCTTCCTCTCTTACTCCTTCTCCTCCTCCTCCTCCTCCTCCTCCTCCTCCTCCTCCTCCTCTTACTCCTAAATCCTTTCCTCCCTTTACCTCCTCCTCCTCCTCCTCCTTCTCCTCCTCCTCCTCCACGCAGTTATCAAACATGAGAAGTTTTACCTAATGAGATGAGGGTTAGGGAGGGGGGAAGGGGGTAGGGAGAAAGGAGGAGGGGGAGGAAAGGCGAAGTGAAAGAAGGGGAGGGAGCGAGTGAGCAGGCAGAGAGGGAGGAAGGGAAGAGGAGAAAGGAGAGGGAGAGATGGAAAGGGAGGGGAAGGAAGAGGGGGAGGATGGGACAGAGAAAGGTAGGGGAAGGGCTGGAGGATGGCAAGGGGGAAATAAGTCAGAAAGAGAATAAGAAATGAGAAGGGGAAGAGGAAGGTGTATGAGAGAGGGAAGGGAGAGGAATTGAAAAACTGATAGAGAGTAAGGGAGAAGGGAGGGGAAAGGGGTAAAAGAGAGGGAGAGGGGGAGGGGAAAGGGGTAAAAGAGAGAAGGGGAAGGAGAGGGGAAAGGGGTAAAAGAGAGAAGGGGAAGGAGAGGGGAAAGGGGTAAAAGAGAGAAGGGGAAGGTGAGGGGAATGGGTAAAAAGAGAGAGGAGGGGAGAGGAGGGGGGGTTCATTATAACACACACTCAAGCCTTATGCGGGTAATGGCAAGGAGGGGGGAGAAGGGGAGAGGGGGGGAGGGCTGAAGGAGAGAGAGAGAGAGAGAGAGAGAGAGAGAGAGAAGTAGAAACTGAGGAGTATTTAGGGTGATTTGGTGGCTCGGTCGGTTTGGTACTGACCTCATGTTTGACGGACACTCTGATGTGGGTTCGAGCTCCACTGACATCCACTGAATTTAAGGGATGGAGGCAACAGTACTACCCTTAACCCTTGCACCACATCACTGTCTGCCATCCCCATCTGTTTCACCGTCTGTGCCTGGTATCTCTCCTTCCCTCTTCCAAACACCTGCTATGATTTTGAGGAATATAAAGGAAAACAAGGTGGAATGATGAGGGCGGAGCAGAAAGCTGAAGAAGGAAGGAGTGGGGAAATTAAGGAGGTAAAAATGCAGCAACGAAGTAGGAGTAATGAAGGAAGTTTAATAAGGGATTCAAAGAACGGAAGGAGAGACGAAGGAAGGGAGTACGAAACAAGGAAAAAAAAAACAGGAACAGAAGAGGACCAACCCCTTCAAAGTTAAGACATCGTCAATACTTCTGTTCTCAATGCTAACAGAGGACATCATTCAACCTAGGAGACATCTTTGGCAGTGGAGGGGTCAGATTTTACGAACCTGAGGCGTTAGGTATTGCCTCCATTAACCCATTACGGCCGAGAGAACCACTAAATAAAATCGTCTGGAGGCAGCAGGAATAAACTAGAAACCACGCCATCGGATTGAAGGGGTTTAGTTCAGAATTGACCCCTAGTAGTGAGAGGGCGTGGCAACCAATTTTAACGCCTTTCAGTCTGAGGATACCATTTGTATTTTTATTCTCGATCCCTCCAGGCGAATATAATTAATTTACGAAAGAGGCGCTGTGGTGAATGGATCGGTGAAGGCTGTATCTGATCCCTCCAGTCCAAAAATTCTCCCGTGCTAAATAAAAATCGTCTGAAGGTAACAACAATAAATGTACGTATTGTCGTAGCAACAGTAAATATAAAATAAGTGCGGTATCAACAATAAATATAATTATTGTGGAAGCAACAATGAACATAAATGATGCGGTAGCAACAATAAATGTAAGTACTGTGGCAGCAACAATAAAAAAATAAGTGATGTGGTAGCAACAATATAAGTATTGTGGTAGTAACAATAAATAAAAAATAAGTGATGTGGTAGCAACAATATAAGTATAATCAGTGTTGTTGTGGCAACCATAAAACTAAAATCAGTGACAGGGTAGCAACAATAAAAATGAAATCAGTGATGTGAGTGAAGCAGTTAACTCCTGTGGTACTAAGACTGCTTAAATCTGTAGTACTCTCTTGCTGTCCCCAGACTATGTTATTTCAATTATTAAAGGGGAGACATATTATAATTAAATTGATAGAACCAGCTCCATTAACCCCTTTAGTATAAGATTACCTTCTGTATTTGATTCATGCTACCATCAGCTCTGTGGCTACTAGAGTGAGGAGTGGTTGGAAGAAGTTCAGGGAGCTGTTGCCTCTCCTGACACTGCCAAGGGAGCTTTGTATGCGGCATGTGTTTGGAGTGTTATGCTGTATGCTAGTGAGGCCTGGGCAGTAAAGAAAGTGGATATTCGCAGGCTCAAACGTACAGAAATGATAATAATTAGGTGGATGTGAAGTGCGTCCTTGAATGCGAGGCATGGAGGAGCTATGTTTACGAGGAGGACGGCAGGCAGACGAAGAGATAATACCAAATGGAGAGAAAGGTAGGGAGAGAAGGGCGATAGGATAGGCAGAGAGACAGAAGGAAAGGCAGGGAGAAAGGATGGAGAAGGGGAGAGAAAAAAGGATAATTCCAAACAGAGAGGGAGAGGCTGGGAGAGAAAGGGAATAGGAAAGCAAGAAGAGAGGAGGCTAGCAGTGCGGATGAAGGAAGGGAGAGAAAGATGGTGGAGCGAGGGATGCAGGGGGGAGATGGAGTGCCAGGAAGGCAGGGAGAGGGAGGGATCTAGGCAGGAAGAAAAAGAGGACAAGGAGGGAAGGAGAAAAAGCAGAACAGGGAGAGAGAAAGAAAGGAAGACTGGGGGGGGGTAGAAAAGGGAGAGAAAGATGGAATATTGCCACACATGAAGAAAAGGGTATGAAAGAGACTGAAGGAAGGGAGAGGAAGATAGGGAGGACGGCAGGCTGGAAGAAAAGAGGTACATGGAGAGAGAGAGAGAGAGAGAGAGAGAGAGAGAGAGAGAGAGAGAGAGGAAGCATTTTTTTTTTTTTTGTTGGGGGGGAGGGAGGTACACTAACCACATTACCCCACCACCACACCAACCCTCACAGTTACCCCCCAATCCCCCAACACTCCCCCCCCCCCACAGCTCAAATTGCAAAACCCTCGGGAATGTTCGGGTCAATTTTATACCAACCTTCTTTTTATCGGATCCGGCGCGCCTCATTTGCCACAGTTAACCGCAATTTGCCACAGTTAACCGCATCATGGCCAAACAAAGCGAGTCCGGCCCCCTGATTGGTGGAGCCGCCGTGACGTCACCGGGAGGACGGCACACGATTGGCTGGGGGCTTTTCTGACGTCACGCATTATCTGGATTCTCACTGGTTGACTGGAGCCGCATCCGTGAGCTGTATTTATGAAGAATCTTTACTAATTCTTACGGTAAACAGTGCTCCATAATACATAATCCTTGTTAAGAATTGTTCTACCCATATTCCTGTAGCAGCTGTAGTGTCGCAACCCCAGACTCAACTAGATTTGAACTCGGTGGTTTGCTGGTTGAAGATGCCCGTCTCCTGCAGCCCACCATCCTCCTTTCGGGGGATTGGGAGGGAAATCAGGGATGTCTGCAGCTAAGCCACCCAGTTACATCAGTGCCACCACGTGAAGGCGCCTCTCTCCGGTACCACCCATATTCATAAAGGATCCAAATAAATACGATAAAACTTGTGTCCCTATAACAATTAATTCTTTGGTTGAGAATTATTTAAGATATTATACAGTCTAACACCAAACGACTTTACTATGCTAATGATGCTGGAAAGGGACGCCTTCAGGCGGTGGCACTGATATAGCTGAGCTGCCCCGCTACCCGGTAATACAAATGTCCCCCTGCTTCCTCCCTGTCCCCCGAAAAGGAGATAATGGACCACAAGAAAGGTGCAACTTCAGCCTGCAGTCCACTGGGTTCACGGCTCAGATGAACCTGGGGCTACAACAACTACCACCAGAATACGAACCGAAAAAGGACGCAAACTGAAAAGAGCAGAAAGTATGAAAAAGCAAAAAATTCGGAAAGTAAAACACACACACACACACACACACACACACACACACACACACACACTATTGCACTCGTCAGTATCTTCTAAAAACTCGCTAATTACTCTCTCTTTATACAGGTAGACGTGATTAGCGATAAATTGAGTTTTTTCTCCTCTCTCTCCCTCCCTCTCTCTCTCTCTCTCTCTCTCTCTCTCTCTCTCTCACCCGCAGTTATGGGTATGGGAGGCTTTAACCAATATATAAAAAATGGCAAGCTGAACTCTACATCTTTCTCATATCTTTATCATAATCCTCGTTACCATTTATTCATTTATCTGGAGTTATTTTTATTCTTTACGGTTCAATAAATTCTTCAACACAATGGCTCCTTTATTACTTTATTTCTCCTACCACCAGGCGACTTTATTCCCAGTAGAAATATATATAATAGTGAAGTGGCTTAAATACATACCCAATGACCCCCCTTCCATATGATGTCTGTTTCTGATGTAATTCTGTTGGCAATGGATGGTTTTTAATTTACTTTTGGAGAGATATATAACTCTCTCTCTCTCTCTCTCTCTCTCTCTCTCTCTCTCTCTCTCTCTCTCTCTCTCTCTCTCTCTCTCATTACACCCAGTCAAAACGCACAACAACAACTCTTTTCATGTTATCTTTTCCAATCAGGCGGACAACACCATTTTTCACTCTTTAATTTTTCCTCTTCATCCCAGTTTTATGTACACTCTCTTTGTCTGCCCGTCTGTCTGTTTCCTTCTCTGTAAGTCTATCTATCTATCTATCCATCTGCCTATATTTATATCATCTATCGATCTGTAATTCTGTCTGTCTGCCAATCTCTACCTCATTTTTACCTTCTATCAATCTGTGAGTCAGTCTGTCTATTTATCTATCAATTTTTTCCTTCTATCAATCTGTCTAGCTATCGATTAATTGCTCTCTCTCTCTCTCTCTCTCTCTCTCTCTCTCTCTGGCAGTGGGCGGCAGGTTAATGAGTTTACGGGAGAAAGAACCATGTCATTCGAATGAGCTGGAACACAAATACAGCTTTCGAGCCCCAGGGAGAAAAACAACAAAAACAAAAATAAAAACAGGAAGGAGGAGGGGGAGAGGGGAGGAAAGAGAGAGGGGTAGAAGGAGGAGGGGGAAGAGGGAGGGGGAGAAGGAAGAGGGTGAACAGAGAGAGGGAGAAGGAAGAGGAGGAAGAGAGAGGGATAGAAGGAAGAGGGGGAAGAGACAGGGGGAGAAGGAAGAGGATAAAGAGGGGGAGAAAAAATAGGGGGAAGAGAGAGGGGAAGAAGGAAATGGGGGAGAGAGAGAGGGGGAGAAGGAAGAGAGGGAAGAAAAAGGGGGAGAAGCATGAGGGGGAAGAGAGGGAGGGGAAATGGAGAGTAAAGGAAAAAGGAGATGTGGGGGAGAAGGAAGAGGGGGAAGGAAGAGGAAAGAAGAGAGGAGCGGGAGGGATGAGGGGGAGAGGAGACAACAGGGAGGGGGAGAAATAGGGGAGATAAAAATGAAAGGGGAGAGCAGGAGAAGAGGGAGAGGGGTAGGCTACAGAAGGGTGGGGGAGGAAAAAAAGGAGGGGATAACAGAATGGAGGAGAGAGAGGGGGAAAAAGGTGGGTAGAAAAACGGAGAGAGGGTGGGGCGGAGGAGGAGAGGGTGCTGGGAGGCGGAAAAATGAAGGGAGGAAAGAAGGGGCATGGAGAGACAATCGTGAGGAGGAAAAAGAGGAGACATGGAAAAAAAGAAGGGAAAAACAGGAGACGAGAAGGAAAGAATGGGGACAGAGAGGGGGAAATGGGAGGGGAAGAGGACACGGGACAAGAGGGAAGAGGGGAAGAGAAGGGGGAAAGAGGGGAAAACAGAAGGTAAGGGAAGTAGACAAGACGAAAGGGCTGAGATATTAACATAAGGGGATGAGGAGAATGGGGAACAACATAAGGGAAAGGGAGAAGTGAAAGAAAATAGGAATGATGGATGGGAAGGAAGTGGAAAAAAGTGGTGAATGACAGAAGGGAAAATGGAAAAGGGGACGAGGGGAGGACTGGTAAAAATAAGAGAGAGAGAGAGAGAGAGAGAGAGAGGAGAATACAGTTGTTTTGGTGGACGGGAAGACTGAGTTATAAAAATGGTGTTGTGATGAGTTAAAATGTGTTGGCAGGGGAAAGAACTCCTTCATTTGGTAGGGAAAAATGGAGGAAGGGAAAGAGTGAGGGAGAGGGAAGGGAAGTGGGATGTAAGGAGGGAGGGAGGGAGGAAAGGCTCGAGGGAGGGAGAGGGGAGGGAGGTGGGAAGGAAGGGACGTAGGAGGTAGGAATTAGGAAGCAGGAAGGGAGGGAGGGAGGATAAGGAGAGGGAAGGAGGGAGGAATTAGGAAGGATAGATGGAAGGAAGGAAGGAAGGAGAAGGGACAGCGAAAGGGAGCGATGAAGGAGAAGGGAGAAAGGAAGCGAAGGGGGAATAGAGGGATAATATATGAAAGGAAAGAGGAAGGAGTGAAGGTATGGAAAGTGAGCAAGGGTTAGGAAGGAGATGGAGGGAGAAAAGGGGGGGGGGTAAGGAATGAGAAGGAGGGAGGGGAAATTCAAGAAAAGAGGGGAAGGAGGTGGGAAGGGATGGAATGGATTGGAGGCAAGAACAGGAGGCATGGAAGGTAAGGAATGGAAGGAAGAGGTGGGTGGGTGGCACTGAGGAGAGTGGTGGGATGAAGGAGAACGGCAAGCTAAGTCTGCAAGCCACCTGTAACTACATATGAAAAATTACACAACATTTTTCATTCTATTTCCAGCCCAAATCACTGACCAAATGACAGCAGGTGTAACAAAAATAGTTTAATAATGATAACGAAATATAATAATAATAGTAACAATAACAACAACAACAACAACAATAATAATAATAATAAATGAAATAAATACTTGTCAAATAAAGAGTCTCGTGGGCAAATCAATATTCCACATAATACATATTTACTTATATACATTTCAAAATAATCAATGAGACCTACAAAAAAAAAATCATACACTTTCAATAAATTCGTAATTCGTAATCTTCTAACACAGTGACACCTACGTCTTCCTTTTCACCTACACCTACACCTACATCAACATCAATATCTATACCTACACCTACATCTACATCTACATCTACATCTATACCTACACCTACACCTACATTTACATCTACACCTACACCTACACCTACATCTACACCTACATCTACACCTACGTCTACATCTGAAAAAGGAAACAAAGGAACATCCCCCGAATGACCATGCTGGGCCGATCATAACTCAAGTGATTAAAAACAGCTATGCACTACCTGTACATAAAACAACACTCAAAACAAATGAATCGAAAACTAAATGGAATGGTTGAAATTGCACTTTAGCTACCAGGTGAGGCATCAGTGGTGGAGACACTGAGAGATTCACAAGAGATCATCTACCACGAGGAACCGATTATGTATTTCATTGTGATGCTTCACAGGTGAGAAAAAAAAACTGCAGAGAAAGGTAGACAAGACTGAATCAAACACTGGGACAACCAATCTGCTGATACCAGGGTTGTGTCCTATTCTGATACTGAACTCCATCATCCCATCTTTGTGAAGATGTCTATGAAAAATGAGTCGCTTCTACGCTTGAAAAAATGATCTTGCATTGGCTCTAAGTACGTACGCTCTGCACAGGGTGATTAACAGAAAAAGAGGTTCCTCACAAATATTGGCTCAGGAATATGTTTATAAATATCAATCACCAATTACTCCAGATACATAAGACTGCCCCTGGAGTACCCTTGCAATTTCACCATGGCCCTGCAGAGGAACATGACCCACAGTTTGGGAACTACTGTTCTAACGCAATAACAACAATTTCTCTGGGTAAAAGTCAAAACATTTATAGTGGATGGTGGTGCGGGTGCAGTTATAACACCAATACGCTGAAGAGGGAGTCAGCCAACCGTAGACTGCCAGTGTAACGAGAATGACAACAACTGGTGGGAAAAGGCCAACTGTGACTTTAGCTTTACTAACACCGGCTCAATATGGAGACAAATGGGAACGACTTTTGTCTTATAGTAAACTAACAGATGCTAATGCTGCTGCTGCTGATGATGATGATAACGATGATGTACTGTTCCCACAGCAAACATTCATTCCTGATACGCACTTGGCCAGTATGAGGAACGGTAAATTCTGGTTATCACTCCCCTCCGAGAGAAAGGTCCGGTCGTGCAGAGGATTATACTGTTGCAGATACAGATGCAATAATTATACAATATCCACACTAGCCAATAATCTCACTCCTCAGGGATATATAGCAATTACAGGGAAACATTCACACGGACACATGTGTATGACATCACACACACACACACACACACACACACACACACACACACACACACACACACACACACACACACACACACACACGTGCCGGTTAGGTCCCTGGAAGCGAATTATCCAGGTGACTTGTTGGTTGATTGTTAACAGATCCGCTTGTTAGCTCACCCCTCCCCTCCCCCTTCACTGCCCTACCCTTCCCATGCCTTCTCCTCCCTTCCACTCTCCTCTTTCCTTTCCCCTCCACGCCCCTTCAATATCCTTCCTCCACTCCCCATGCCTCTTCCCTCCTTTCCCTACCCTCTCTTTTCACTCCCTTGTTCTCCCACTCCCTGCCTTTCCCTCCCCTCCCCTACCCTACCCTTCTCCTCCACTATCCTCCATGATCCTTCCCCACCTACCCTTTCCTCCTCTTCCCATCCCTACACCTCCCCTCCAGGCTCCCCATGATCATCCCTACCCTTTTGTTCCTTCTCTTCCCTTCACCATCCCATCATTCCCTACCCTTTCTCACCTCTCCATGATCTCTGTCCTCCAAACCTCTCTGGCCTACCACTTCTCCAATCTATCTCCTCCCCTACACATACCGACCCTTTACTTTTATCTCCCCTCCTGTCCCTCCCCTCCAATCCACGCACCCCCCTCTCCCTTCCACCTCACAACCTTCCCCTTCAATCCATACACCTCCCCTCCCTTCCACCTCATGATCCTCCCTTCCACCCAACGCTAAGCTCCTCTTCTCTGTTACCCCTCCATGCCCCTCCCCTCCACTCTACCTCATGTCAAACTACATCTCTACACCCTCCATCCCCCTCCACCTCCCTGCACTCACCATCCCCCTCTACTTCTCTGCACCCTCCAGTCCTTCACACCCTACTTATCCACCCTTCCATATCTCTCCCTTCTATATCCCCTCATTCCTCGTATCTATATTTCTCCGTTTTATATCCGTCCTTTGTCAACTTATTTCTGCTCTTAATTCCTTCCTTCCTTCCCTTTCCATTAGCTCTCTCTTCTGTAACACTCTCTCTCTCTCTCTCTCTCTCTCTCTCTCTCTCTCTCTCTCTCTCTCTCTCTCTCCCTTATCTCTCCCCTCTCCTTTCCTGTCTCCCTTTCTCCTCTCCTCTTCCTTATATCTCCACTACTCCTCCCCTCTTCCCAACCTCTCTCCTTTTACCACCCCTATCTCTACCCTTTCCCTCTCCTGAACTCTCCCCTCGAACCACTCCTCTCCTCTCACCCTCTCCTCTCTACCTCCCTCTTTTCCATCCCCCCTCCCCCTCCGCCTCTTCCCTCTCCTCATCTCCCCTTCCCATTTCACACTGCCTTGCCCTCAGCCCTTACCTCCCTCCCCTCACAATTCCCTAAACCTCCACCCAAACACTCACTTTGTCAATACAACTGTTGCCATCACCACGCTACTACTACTACTACTACTATTCAGGATTATACTTGAACAAAACATGGCGTAAGGCAAGGATGAGTTCTGTCGCCTCTTTTAAGCTTTGTGATGATAGCCGTTTATCAGATGTGACCACGTTAAATTACGTCTGTGTCCTGCATCTTAAAATTAACATGATATCGTACGCTTATGATATGATCTTCTCTGCTATTTTATTCTTCAGTTTGTATAGAATAGATAAGACAGTTTGCCACGTGTATAATATTGAAAAGCATCCGTGAAAAGGGAACAAAACGAAGTAAAAAATAAATAGCATAGGCATATAAACTTTTCAAGGGACAAGACAATTATGGGAGTTGATAATTGGACTAAAGGTATTGGTTACAAAATTATTCCTGAACATTTCCACCTATATGATTTAAGGCTTTTCTTCAATAAGGTTGAACACATATGGAACACAGTAATTATCTAGCATTATAAATGACGGGGATACAAGTCTAACATATGTAAGTCGTTTGGCTAAGATTCTAACTTGTAATTCACAGCTAACACGTTCTCGACTAAATGTGACAATGCAAATATCTGAATCTCTCTCTCTCTCTCTCTCTCTCTCTCTCTCTCTCTCTCTCTCTCTCTCCTTGCATCCCTTCCACCGACCTAATCTCTATCCTTCCCTCCACCCTCTCTATACCTCCTAATTTGCAGACATCAAATTTCCCTCCCCCCCTCCCTCCCTCCCCCCCTCCCTCTCTCCCTCCCTCCCTTCCTCTATCCCCCATTCCTTTGACTTACAGCCCACTCATTCACTTACCCCTCCCCATCTCATCCTCGCTCTCATTCCATCTATCTCTCCTCCCTCCCACTTCCAACGCGTCCAACCACCCTCCCTCCTTCCCTCCTCCATCACTCCTATCTTTCGCTTCCTCTCTCCCTCCTTCCTACTTTCCTTCCCTCCCTCCCTCCCTCCTTCAATTTTTCTTCCCTCCCACTCACAACCCGCCCATCCTCTCTCTCTCTCTCTCTCTCTCTCTCTCTCTCTCTCTCTCTCTCTCTCACTTATAACCAGCCCTCCTTCCCCTCGTTCCTCTTCCTCCCTCCCTCCCTCCCTCCCTCCCTCCTGCCCTCCCTGCCTCTCCCTCCCCTCGCGGCTTCTCCCTCTCGCATTAATTCCAGCAAACGACCATTTAAACCCGCGCTAATAGTTAATCAATGCGACTAAACACTTTTCAGGCGGGGAGCCGGAGAAGGAGGGAGGGAGGGAGGGAGAGTGGGAGAAGTAGGGAGGGAGGGGAGGAGAAGGAGGAGGAGTGTGGAAGGGAGGAGAAGGGAGGGAGGAAGGAGTAAGGAAGGTTGGGAGGGATGGAGAGAGAGAGAGAGAGAGAGAGAGAAAGAGGAGAAGTAGGGAGGGAGGGAAGGAGAAGGAGTGTGGGAGGGAGGAGAAGGGAGGGAGGGAGAGAGAGTGGGAGAAGTAGGGAGGGAGGGAGAGAGAGTGGGAGAAGTAGGGAGGGAGGGGAGAAGGAGGAGTGTGGGAGGGAGGAGAAGGGAGGGAGGAAGGAGTAAGGAAGGTTGGGAGGGATGGAGAGAGAGAGAGAGAGAGAAAGAGGAGAAGTAGGAAGGGAGGGAAGGAGAAGGAGTGTGGGAGGGAGGAGAAGGGAGGGAGGGAGAGAGAGGGAGGGCAGTAGGGAGGGAGGAAAGGAGGAGGAGTGTGGGAGGGAGGAAAAGGATGAAGGGAAGGAGAGTAGAAGGGAGGGAGGGAGAGAGAGAGGAGGGAAGAAGTAGAAAGGGAGGGAAGGAGGAAGAGTGAGGGAGGGAGGAGAAAGGATAGAGGAAAGAGTATGGTAGGGAGGGAGGGAGAGAGAAGGGGGAGATGTAGGAAGGGAGGGGAGGAGGAGGGTGGGAAGAAGGAGAAGGAAGAAAGGAAAGGGTATGGAAGGGAAGGAGGGAAAGAGGGAGGGTGAGAGGGAAAATATGAGAGTAAGAGTGAGAGTGGGAGGGAGAGAGAGAAAGAGGAATGGAGTGAGGAAGAATGAGAAACAGGAAATGAGCGAGGAAAAGAAAAAAAAAAAAAAAAAGGAAAGGAGGTAGAGCGAGAAAGAGGAAAGAACGGAGGAGGAGGGAGTAAGTGGGGGAAGGGTGGTAGGAAAGAGGAAAGGAGGGGGGGAGGGAAAGATAGAGGAAAGGAGAAAGAAAGAGGGACAGAAAGTGTGGGAGGGAGAAAGGAAAGGGAATGGGAGGGAAGGGATAAAGAAAGAAGGAGGCGGAAAAAAAGTGGGACGCAGGAAGGTGAGAGAGAGAGAGAGAGAGAGAGAGAGAGAGAGAGAGAGAATGACAACCGGAAAGAAGACAATGACTACAAAACTTTACAACTGAATAGCACTCCCAATGAATAACTTAAACCGTGAATTCCTATGTGGGTAAATGATGAATGAGTGAGAGTGAGATGAGTGAATTATGAACAGGTGAGTGAATGAAGATGAATGAGCTGATACCCACCTATTAGTCAACCCCTTCACCTCGACGACGCTATTCCTAATATTCCTAGAACTCTCAAAGCTCCTTAACACCTCCTCCTCTGCGATTTACTTTTGGATATGGCTGGTTAATATCCCTTTGTACGGTATTTATGCAGAGTATGGCGATATTAGAAGGACTGGAGAGTAAGATGTAATGGGCAAAATAAATCGCTTAGGAAAAGGTGTTGGGGAGAATACGAACCTTAGCCGCAGCCTTCAATTAACCCCCTCAGTACTAGAGGTCCATTTTAAGTTGAATAAAGCGTCAGGAAGAATAAAATAAGAAAATACATCACTAGAATGAAGAGGTTAAATATTTACTCCTAAGATTATAAAACTTTGTACGGTATCTCTCACTTTCAGTCATTCACTTTCCTTCATTCACTTTTATTCAGTCGCCCACTTGCACACACACACATTCATTCACCTTCAAATACCCCCTTGCTCACCTTCAGACCCTCCCTCTCTCAGCTTCAGGCACTCTCTCACTTTCTTACTTTAATGCAATCACCCACTCACTGCCACATACTCACTCTCACTTTCAGTCACTCTATCACTTTCTCTCACTGTTTCGATGTAACACGCTCACTCTCACTTTCAAACATTCCCTCAATATATCGCTTTCAAATGCTCACTCTCTCACTTTCAGGCGCTTCTCTCCCTTTCAAATCTCTCTCTCTCTCTCTCTCTCTCTCTCTCTCTCTCTCTCTCTCTCTATCTATCTATCTATCTATCTATCTCTATCTATCCATCTATCTCAAACATGCAATTCACTCCCATAGCCCAGCACCATTTCCAATCTCTCCAACTTTACTCAACCTCCCCATAACCCATATCCACCATTTTTCTACCATTCCCATAATCCCCAACTCCCTCTCCCATTCTCCCATAATCCCCATCACAACCATTCTTTTATTTTCATCCCCATTCATTTCACTTCAACCAATACTCACACACACACACACACACACACACACACACACACACACACACACACAAACTCCCATCCTAGCCCCAATAACCCCATCACAATTATTCACTTCCATCCACAGACACACACACACACACACACACACACACACACACACACACACACACACACACACACACACATATTCCATCCCCAACCCGACTCCCTCTTCAGTAAGTTTCCCCATAACACCAAAACCTCTCCCCAACTCCTTCTAACCCTCCTCTCACAACCTTCTTTATATGTTTTGTCCCCATGCAGTTTACTCCCACAGATCACCATACTCCATACTCCCTCCCACCTTTCTCAACCTTTCCACAACCCCACAGTCATTGCCCAACCCCCACCCTAACCCCATAATCTACATCAGTCTTTCTCCCATTTATTTTTTAGCTCCCAACCCCACCTACCGCCCATGCCTAAAACCTCTAACCTCTGAACTCTTCCCCATTCCCTAACTTTAAATCCCACATATGACCTCCTCACAGCCTGATCTGTCCCATTCCCCATGCAGTTCATTCAGATTCATCCCCATCCCCATGCACTCACCTTTCGAACTCCATACAACCTCGCAACCCCCCCCCACAATATCCTTCAAACCCCCCCCATCCCAATCCCCATACCCCCCCATCCTTTCTTCCATTCCTTACCTGTTACTATTCACACTCATCCACTTCTCATATACTCAATTTTCAACATCTCTACTACCCCACAACTCCTCACCCACCCCATCACCATCCCTTCATACCCTCCATCCAACCCTTTCTCCCATTCCTCTCCCCCTATAGTTCACTCATCCCCAACCCAATACACTCACCTTTTATTCTCCCTACAACCTCTTATCCATCCCCCAACCCTCCTACTCCCACCCTCATAACCCCCATCCTGACCTTTCTTCCACTCTTTTCCCCTTACAGCTCACTCATCCCCATCCCCCATCCACCCACTCACTAATCAATTTCCCTACCACCCCACAACCCCTCATAACCCCAACCAAACCTTTTTCCCATTCCTATTACAATATAACTCACTCACCCCACTTCAATACACCCACTTTTCAGTCTCCCCACACCCACCCACACCCATCCCCCAACCCCACAACCCCCAGCCAAACTTTTTTTTTCTATTCCATACGGTTCATTCATCCCCACCCAATACACCCACTTTTCAATCGCCCCACAACCCCCCTCACACCCATCGCCCAACCCCACAACCCCCCACACACAACCCCACAACCCCCCACACCCATCCCCCAACCCCACAAACCCCCACACACAACCCCACAACCCCCCACACCCATCCCCCAACCCCACAACCCCCATCCAAACCTTTCTTCCATTTCTTGCCCCCATGCAGTTATGAAGGGCCGGCATCAAAGGTCGGGGTAAAAGGCAAAAGTCCACCTCATCGCCGTGTAAAAAGGGGCTCTGTTATGTTGTTTACCTCGCCGCCATTTTTAAAGGTCCGGGAGCTACGAGCGGAAAGATTATTGCAGACGAGATTGAAAAATGCGAGCGACAGAAGTGGGGTGGGAGTGGGGGGGACTGGGGGAAGGGGAAAGGGGAGAGGAGAGAAGAGAGACAAGGGACAGGGGAGATGGGGGGAAGAGGGAAAAAGTGAGAGGAGGAAAGGAAAGAGGGGAGTGTGTGGAGGAGGGGGAAGGCAGGTAGGAGGGGAACAAGAAAGGCGTGGGGAGAGGGGGGGGGGAATAGGAGAGATGTGGGAGAGGGAACTAGGAGAGGGACAAAAGAGAGGGAAGACGTGGAGAGAACAGAGAAAAAGTGGAGATATATGGAGGAGAGGGGGGGGGGAAATAAGGGAAAGGGGAAGTGTAGAGGAAGGAGGAACAGAGAGAGGAGAAGCTGGGGAAGGAGGGAGGGGTATGGGGAAGCAGAAATATCGTGAGGGGAGGTGTAAGGGGAGAAAGGATGGGAAAGTATAGCGGCAACAAGGGGAAGTTGTGGAGTGAGGGAAGTTTGAGGGGGGAGAGAGAGAGAGAGAGAGAGAGAGAGGGGGGGGGAGGGCGTGTGGACGAGGAGAGAGAAAGAGGGAGGGCGTGTGGAGGGAGAGAGGGGGTGATAAAAGTGGCACTGTTTCTCATATTGTTGCGATGGTGATGGAGAGGGATGGTGACTGTGATAGAGGGATGGTGAGGCTTGTTACGATGGTGATGGTGATGGGAGGGGATGCTGATGGTGATAAAAAGGGAATGGTGCGACTTCTGGTGGTGGTGATGGTGATAGAGAGGGATGGCGAGGCTTGTGATGATAATGATGAATGTAATGGTGATAGTGATGGGGGTTTGTGGTGTTGGTGATTGTGCTGGTGACAGATGGGGATGATGAAGCGTGTGCTGATGGTGAAAGCGTTGAAGGTGATAGTGACGGTGATTCTTGTGGTGGTGGTAGGAATGATATTTGTGGTGGTGGTATTGTTTAAGGTTGTAGTACACTGCGAGTGGTGGCAGTGATGGTGCTGTTTGTGGTGGTGGTGGAAGAGGGTGCTGTTCGTGATGGTGGAGATGACGGCAGTGGTGGTGGTGATGCTTGTGGTGGTAGTGGGTGCTGTTTGTCAAGGTGTTGGTCGTGGTGGTGGTGATGTTTGTGGTGAAAGGGGGTGCTGTTTGTGGCAATGGTGGTGGTGTTTGTGGTGGTGATGTTAATGATGGTTCTGATGGAAGTAGTGGCAATAACGATTTTGAGAATGATAATGGTGGTAATGATGGTAATGGTAACGATGACGGTGACAATGATAGTGGCAATGTTACTGATGGATGATTTGATGTGCCAATACCGAGTGAGTGTAGTTGTAAACAATGATGCTGTTGCAACTTGTACTGATACCGCTAATGATGTGATATAAGCTACTACCGCTATACAAGAGTGAATGGGGCCCAGCACTCCTACGTGCCAAACATCTTCACATGTCACCACTTCGGCGCTAATACTAACCATCCATACTACATACATGCCAGGGGTGTCTTATTCAGGACTGGTGAAATGGACAGCGGAGGTATCTTTATAAGTCACCAGGAAGTGTTGTGGAAGGACAATGAAATCTGCCTTATCGAAGTTACTGTTCCCTGCCCCAGCCTCGTATAGAACCCGCGTCATTTCGAACTTGCACACGCCTGGCATGGTGAGTAGCTCTAATGCAACTAGGTTAATGACTCTGTTCATATTATGGCAAATGACCAGTCGCTCTCCCCTGTGTTACATTATCTGAACGTAATCCACAACCAAACCTTGGATTTAAACCCTTATGGGACACATCCGGTTGGAGTGCCTCAACTCATCGGACCACAAGATTTCTTAAGTTAAAGGAAACCATTAGGCTTGTCTTTCAGTGCACTTTAGTCACCCGTAGGTTATAAAATATCGAGTGAGTGGACGGTGGATGCGCCCACCTGCCACTGACAGATGAGGAGGCAAGACGCTAATAACACATCCTCTCACATGATAACATACGTTCGCATCCAGTCGGTTCATACTAATAACATATACAGACTATGACACAAACACAGCTAATGCAATGTTTTCAACCTCCACATGCGCCGCTCTCATGACAAACACCGCTTCCTGATTCGTTACTGACCTGCATGAGGGACAGCACTTCCGGCTTTCACTCCCTCTTCGATAGTGAAATCATGAAGTGGATTTGTTACGAAATGTGACATAAAATTACACATAAAAATACAAAGGAAGAGAAGAGATACGAAACTAATGCATGGTTAACACATTTCCAGACAGATAACGCACAATATAATTTTACTTTAGCTATCGACAGAAGGTTTATTTAGGACACGGAAATTTCTATGAAGGATGTAAAAGGCTAAAGAGCGACTAATATCAGAAATGAAAGGCTGAGAAAAGAGGCTAAAATCAGAATACCTGGTTTATATTATTAAGGTGTGAGCGACTAATATCAGATATGAAAGGCTGAGAAAAGAGGCTAAAATCAGAATACCTGTTTTATATTATTAAGGTGTGTGTGTGTGTGTGTGTGTGTGTGTGTGTGTGTGTGTGTGTGTGTGTGTGTGTGTGTGTGTGTGTGTGTGTGTGTGTGTGTGTATGCTTGTGTGTGTTTGTGTGTGTGTGTACAATTCTTCACAACTGTAACCAAACAAAAACCACCATATGCAGAAGGGCACTACACAAATAATACGCCTATAATTGCCCCCTCCAGCCCTAATTCACTTACATTCCATGACCCCAACATCAGGGCAGGGAATATTAACAATGGGAGTGGTGGTTAATTGCCCTAAATGAGACTACTCTTCATTAGTTGTGTTGACAGCCTCCACTCCACACAGGGTACCATAAGCCCACTCCACACCACTCCACACTACTCCACACTGCTCCACACTACTCCTCTGCTCCACACTACCTCACCACTCCACGCCATCTGGCCACTACAATCACTCCCCACCACTTCAAACTACGCTGCTATATCCACACCACCAGACCACTCTCAGCACCACCACATCCGTACTTCCACATCTTCCATACTACCACATCATCCACATCCACACCATCGACATTTCCACACCACTGTCACACCATCCACACTACCGTATCATCCACACCACCCACAATCCCACACCATCAAAATCCACATCACTCTCATACCACACCATCCACACCATCTCCCATCCACATTACCACATGACTCTCAGTACCACACCATCCACACAATCACACCATTCTCAGTACCACAATATCCACACTTCCACACCATCCACACTTCCACACCACCCACACTTCCACACCATCCACACTACCACATCATCCACACTACCACATCACGAACACAACCACTCCCTCCTCACCACTCCACACCACCATACGGCCACTCCACACCAACAGGAGTGAGGAGTTAATAGAGAGGTGGAGTGGTGGGAAGTGGAGATGGGATGGAGTGAGGAGAGAGGATTAGGAGTGTAGTGATGGAGGGAGCGGTGAGGAGTGAGAAGAGGAAGTGAGAAAGGAAGTGTTTTCAGTGATATTGGAGGCTTCTCAACCCCTCCTCCTTAGCGATTCATTTTGCATATTTTACTGTTTTTGCATATTTTATACTATTTTGCATATGATACTTTGACTGCTCTTATTTTCATTCTTATTGTTTTATTATCGACGAAGTTTGCATTATAACATACAAATGGATACTGAGGTGAAATGCACAGAACAAATCGCTAAGGAAGAGGTGTTCAGAAGTCTCCAAACTCACTCAGACTACGATCCCAAGTGATGAAAGAAATACCCAACCTCTCACCTAATTCACCTCTCTCTCTCTCTCTCTCTCTCTCTCTCTCTCTCTCTCTCTCTCTCTCTCTCTCTCTCTCTCTCTCTCTTCTCCCCCATCCTAGCTAACTTCCCTCTTTACCCACCTCCTTCTCCATCTCCCCCTCTAACTTCCACCCTCTTTCTCTCTCTCCATCTCTCCCTCCCCCTCCGGTTTCCCTCTTCCCTAAACAAGCGTTGCGGAATAACTGATTCAACGTTATCCGGCCTCTTGGCATCACGAGAGGTTAGGCCTTCCTCCCTCCCTTTATATCTCCCTCCCTCCCTCCCCCTCCTTCAGCTCTCCCTCCCTCCCCTTAACCTCTTCAGCAGGTGGAAGGGGAGGACGGGCTGGTAGAGGAGACGGGAGGGAGCAGGGAGGAAGGGAGGAGGAATTTTGATGGTAACGGAAATAACGCATATACCCGAAGACGCATCCATCATTTCAAATTCAAAAATCAACCCAAAACCACCACAAATAACCCAAAATAAAGTCCAATACACCAACAGAGGCACCAAAACAAAGGAACTGCACGGGGTTGGAGACGATGAACGTAAACACAAAAAGCGTGACGTGACAGGTGGCCGAGTGTCCCGTCCCACCCCTCCGCACGGTCGCGAAAAACAACATTTGGGGAACAAGGAAGCCAGTCATTTGCCGGCCACTTTACCTCCTCTGGCTCATTCACGGCGGCTTAATGAGGCAAATATACCAGAATGAGGAGAGGCGGATTATGGCGTCCCGTGGGCAGGATGGCACCGAATCAAAGAGCAAAGTGGAGGACGGGGAGAAACGAATGAAGAGACTAAACGAAGGGACTTGGCATCACCACTGTCACAACCCTAACTCCCACTAAAGATGTGAGAAGTTATTCACACAGTATAATGTATATAAACAAGACGGCAAACAAAAGAACTAAGATATAAAACAACAAAATAATGAAAATATGAAAAAAAAAAAGAAATAAGGATGAGACGGCCTTGAAACTACTGTAAACATGACAGATAGAAACCGAAAAATACCGGGAAGTAAAACCAAAAACTAAACATGAATAAGCACTCACAAAGCAACACCCGCGCCCAAATATCTGTTTATGGTCGAAATTTTCACTCTGTCCTGTGCCACTGACTTCAAACAGATTGCTCTCAAAATCGAAGTACTTCATCCTAACCTGACTCTCAACCCATCCACCAAGTTTGGTCCATCTCGGATCAAAAGTGTTTATCTTGTCCTGTGACTGTTCCGAAAATGGAATCAGCTCCTCCCTAGGTAACCTTAAACCCTTCCACAGAGTCTAGTCCAAATCAAATTAAATCTGCTTGCGTAAGAGCGAACCTTTGGCCTTTCCCTGTGACCTTTACCTTTATGAAAACCTATCACTTCATCCTTTCCTGTCCATCAGCCCTTCTAACAACTTCGGTCAAAATCGAATCAAAACTCTGAGCTGACCTTGCACCTGTCCTGTGATCTTTTTCGGACAAAATTGGTCACCTGTTCGTCTAATATCCACATTCATTTTGCCAAATTTGGTGCAATATCATCCAACAGCTTTTCCAAAATCTTGTTGACAGACAGTGACAATCAAACCAAGCAACACACAACTTCCTCGCTCTTTCGCGCACGGGTGTAACAGTGGAAGGATGCACAGGAAAGCAGCGGAAAATAGAGGTAAAAAGGAAAATACAATACAAAAAAATTATGCACGAGGAAACGACAGTAAAAATGAGAGAAGAAACAAAAAAATATATACGAGAAAAAAGGAGTAGAGAAACGAAAACTAGACGAAAATGCACAAGAAAACGAGGATAATCATGGGAACTGAAAGAAAATACACAAGGGGGAAGGAGGATTAAAAAATAAAAATGAAAAATAATAAAAATATGAGTAAAACAGTAAGAATAAAAGAACTACAAATGAAAACGATCGAAAACAAAGATGAATAAGAAAGCAGAAACTAACAAAATCTTCAATAATGAGCTGTAACAAGTAAAGCAGTAATATATAACAAGAAAATTACAAAGACGCAGTAGCTGTATCATCATCATCATCATCATCATCATCATCCTACGGCGGTATTACAAGAAACAAATATTACTACAAAAGCCCCCCCATAAAAACCGACATGAACTGACATTATTACACACACACACACACACACACACACACACACACACACACTAAAAAAAAAAATGAAATAAGCGATAATGATACCTATACAACAACGCCTTTTTAACCCAATACTAATTGTCTATGGTTAACCTGAATAATACATCAGAGAGAGAGAGAGAGAGAGAGAGAGAGAGAGAGAGAGAGAGAGGAAAAAAGCAAAAGAGTGACAGGTGCCAAAGTAACACCCCCGGGTAGAGATTGCATTTTGGAGAGGCTTGGTGCGAGGGGCGGGGTGGTGGGGAAAACGCATGTGTGGTTTTCCCCTCCTATTTTTTTCCCCTGGCCAGTCTCTCTCTCTCTCTCTCTCTCTCTCTCTCTCTCTCTCTCTCTCTCTCTCTCTCTCTCTCTCTCTCTTCTCCACAAACCTTTCACCCTCCTCTCTCCACCACTGTTCTTTCACCTTCCCAAACCTCTCCAGTTTCCTCTTGCTTTTCTCCACCATCCTACACCTTCCCCCACTCTTTTCCGCCCCTACACCTTTCATCACCCCACCATCCTCCCTACCATCCTCCCATGCCTTCCCCACACCCTCCCCATCACCCACCACCAAACCCCGTCCTCCCCCATCCCTCTCCATCGTCCCTACACACTCCCCAAGCCCTCTCCACTACCCCACACTCTCTCCCACCTCTCTCCACCACATCCACAGCCTCCCCCACTCCTCTCCACCATCCCTATACCATTCCTCACCTCTCTCCACCACAACCACAGCCTTCCCCACTCCTCTCCACCACACCCACAGCCTGCCACACTCCTCTCCACCTCAACCACAGCCTCTCCCACTCCTTTCCACCACACCCACAGCCTCACCCACTCCTCTCCATCATCCATGTACCATTCCCCACCCCTCTCCACCATACCCACACCCCCTCCTAACCCTCTCTCACTCCAACTCCCGCCCTTCCCTCCCCTTCTCATTTTCAACACTCCCTACCCTAACTCACCTCCCTTACATTCTCATTTCCGCACATCGTCTCCATCATCACCATTACCATCTCTATCATCACCTTCTCTCCCCTACCACAACCCTAACTCACACCATCCTCATCCTTACCCTCCAACCTCACTCCCACATGCTCACCCTTTCTTATTCTCAGTCCTCATCCTCACCATCACTCCCCATTTCCTCATCGTCACCTTCACTCCCACTTTCCCATCCTCATCTCGACTCACCCCCACCCTGTCCTCATCCCTACTCCACCCCCATCCCCATCCTAACCCTCACTCCCCACTCCCTCATCCTCACTTTCAATCCTCACTCCCACATTCTCATCCTCACTCCCCCATCCTCACCCCTACACAACCCCACCCCATCATCATTCCTACCCACCCCATCCTCACCCCCACTCCCCCCATTAGTCCCTATTAACGAGGTTACCCGCTGTCCCCGCCCAAATAATGTACAGAAAATGCAAATCATATTATACTTCACCCTACCATACTGTCCCTTGTCTCCCTGCCACAATCTCCCTCTCCCCCTGACACACCCTACCGTTGTTCCCTGCACATCTCTTCCCCTCCTCCTCTTCGACTGTATTCCCTCCCCTTTTCATCCTGCGTGTCAGCCTTCGTCTCTTTCTTTCCCTTGCTCCCTTCTGTACCTTTCATTTCTTCCCTTTTTGCCTGTCACACACCTTTTACTCCCTTTCCTTTTTTCCCCTAGCAATCAAATTTTCTGCCTTGTGTCTCTACCACATCCCATTTCTTTTTCCCCTTTTCTTTCTACTACATCTCTCTGCCTGTCTTTTCTTCTCACTGACGTTCTTCCTACTTTCCCTTATCTTCCTGTCCACTTCTTGCTGTCTTCCCCTTGTCCTTGCCAACTCTTTCACTTCTTCCTTTTCTTCCTTCCACCCTCCATTCTTTCCAAAATCTTCCTTTCTCCCTACCCTCCTTACCTACTCATCTTTTCCCTTCCTCCTCACTTAGCCTCCCTCCCTGCCCTTCCTCCATTCCGGCTACCCCTCAGTAAGTCAATTTGCTCAGATGGGCGTGATATATTGTCTTGTAGGATTATATTAACCCTCCATGTGGCATCAAACCGCGGGCTTACCATCCTACCCATCACCAGACCTGCTGTTTGTTCAGAAACGCAAGATAGTCTATTCAGGTCTCACCCACTTATAGCATAATGAGTCGAAAAATGTATATAATCATGAAGTGCCTATTACAGTAAACAAGACTATTTAATACCATTTATCCGTCTTAAGTAGGATGCTAAAATTTAATCATAATAAAAGGCTTACATAATGACAACAAATATAATGACACAGAACGACTGATAAAAAATAATTATTACTTTTTCATCTACGTTAAAAGCATCTATAAATGGGTAACATGTAAATAGGCAACAGCAAGCCCCGTATCAACCATTTCGAGGAGTAAAAGCCCGAAAGTAAACCACCGCACTCCAGTCCATTTAAACTTTTAAAGGGAACTGACTGGCCTACACACCTTGTGGCACTAAATTGCAAAATCTCCAGCCGCCTCTTTGATATTCGAACCGATGTGTGTTCACCCCAACTGGCGCCTCAGACCACTAGACCACCAGGCGTCCCTCAAGCCCACCAGACTGCAAAGTTCACAAAAAAATCGCCAGAGCATATAAACACAGGCAAGCTTCACTAACCTTCGCCCCAAACAAGGTCGTACGTTCAGATATGCTCGCACCTCACAAACACAAAAATACGCTCAACACACACTCGGCTATCTCTGTTATCTGCGGCGGGGATGCAACATTAACCTCCGCGAAGAGAGAGATTCAGTAAACATCCAAACAATCCTCCCCGCACGAACAACAAGGCTCGCTCTCAGTCCCTCTCTCTCTCTTCTCTCACTCCCTCTCTCTTTCTATAATCTGTTTAATCTTACTTACATAACCTGGAGATGGAGTCCCCTGGCCGGCGATTATCATTCATTACGCGGGACTTTATGACTGCGAGGAGGGACGACAGTTGGTCAAGAACTTGTTGGGCGAGAAATTACGAGAATCTTTTGTTTGACGGTCACTCAGGGGCTGGCAGGGGGGAGGTGCAGTTGCCGTCTCTCCAACCAAAACAACACCCACGCACTCATTCATCCCAACATAACCCACTATAATTTATCTTACATTAATCTTATATACTTACCTTTTTACCCTTACAGTTATTACTTACGCCATATACTAACTAGGAAAAAATAAATATCGCTAGGGAGTTAAATACCGCACGACATCTGGCTACTCCCCAAGTCCCGCCTCCATGTTGAATCGATCCGCGTCCGAAACCCCTCACTTGGCTCTCAAAATTCAACCAGATTTCGAGTGACGGCGGCTTTTAAACCCACAATACCCAATTTATTTTGGATTTCCACCGTTTGGGGAGGACAAAAGGAGAGCTTAATATCCCCGCCTGGTTTGAAAATGACGGAGGAAGTTCAGGAAGAGGGAAATAAACGGAGGTGGGGAGGGTGGGTGTCTGTTTCCCTGCAAATGTCGCCGACCACCAACCAACCGGGCTTTTGTTATGAAAATGTCGCCCCAATATCGTGAGTCTCCTCGCCTTGTTGACGTCACTTAAAGCCGAATTCATTACTCGGGGAAGGATGAATATATGGATGGCTGGTGTGAATTTCATTATCCCTGTGGAGAAAGAGGAGGAAGGGGGAAGGCAGGGGTGCAGAGGGAGGGAGAGAGGGAAATGAGAGGTGGGAATGGGTATTTGGGGTTTTGTGAAAGGAATGTAAAGAAAATAAAAGAAGAGGAGGAGGAGGATAATGAAAGTGCTGCGAGGAGGAAAGATAATGAAAATGATATGAAAGGGGCATGAGGGACGAAGACAGATGGCAGTGTAAAATCAAATGAAGTAGGAGTAAATAGGGTTCTGAGAGTAAAATGCAGAAAAAGAACAAGAAGCACACAGACAGCTCAAACCTCTCGCCTTACAATTGGTCTAAGGCTGAAGCTTTGACTTCGCCCAGTGGCCTTAACCTTCGACCTATGGTTCTTAAACTCGAGTTACTTCATCCTTGCCAGTCTCTCAATCCTTCCAATAAGTCTGGTCCAAACTGGATCAAAAGTGTTGATGATCATCTTGCCCTGTGAATTTGACCTTTGACCTATTGTTCTCAAAAATATAATCATCCTTGATCAGAAACACATCTACAAATTTGGTCTACGCATAACAAAACCTATTTGAGTGAAAGGGCCGAAATTTTTACCCTGACCCGAGACCCTTACCTTGACTAACTGTTCTCAAAACTAAATCACTTCATCGTTTCCTTACCTTCAACCCTTCAAAGAAATTTGGTTTAAATCATTTTGAGATGCCCTTGCCCTTGACCTATGACCTACAACCTTTTTGGACCAAAGCTTTAACAAATTGTTCCTCGTATGGTCCTTGGTCATTATTCAAAGTGTGGTGCCGTTCCATTCATTAGTTGTTCCATAATCTTGCTATATGACAGGCTGAAGGGAAAAAAAAAAAAAACTGATTCATTCATAATCCCCTCGCGCTAGGAGCGCGGTTATGACAATAACCAATCAGAGAAGTTTAAGAGGATCAGTGATGGGAGTATGCAAATATAGACAGAGCAATATGTATGAATATAGAATCCCAAAACATTTATTCACAAAAAGAAAACAGAGAATGCATAATTGGACTTTTTAATTTACAGGAAAGATTAATAACATGAAACTGAGTGCAAGAGAAGGAAATGGGAGTGCAGTCGTTAACAATATAATGTAAATGCGATAAACGTCCACCAGGAAAAGCAACACCTATATATTATGCCACATAACGGAAGAGAAAATATGGGCACTGTCAGGAATACAAGAGGAAATACATAAGGAATATTGAGAGAAAACCTAATAAAAACAGCATATTGCAGAGATAAAGTGATATTTGGCATTTTGGTCACGTCACTATTATCGATTATTTCTAATTTTATATGTTTGTGGGAGGAGGAAGGCAGGTGGAGGCACACACCGTCCACACACTTGATGTACAGCTTCCTCCAGGTGACTACATGAAGTTCTGTGTGGCAACCCAAATTATTTCTTGTTGTCCAGGAAACTTGACCATGCTGGATGGCAACTAGAGAACCAAATGGACGCCTGGTGGTCTATTTGTTTTAGGCGCTTCAGCCGGATGTGGTCCTTAAACGACTACAGCCGAGGATGGTTTAGGTTAATTGCTCACATAATACCGCTCACGGACAAGAAATTGGTCACTCTCGCTTTATATGCTGATGTCTGGACTAAACGGTCTAACTCCGGCCCCTACGCTACTGATGGAGTAACAAAGGACTGGATGACAGAATGTAGAAAATAGGTAAAAACAAGAAGCGATGCCAAGGCACAGCAAACCCGTCCCCGGCAGTCATTTTAGTGCTGACGTATAAACAAACAGAACAAGATGTTACATATTACATCTGGGGTAAATCGAGTGAAAACTGACGATTTTATGTCCATTTGAAATTTTAGGCCCGACCCACCTGACATTGACCCCACTATACCACTAACTGGGGGGTGACCCCCGTGTTGTAATGAGGCAAGTTATAGGATGCAGATTTGACAGAGGCACATTTAGGTTTTTGTTTCATGTCCATATGATGAATTTGAAAGGAGGTACGGCGAAAAAGCGATTTTTTTTTTTTTTTTTTTTTTTTTTACATTTTTTGGACCTATAGCTTGGACCTTGGCAAAAATTTAATCAGGTGATCAGAAGGTCATAGCCCATCATCCCAGTAATTTTCGTCAAACTCGCACCAGTAGTTTTCGCATTAAGTTGTTACCAGACAGACAGACAGACACAAACAAACAGACAAACCGAGTGAAAACAATACTTGTCCCCGAGCCCTTCTTGGGCGAGGACGGGTAACAATGATCATTATCGTCATCAATAGTACTAGTAGTAGTAGTAGTAGTAGTAGTAGTAGCAGTAGTAGCAGTAGTAGTAGTATGAACTTAACCAAAGTAGGGTGTAACTCAAAAGCCAAAAATATCAGACTATTTATGACCATAATCATAATAATACTGCTCAACCTACAGTATGTATTGTGGCAAGTAACTCATGTAAACACAAAATATTAAACTTTTACCAGCCTGTACCCGCCACCCTGTCCATAATGCACAGCGCAGTATGTCAACAAAGAGGCCGACGCTAAAGGCACCAATATCACCTCCCCAGTTACATATTTCACACGCCATATTAACCTTGGTGTGTGGGGGTTCAATAATACCAGGGATTAATAATGGGAATCAATAATATGAAGCTTAGCGTGCGAGCGATGGCGGAGTGAGGAGTTAATGGAGATATGAGCTCATGGGAATTCAATTTTACACCGAATAGCCTACGCACTTTCGCTGGAACCATACGCAACTCGTGTGAACCTACACTATTACAGAATGTGAGAATTTTAACTTTAGCTACCTTTGCTACCATGCGATTGGTAGTCTATACAGATAATCTTTAATTTGTATGCTGCGAGGGCTGCTGTTAGCTACTGATAACCAGCCATTCTGCCTGGTTACAGTATTTCCTCAGTAAACCAGTCGGTCATATTATCATCCAGTCCACGGTTTAGCCCCTACCACTCAATCCTTCAATCAGTCAGTATATCAGTAACTTTATAAACCAGTCGGCCACGTACAGCATCACTCAACCAGTCTGTCAATCAATCAGTCAGTCAGTCAGTGTAACAATCAATCAGCCAAATAATCAACCATCTAATCAATAACTATAGTTATCAGATCGGTCAGTCAGTCATTTAGTTATTAAGCCTGTCAGTCAATCGGTCAGTCAGTCATTTAGTTATTAAGCCTGTCAGTCAATCGGTCAGTATACTAATCAGCCTGACTCCCAAGCAATCAGTCAATCAATCCGCCAGTTCCATAATCAACTTAGACAATCACCTGTTTGTTCGTTAATTAATCAAGCACTCATCCAACATATCAGACATCTAATCAATCAGCCCAGTCAGTCAAATAATTAATCAACCAGTCGGCTACTCAGTCAAGCGATCAGTCAGTCAGTCAGCCAACCGAGCTTTCAGGTAATCAGTTCTTTACACATCACGTTAACAATCTTGCATCCATGTAAATCTCTAACCATCCTATCAGTTATAATTCTTCCACCTCAACTTCGCCCAGCTTTTCGTCCTTTTACACACACACACACACACACACACACACATGGATTTAAAATGTCGACATGAACATCAACCTATATATACACATAGTTAACATACACGCACACAGATCTGTACATGCACATAAATAATCTACCATACACACGTTAAAATCATGATAGGCATAACAAATATAAGTTTCTTCAGGACGATAACATCATTTCTATTACACATCATAGGCAGCGCGGGAGTGTACTGTTTTTTGGCCTTCGTGTGTGTGTGTGTGTGTGTGTGTGTGTGTGTGTGTGTGTGTGTGTGTGTGTGTGTGTGTGTGTGTGTGTGTGTGTGTGTGTGTGTGACAAGTATAACTCAAACAGTTTTAACCCTATATATATGAATAAAATTTGTAAGGTCTGAGCATTAGGTAGGGATAAAGTTATACGATACTGAAAACAGTTGACAAAAGACCAAGATCACTCACACGATCAGGCCATTTGACCGACTGTAGGGTGCAAGTGTTGTACTCTGTGAATACTTTTTTATTATCATCATCATTATTATTATTATTATTATTTCAATTGTCATCCGAATGCATCCTGGAATAGCCTCTCACACTAAAAATGTTAAAATAAATTACTACACGCACCTACTATAGCATTTACAGCCGAGTACACAGTGCATATTACAGCCTCCACCGCCCTACGTGTGGACTGAAACATACCATAGGAAATACGCGCATAATCAGTACATAACACAAACACCTCCTTCCAACCTCGTATACCTCCTTCACCACAGGTATGTATTTACCTGTATATGTACGCCAATGCACAAACACGACTATACATACACAGGTCAAGAAGTATATGCATAAGACACACATATCAAATATTTTTATCACACACACACACACACACACACACACACATCCATGCCAAACTTCAGACGCACGCACACATACACGGCTTGGCACACACACATACATACATTCATACATACACACACATGCTCACACGTACACAAACACACACAGAGTCAAACTTGAATAGCGTGAAATTGCAAGAGTGAGCAATATTGGACCAGCCATCGTACCCCGGTAGTGGTGATGGTTGTGGTAGTGGTGGTAGTTGTGGTAGCTGCGGCAGTGGTGGTAGTTGTGGCAGTGGTGGTTGTTGTGGTACTTGTGGTTGTGATGGTAGTTTTGAGGTGACGGTAGTAGTAGTAGAGGTGATAGGTGTAGTAAAAGCGGCAGTGGTGGTAGTTGTGGTTGTGATGGTAGTTGTGGTGGAAGTAATGGTAGGAGTAGTAGTGGTGATAGGTGCGGTGATGGTGGGAGTAGGAGTGGTTGTGGTGGGGGCAATGGTTATGACTGTGGTGGTGATTTTGATACAGACAGTGAGTGTCAGTGGTCGTGGTCGTGGTAGTTGTGGTAGTAGTGGTAGCTGTGGTTATGATGGGTGACTACTGTGATACTGATGAGCATGATGGTTGTGGTACTGGCTGTCGTTGTGGTGGTGGTAGTTGACATGTTGCGGTGGTGGTGGTTGTGGTAGTAGTGTATGGTAGATGTGCTACTGACGAGTGACAAGACTGGTGATGATGGTAATAGTAGTGGTTATCGTAGTGGTGGAGTAGTGGAGGTAGTTGTGTTTGTGGTAGCAGCTGTGGCTGGAGTGATGGTAAGAGTGGCAGTTGCGATAGAGATGACTGTGGTAGTGGTGGCAATTGTGGTTGTGGTGAGGTGAGTTGATCGTGGAGATGATAATAGTGGTGATTGTGGTAGTGGTAGTAGTTGTTGTAGCCGCATTATGGTTTAACAAAGAAGGAAATGGTTACGGTGTGATAGATCGTAGTTGTGGTGGTAGTGGTGGTGGTGATTTTGATTGTAGTGGTTATTGTTTAAGTTAAAAATGGTAGCTAAGATTATCGGAACAGTTGTAGTAGTGAAAGTTGCTGCTGAGTTGTGGTAAGTGGTGGTGTGATTGCTGTGGCAGTGGTGGTGGTTGTTTGATAGTGGTAGTAGGAGAAGTGGTGGTAATGGTGGTGGTGATGGAAGCAAGGAAAATGGTTACCGGTAGTGGTGGAAGTGGTGGTAATGATGGTGATGGAAGTAAAGGTAATGGCTACTGGCAGTTGGGAGAAGCGGTGATGGTGATCAGTAAGATTGTGATGGTGGTTATGGTGGTGATGGAGGGATAATATTATTGTAACGAGGGTGGTGGTTGTGGTTACTAGTTGTGGTGTTTGTGATAATGTCTAGCACTGGCTGTGGTAGAAATAGCTGGGGAGGTACTGTGTGTATTAGGGCACTGAAGTGACGACAGGCAATAAAAACGGAATTACAGTAATAACCGCAGTAATAGTAGAACCTAAACTGGTAAGCGATGAACCAGCTTAAGCAGCGTAGTAAACGGAGTAGTAAAAGAGTTCTAAAAGTGGCACATCCTTCGTGATCACCAGGCGAGAGGCGTAAGATGGAGCAAGAGTGGAGACCGTAAACACACATCACCACCCTCAAAATGGCGACTTCGTTACCGTCCGCTATCTTTTTTCTTGTTTATAATTCAATATTCAAATGGTATCGCTCGTGTCTGATTGTCTCGCATAATGGCTGTCACTCAGATGCATCCCTGTGGTAGGTGGGATGGGCTGACTCGGAGCATCAGAGGTAAAAAGAAGGGGAATCAGATCTCAAGAGGCGACACTCCAAGTGATCTTTGTTTTTCCCGCCATATTGTCTCCGTGACCCTCTGGTGGTCATTTACAAAAGCATCATACGTTTATAGAAAAATATCGCGAACCTGCTGATTATTCCTTAGTTTCTGTGATTACTACACTTACAGGTTTATTTTCGTGCACTTAACAACCAAGAAAGTATTGTTACTCCTGTGTGGTTTATTTTCTAACACAAAAGACGAAAAGAATGCCTTATTTCAATGACCATATATAAGTGTCTATAACATCACTCGTTCAAACAAAATTATACGGTAAGTCTTAAATATTAGTAACACAGAAACACTGAAATATATATAGAAATAACATCCCTTGCATCCAGCTTCATTGAACGTTTTGTTGACTGTACGTAGGATATTCTTAATCTCCTCACCTCTCACGAACCCTAACTCTCCTTATCATTCTCTCCCTCTCTGCTCTACATACCAACCCCTCTCCCTCTTGCTCTTCCCTCTACGATTATCATTCAGTGTCTTAAACATCAACCTTTCTGTTTCTCTTATTCATCCCGCCCTTCTTTCACCTCTCATACCTTTCCCACCTCACTGTTCTCTTTCCCTCCTTCTCTCTATATTCTTCTTTCTTCTCCCGTTCTCTCTCTCTCTCTCTCTCTCTCTCTCTCTCTCTCTCTCTCTCTCTCTCTCTCTCTCTCTCTCTCCCTCTCCCTCTCTCTCTCTATCCCCTCATTTTTCCCCATCTTAATCGTATTTTTTCATTCTTTCCCTGCTGCCTCTTCCATTGCTTCTAAATCCCTTCACCTCTTCATTTTCATCCCATCCGCCTCCTCCTCCTCCTCTCCATTCTCTATCGTCTTTCTTTCCTTCTCTACTTTCCCCTGTTTTTCCCTGCCCTTCTTTCCAATTTTTCTTTATATCACTCACACACTCCTTGTCCCTCATCTCTCTTTCTCTTTCCTCTTCTCTTCCGTTCTCTTTCTTGCCCTTTCTCACATCAAGTCTTCCTCTCTCCCTTTCCCATTTTTCTTTCACTCCCTTCCATCCCTTCCCCTCCCTCCCATCTTCCTTTTTATCATCTCCCTCCCTCCGTCTCTCGCTCCTTACCACTTTTCCAACTCCCCTTCCCTTCCATATTTACTCCACCTGCTCTCTTTCCCCTCTCTCTCTCTCCTCTCCTTCCCCTCTTTCCCCCTTTGTGTCTTCTCTCTTTCCCTTTCCCTTCCTCTCTTCCCAGCTTTCCTTCCTCCTCATCTTACTTACCCTCTCTCTCTCTCTCTCTCTCTCTCTCTCTCTCTCTCTCTCTCTCTCTCTCTCTCTCTCTCTCATAGCCTCACTTCCATCTCCCCTTTTCCTCAACCCCTCTCTCCCCCTTTTCCTTCCCTCTCCGTCTCTCCCAAACTCTTCTCACCCCTCTCTTTCCCGTCTAACTCTCTCCCTATCTCTTCCTCACCCCCCCTTCTCTCCCCTTCTCCCTTCACTCCCTCCCTCTCCTCTCCCTCCCTCTCCCAGCGTGTTGATCATTCGTGAGTAATACAATTGCAGATTCCATTCCAGGCGGCAGCAGTGTTTCCAGCCCTTGCAGTGTTGCCAGATAAGGGGGTTTGGGAGGTGTGTGTGTGTGTGTGTGTGTGTGTGTGTGTGTGTGTGTGTGTGTGTGTGTGTGTGTGTGTGTGTGTGACTCCTATTCAATCATCCCGGTCTCACTCCTATCGCACCCCTTTCCCATCCCTATCGCAACCCTTTCCCATTTCTATCCCATCCCTCTCCCTTTCCTATCCCACCCCTTTCCCATTCCTATCCCACCCCTTTCCCATTCCTATCCCACTACTTTCCCATACTATCCCACTCCTACCCTATTGTTCTCTTTCCCTTCCCTTCCTATCTCTTCCTTTCCTTTCCCATCCTATCCCTTCACATCCCTCTCTTTCGGGGAGGGGATGGAGGGTCGCTGAGGCAGTGGTTGGCACATTCAAGCCGCGAGTGGAAAAACCTGAGTTCAATTCTCGTGCCGGTCAGACTCATGGACAAAACCCGCTTCCCCCTTGTCACTCTTCGCCCATCAGTACAATTGGGGACCTGAGTGTAATTTCGATTGTTGACTGATGTATTCTTGGGGAAGATTTGGACTTAGAAAAATGCTAGGCGTTTGTATTAATGAGGCTCGTGCAGTTGAAAGGCATAATTTTAACCTTCTTTCTTGTTGTTGTTTTATTACTATTATCATTATTATTATTATTATTATTATTATCATTATTATTATTATTATTCATCGTCTTTGTTCTTCTTTTTCTTCTTCTTCTTCTTCTTTCTTCTTCTCTATCTTTCTCTTTCTATTCTTCTTCTTTTCTTCTTCTTCTTTCTTTTTCTTTTTCCTCCTCCTCCTTCCTCCTCCTCCTCGTCGTCGTCGTCGTCGTCGTCGTCGTCCTCCTCCTCCTCCTCCTCCTCCTCCTCCTCCTTCTTCGTATCCAATCTTTTCCTTTCCCTTCCCATTCCTCTCTTTCTTTCCTGTCATTTTTCCCATCCTTTTCTCATCCAATTCCTGTCTTTCCTTTTCCGTTCTATCTCTTCCCTTATTTTCCCTTCCCCCTCTTTCTTTCTTTTCTGGTCCTCTCTCTTCCTTTTCCTCTTCTGTTCCTTCCTGTCCATTCCTTTCCTACTCCTTCCCTTCCTTCTCTCCCCCATTTTCCATTTCCTTTATTTCCCTCTCCATATTTTCCAGTCTTACTCTTTTCTTCCCTTCCCTTCCTTTCCCTTCATTTCCTTTCCCTCTTGTCAACCTATATCATCTTACTCTTCCCATCCCTTCTCGTGCTACTACATCCATTCCATCCCATCCCATCCCCTTTCTATAATATCCCATCCCATCCTATCTTCTACTTTGCCTTATAATCTCATATCCTATCCTCCCCCATCCACGTCCATCCCATCCTTCCCCCCATCTCATCCTGTTTTATATATTCGTTCTTATATATTCTCTTGTTGTCTGTTCCTATCCCATTCCATCCATCCCATCCATTACCATCTCATCTCACCGTTTTCAATGTCATCGTTCATATATCTTATTTTATCCTCTCTCTCTCTCTCTCTCTCTCTCTCTCTCTCTCTCTCTCTCTCTCTCTCTCTCTCTCTCTCTCTCTCTCTCTCTCTCATATTTTCTTTCTACACATCCCTTCCTTTCCAGTTTCCTCCCCCCCATGCCTCCCATCTCTCTCCCACACATTTCCCCTCTCCCCCCTCCATCCTCCTATTTTCCTCTATCACCCCCCCTCTCTAACCCCTTCCCTCCCCCATTCCCCTTCCCTCTCCCCCTCCACCCCTCAATTCTCCTCTATTCCTCCCCTCTCTGTCTCCTTTCCTCCTCCACTCCCCACCTCCAGCCTCCTCCATTTCTCAATTTTCTTCTATCCCTCCCCTCTCCATCCCCTTCCCCCCCAGACTCCCTTTCCCTCTCCCCCTCCATCCCTCAATGTTTCTCCATCCCTCCCCTTTTATACCCTTCCCTTTCCCCAATCCCTCAATTTCCCTCAGTCCCTCCCCTCTCTATCCTCTTCCCTTCCCCTATTCCCTCTCCCCTTCCCTTCCCCCATTCCCCTTCCCACTTTCCCCAACCCTCAATTTCCCTCAGTCCCTCCCCTCTCTATCCTTTTCCCTCCCCTATTCCCCTTCCATTTCTCTTCCCCCATTCCCCCTCCCCTTCCCTTCCCCCATTCCCCTTTCCCTTCCCTTCCCCCATTCCCCTTCCACTTTCCTTCCCCCATTCCCCTTCCCTTCCCCCATTTCCCTTCCCTTCCCCCATTTCCCTTCTCCTTCCCTTCCCCTATTCCCCTTCCCTTCTCATTTCATTTCCCCTTCCCTTCCCCCATTCCCCTTCCCTTTCCCCATTCTCCTCCCCCCCCCCCACGCCGCAGTGTTGCCATCCACCACAAGGCTGGTGGTGGTGGTGGGGCCCAACTCATCGCTAGTCAAATTAGATCTAGCACAACAGGTTGGATGCCCCCGTAAACACAGACTCCCTCCCTACCCTACTTGTCCTAGCTGTGGTTGATGTGGCAGTTGTGGTGGTTGGGGGTTGTGGTAGTTGTGGTAGTAGTGGGGGCTGGATGGTGTGGTAGTAAAGGACGCAGAAACATACATTTAGACAGTGAGGCAGAAAAATATAGGCACAGACAAAACTCTCTGTCTGTTTCTCTCTCTCTCTCTCTCTCTCTCTCTCTCTCTCTCTCTCTCTCTCTCTCTCTCTCTCTCTCTCTCTCTCTCTCATACTATCATTATTGCAACAGTACCAAGAGTTGCCCCCATTTTAAGGGTGGCACGCAGCACCCGTCTACTTACACATTTATCCCTTTACTACCAGACTCTCTCACTGAAGAATTAAACGGTTTTCTCACGCCTCTAAAAACGACTTCCTCCTGTCCTACCTTCCCCCTACTTATGACCTCCAGTTTTTCAGCGCCATGATCCCAGTCCAAAACGAACGAATATTAAGTCTGGCTCTCCCTTGCTTGGCTTTCTTTGGATCAAACAATTTTCCAGCTTTCGAGACTTTTAATTCCACCAGCCTGCTAAAGTAATGAGGAACGAAAACAACAATACATCGATATAAAGAGCAAGAGCACAGATACAGACAGGCAGATGTATCCAAACACAGGCACACAAACAGACAAACAGAAACAGACACAGACACACAAGCAGACAAACAGACACAGACACACAAACAGAAACAGACACAGACACACAAGCAGACAAACAAACAGACACAGACACACAAACAGACAAATAAACAGACACAGGCACACAAACAGACAAACAGAAACAGACACAGACACACAATCGGACAAACAGACACAGACACATAAACAAACAGAAACGAACAAACGAAAGCAGACAAAGGGAGACATAAAAACAGTCAGAAAGATGCATCAAGACAAAAGACGAGACAGACAAAAAAATGAATGAGCGAAACGAGAAAGTAAGGAAGGAAGAGGGTCGTGGTGGTGGTGTAGAACTGTGTGCTTGGAGAGACGGTGCATACAGAAACAGATGCACAGATGTGGTTAGGCAGAGATAGACAGAGACCTAGAAACAGATGCAGGGAGGCAAAGACAAAACAGACATAAGAGGCAGAAGAGTAAAAAAAAAAAAAAAAAAAGAGGTACAGAAGATAGTGGTGGTGGTGGTGTACTGTGCCCTCGCCAAGATGGACTACACAGACACGGACACACAGCTACACCCACACAAACACAGACAAGGAAACAGAAACAGACAGACACACGCAAGCAAGGACAAGACGCTGAGTGAAGCAAGAAGACATGGAAGGTGGCGGTGGTGGTGGTGGTGAATTGTGTGCTCGCCAAGACGGTATCAACGTCGGTGGTGTGGGGGGTTGAGGGGGGAAGGGGGTGGCAAATTGAAGTGTAAGTGTTTTGCGTGTCATTTCCATCAGGGGCGGCCCTAATATCATGATCCACTTTCACACCTGAGCAACGGGGAGGGGGGAGAGGGGAGGGGGAGAGGGGCGAGATGGTGGGAAGGGGTTTACGTAAAAGAGAGAGAGCGGGGGAGGCGAAGAGTGATGGGAAGAAGAAGGGGAGGGGAAGGGGGGGAAAAAAAAAAAGGAAGGGATGGGAGAAGGGGGTCATGGAAAGGGTAGAAAGGATGGAAGGAGTTTACCTAAAAGGAAGGGAGTAGGGAAGCGAAGACGAAGAAGAAGAAAGGGAGGGGGAGGGAAAGACGAGTGAGAGGGGACGGGATAGGAGTGGGAGGTGGAAAGGGAAGAAAGGGTGAAAAGAAATTTGCGTACAAGGGAGAGAGCAGGGAAGCGAAGAGGGTGAGAATGAAAAAGAGAGAAGAGGAGGGGAAAGAAGAGTGAGAGGGGAAGGAACTGGGAAGGGAGATAGAAAAGGGAGAGAGGATGGGAAAGGGCTTACTTAAAAGGGAGAGAGTGGGTGACAAGCGATGTGAGGGAGAGGAGAGAGGAATGGGAGTGAGAGACAGGGGAGAAAGACGGAGGGATACGGGCAATAGGAAATGGGAGGGATGCAGTGAGAAGGGGTATAGGAGGGGGAAGACGACGAGAGAGAGAGAGAGAGAGAGAGAGAAAATCCGAAAAACAGAAAAAAAAATGATGAGACAGAGAAAGAATAAATGTATTTGGAAAAGGGAAGGTAATGGAGAAAGAAAACTTAGAGGGAAAGAGAAGACAGGATGGGAGAGGAGGGAAAGGTGAGAAGACAGTGAAAGAGGTATGATGGAAAATGTGAGAATTAAGGAATGGAGAGAATATGGTTGACAAGAGGAGGCGAGAGAGACAGAAAATAGACAGACACAGACAGCTTAACAGACAGACAGATGAATGGACAGAGACAGAAATGCACTGGTCGAGAGTGTGTGTGAGTGTATGTGTATGTGCTTGTGTCTGTGCGCGTGTGTGCGCAAGAGCTAGTGTGTGAGTGTGAGCAGGCAGAATTATGAAACAGAAAGGCTGTGTGTGTGTGTGTGTGTGTGTGTGTGTGTGTGTGTGTGTGTGTGTGTGTGTGTGTGTGTGTGTGTGTGTGTGTGTGTGTGTGTGTGTGTGTGTGTGTGTGTGTGTGTGTGTGTGTGTGTGTGTGTGTGTGTGTGTGTGTGTGACTGTCTGCTGGGGTACAGGAGAGGGACGACGAGGAACAGAAAAATCACTGAAGTATTGGAAGTGAGAGAGAGAGAGAGAGAGAGAGGGAGAAAGAGAATACACAATACACGAGACTAACCACAATTACATATATACATCCGCTACACTCATACACCATAATATTAATCACATTTAGTTTTTTTTACAGAAGGTGAACAGAGGAAGGAAAAACAAATTAAAAAAAAAATCCATACACCAGATTACAATATTACATTACACATTTCAACATTACAAATATTTCTGCGTCACTCGGTCATATGGATCAGCGGAAGAGTAAATATATGCTTTAAAAAATGGAAAAAAAAAATACGTGGAGTTAATAGGGTCCATAAGATGTCGTAGGTTTTATATACAACTAGCATTTGGAGTAATTATTTTGGATGAGAGTTGTAGTAGTGATAGTAATGATAATAGACGAAGAGGAAGGATGATGATGATGATGATGATGAAGAATAGTAATAATAATAATAATAATAATAATAATAAGTGATAATGATAGAGAAAATAGAGTGTTTAAAGAAGCTAAATGAACAGAGAACTATCAAAGATTCTACACACACACACATACAAACACACACAAAGAGAGAGAGAGAGAGAGAGAGAGAGAGAGAGAATGTGTGTGGATGGCAGAAGGGGCAGAACAGAAGCCTGAAAATACAGAATGGCCTTGTTCTCTCTCTCTCTCTCTCTCTCTCTCTCTCTCTCTCTCTCTCCAAAGTCCAACAACTGTAGACCTTCCCTCCATTTTTCTCCCTCCCTCACACAACTTTCTCTCCCTCCTCCCCTCCCCCTCACCTCACCCCTCTTCTCTCCCTCCCTCACAGTTTATGGGAGCTAAAAGCCAGTTCGTGTTTCTCTCCCCCTTCCCCCTCTCCTCCCTTCCCCCTCTTCCTCTCCCCTCCCCCATCCCTCTCCTCCCCTCTCCTCCTCTCCTTCGTCTCTCCCTCTCTTTTCTTCTCTCTTAGCCAGTTTCTCTCTCTCTCTCTCTCTATCTATCTATCTATCTATCTATCTATCTATCTATCTATCTGTCTATCTATCTATCCATCTATCCAGCTGTCTATCTATCTAGTTGGTCTTTCCTCTTTTACTCCGTTTCTCTCTCTTCTTCCTTCCTTCTTGCACCTCTTCCACTCCCTTTGTCTCTTCTCTTTTGTTCTCTCTCTCTCTCTCTCTCTCTCTCTCTCTCTCTCTCTCTCTCTCTCTCTCTCTCTCTCTCTCTCTCTCAGTCTTTAAAAGTGAGTAAATCTTTATGAAGGAGTGAAAATAGGTGGTTGAGAGCGAGGAGGAGGAGGGGGAGGGGGAGGAGGAGAAGGAGGAGGAGGAGGAGGAGGAGGAGGTGGAGGTGGAGGAGAAGAAAGACAGGAAGAAAGGGAAATGGGAATGAGTGAAGGAGGGGTGAGAAGAGGAGCTAAGAAAAAAGGGGAGGAGGAGGAGGAGGAAGAGGAGATGGAAGAGGAAGAGATGGAGGTAGGAAGACGTACAAAGAAGTCCATAGGAAAGGATACAACAATATAATTCTTGCTCCTTTTGAGACCTTTTGATGGAGGGGAAAAAATTACTATGACACCTATTCCTTAAGTCTATGGCAAGGATAGTAAAGCTGAAAGGCTCCCCATCCCACCAATCCCTCTGTTCGTGGCCGGCAGAAAAAAGTGAGAAGGATAATCATGTAACATAAAAAAATTGGCATGGAAATCTCACAGGAAAGAAAGGAGTGAAAAAGATCATCAAGCAACACAGAAAAATTGACAGGGAAAACTTACAGGAATAGACGAAATGAAAACATACTCCTCACTGTCATAAATGGCATGGAAAATAAACATCATATTAACATTAGAACCATAACGATGCTGTTTTGTGAAGGTATTATCCGTAGAAGGTAACGATCATAAATAATAATAATAATAATAATAATAATAATAATAATAATAAAAACGTAAAAATATGCTTGTTTGGTGATTAGAAGCTTAAAAAAAAAATACCTAGGCCAAATTTAAGTGTTTTTTTTAGCATTTCATACATTATCTCTTTGCAAGGTAGTTTCTTCCCCATGTTCACTGAGGAGGAGGAGGAGGAGGAGGAGGAGTTCGAGAAAAGAGAGTATGAAGAAAATGAGCATAAGAAACAAGAAGTGTGGAAAAGAACTGGACGCAGGAAGAAGATGAGCCAAAAGGAAAGGAAGATGAGGAAAGGAAGAAGTATGAGAGAGAGAGAGAGAGAGAGAGAGAGAGAGAGAGAGAGAGAGAGAGAGAGAGAGAGAGAGGAACAGGCTAACATTTTTGGAGATAGTGTGTGTGTTGGAAGGTGTGTGTCCGTGAGGGGGGGGGGAGGCTTTCCCTCACAGACACCACACTCCCATTATCTCTCTCTCTTACTCTCTCACTCCCTCTCTCACTCGCTCACTTTCTCCTCGTCCTCATGTTTTCTTTCAGTCTCGACTTTCAAGTCTCTCTCTCTCTCTCTCTCTCTCTCTCTCTCTCTCTCTCTGAAAAGAAAATGAATGAGAGAGGAGGAACACAAAATACAATATGGGAAGAAATACCGAGAGAGAGAGAGAGAGAGAGTGTAAAGGAAGGTGGACGTCGTAAGGTATATCATGTCAGTCCTCTCCAATAAACTTAAATTACTAGTGCATAAATAAATAAAAATAAAAAATGGCAACACATCATGTCAGACGCTGCCAGAGAACTCATTTTTCCTTCATTATTTTTTGCCAATATACACTATACTGCCAAATTTGCTATACTCATACACTCATCTTAGTTCATTATCCTTATTTACTTACACTTTTTTTTTTTTTTACTACAGCCTCCAGTTATTGCGTGTTAATAATTCTTGACTCATCGTATGGCATGGCAGTCGTAGCCAAGTTTCAACACACATACAGACTTTTTTCTTTTTTGTCTTATTACGACGATTTCTATGCATATTTGTTCATATTTTTACATCCGTTATTATTTTACGAATATATGGCTTGAGAGGTTTGTATATAATAAAGTCGACATTGTGTAAACAGAGAAATCAGCTGAGGTTAATTTACATATTCCATTTAAATCCCTAGCGTAAAGGTTTGGTTTTCATTCATTCAGGTCTTTTAAATCAATTCAAGCGCGTTAAATGACACGTAGTACTGAAGCCAAGGTAAGTATGAATGGAATTAAAAGAAACCTGTCACACGTGTATACTGATATCTAAGAAAGAAGTTATTAGATACATATGAATACAGTTATGACATGACCGGCAGTGAAAGTCTTTAACTGACGCTTAATGAAATGAAAATGAGGATAGAGTTAAAAGACACTTCGAGTTGAATGACACTCAGTAATATGTGAAGAACGCTTATGGCTAAAACTAACTGACAATCATGAATGGCTTATGAAGGAGCTGAAAGACATTTGTACAACATGTGAAAAGGCATACGAATTATGCTAAATTACACCCATGAGTGAAATCAAAGAACACGGCGTTGAAATGCTACTACAAAGTATTTATTCAAATCCCCCCACAGCTCTCTTCTCTCTCCCCTTCTTCCGAGATTCTGCTCCTTCTCCCTAATTCAGCTCCTCCTCCTCTTCTACAGCTCCTCTTCGCCAGCTCTTCCTCTTCCCCTTCCCCTTTCTTCCTAGTTCCTCTTCTCCTTCTTTCTCTTCTCCAGCTTATCCTGCCCACAAACTTCTTTAAAGTGACTCCTCCCACTCATCCATACATTTTCCTCTTCTTCTTCTTCCTCCTCCTCCTCCAACTCCATACATTTTCCCCTTTCTCCTCCCCATCTCCTATCCGTTCTAAAAACCTCTTCTTCCGCTCTCTACATTCTCCTCTTACTCTTCTCCCCAGCTCTTCTTCCTTCCAGATTCCCCTCTTCTTCCCCACCTCCACCATCCCAACCTCTCCTCCTCCTCCTCCTCCTCTCCAGCTCCTCCTCCACCAAACATGACATAATCCTCAGCAATCTGTTTCTCCCTCCATCAACCCTCGGCTCTGTCAACACTGCTCACAACGCTGCCGCATCTCTGCCTCCCACCCACCTCCCAACCCCTCTCCCTTCTCTCCACTCCCTCCACTTCCTACACAGTCCTTCCCTATCCACCCTTTTAACCATCTCTCCCCCCAAAAAAAAACTCAAAATACCTAAAAACACAGCAAAACCAAACTTTAAATCAAAGGGAAATCAATCGCACATGTGGCACCCCTGCGCCTACCCATAATCCCTTAGGTCAACATGGCCGCCGATCTCCATGGCGAATAAAATGCTGTTGAGTTTGCCAGCGACTATCCCTTCCCCCAACACAGGCAAGGGTTGACGGGAGGATTGACGGAGGCCGGAGAAGGAGATGGAGGGATTGATGTGTGGTTTCTTGGTAATAATTGTCCAGAAAGAATATCAGGTGTGTGGAAGTGAAATGTTCGGTCCAAGTTCCGTAGACTTTTGACATTATACAGTCCTTATTTTCCTCTTACTGTGCACTGATATTTTTCCCTCGATTTTTTTCTTGTACACTAATATATGTTAATTTACTCTTGAATTAATTACCTGCAGCGTCGTCATAACATCGTGTGCAGTAGTAGTGATTATGAAATACAAAATAAACCACAGTACTGAGTGCATAAACAATCATTTGGGAGAGTAAGCTTTCCTGAGGCTGTTTTGCTGTCTAATTTCCTCGGCATTATTTACCTTTATGTTCATTCATTTTCTCTCTCGCTAATTATCTGTATTCCCCTTCTAATGACTGTAATTATGAGGATATTAAAATGATTATACATGAATACTAACCAACAGTACTGAAGACTAATGGAATACTGAGTAACAAATGAAGTCAAAATGCTGATTTAATAGCACATCTCTACACATAAGCTGGATGTTAATACGCATACACTCCAGGATAATCGTACATACATACATATACGTTCATAGGATCAGAGGTATACATGCCTTTCGTATGTGTTTATCCTTATGACTCTGGATCTACCATCACACATTTATCTGCACGTGCACATGGAAGGGCATTCCTACATACGCACATGTACAGCCCCTTCAACACGTACACACACACAAAGAGTAACATTGCTACATACTTTACACATCCCAGTATATACTCAACAAGCACACACACATTCACATAAATCTCAAAACACACACACACACACACACACACACACACACACGTAATCCAGAACCAAACAATAGTATATTTTCCACTATTGTTCCCTTGAGACGTGTTTGGCAAAGTGCTCACCCGCCACCACACTCCCGCCCGGGTTGTGGGGGGTTGTAGAGTTGTTGTGAGTGGTTGTAGAGGGATTTTGAGGGGTTGTAGAGGGATTGTGATGGTTGTAGAGGGGTTGTAGAGGAATTGTGAGGGGTTGTAGAGGGGTTGTGAGGGTCGTAGAAGGGTTGTGAGGGGTTGTAGAGGGGTTGTGAGGGATGTAGAGGGGTTGTGAGGGGTTGTAGAGGGATTGTGAGGGTTGTAGAGAGGTTGTGAGGGGTTGTAGAGGGATTGTGAGGGTTGTAGAGGGGTTGTGAGGGGTTGTGAGGGACGTAGAGGGATAGTGGGGGGTTGTAGAGGGGTTGTGAAGGGTTGCAGAGGGCTTGTGAGGGCTTGCAGAGGGGTTGTAATGGATTTGTTGGGGGTTGTGAAGATGTACAGCATTTTCCGTGGGGTTGTGAGAGACTTGGTGTGGTTGTGAAGGATTGTAGGTATGTTGCAGGAGTTGTGCCATGAATTTTGGTTTTGTACAGGGATTGTGGAGGTTGTACAGGGGGTGTTATGGGTTGAGAGAAATTTGGTGTGGTTGTAAGGGTTGTGGAAATTGTGGGGAGATGTAATGGGGTTGTGGAAGAGCTGTAATCAGTTGTAAAATAGTTGTAAGGAGTGGGAAATAGTTGTATCAAGGTTGTGAAAGATTTTGTGGGGTTGTGATGAGGTTATGAGGAATGGCAAATAGATCTGTTGCATGATTCACTGTTAAGGATTGTGAAGGATGTTATAAGAGGTTGTAGAAGGATGCGAATTAGGTAGACGGATTACTGAGGGATGGGCTGCAAAACAGCTATGGGGGTTGTAAGTGACTGTGGTGGTGGTTGTGGTGGTGGTTGTGATGGTGATTGTGGTTGCAATGGCGGTTTTAGTGCGGTTGTGGTGCCAGTTGTAGCTATTGTTGTTGTACAGATGCTAATGGGAGGTGTAATTGAGGTAGTAGTGATGGTTGTGGTGGTGGTAGAGGAAGTGGTAATTACTGTAGTGGTGGTAGTTGGATACTGGTCACGATGATGGTGGTGGTGGTTGTGGTGGTGGTGGTGGTAATAGTTATGATATTGGTGGGTGTGGTAGCAGTAATACTCATAGTAGTGTTGACGATAATTTTGGTGGTAGTGGTAGTGGAAGTAGTGATGGAAGTGGTAGTGGTGATATGGTGTTGTTGTCGTGGCGCTAGCGGCAGTTATGGTGGTGGTGGTGGTGGTGGTAGTGACGGTAGTGGTGGCAATAATAACGATGATGATGATGATGATGATGATGATGATGATGACAGTGGTAATAATGATAGCGGTGGTGGTGGTGACGGTGGTGAGTGTTAAAGATATACAGTAGTCGTTCACTAACATCTTTATATATAATAACGTCGCTTATATACAAATACATGTGCTTAAACAGTCATGAAAAACACGTTCAAAACTACATACATTACATACATATGCATGAACACGCACAGTCATATCCATACATATCCTCACACACACACACACACACACACACACACACAGATACGGAGGCAATATTGTAATGTCAACACACACATTCATATATACAGACTAAGGTACACACAGAATGTACACTACAAAGTTACCTACACTACACACAGACATATACTCAGAGGCGCACATAAGCACGAGGCACATTGCACATATACATACATACATTCATACATTTATATACAAAGAGAAGGCAAAATATAGAGAGAATGATTTATAATACTCGTGTGTGTATATATACTGTATAGCCTAGACAGATAGATAGATAGATAGATACAAACATACATATATAGATATAGATATATAGATAGACAGATAGATATGTGCGTGTGTGTGTGTGTGTGTGTGTAAAGTATACAGACAGACGCGTACACACACACACATACACACACACACACACACACACACACACACACACACACACACACACACACACACACACTACACAGACACAGCACACAAAGGGACCTACACAGACACAGACACACACACACACACATATACACACACACACAGGGATACGCACACACACATGCAGACACAGACACACACACACAGAGGCAACATTTACACGGGGTTGTCAATATTTGGGGAGCCCAGCCCGGGGCGCGGCAGGCTGTGTCTCCCACGCCAGCCCCCACCCCCTTACCCCCCACACCCCACCCCCACCCCAACCACTACACCCCCACCCACTATCCTAATATGCACCCTTACCCCCTTACCCCCTCCTCGCTCCACCTCGTCCCCTTCTCATCCCTCCCTCTCCAGTATTTTCCTCTCACTCCCCCCTGTCTTCCTCCCAGCCATGCCCACCCACTACACCCCCACCCACTATCCTCATATGCACCTTCCACCCCCCCTCACCACACCAACTCCTCTCTTTCCCTTCCCCAACTCTCCACTGCTTTCCTCTCCCTCTCTCTCTCTTACCCCTTCCCTCTCCCTCCCTCTCTCTTACCCCTTCCCTCTCCCTCCCTCTCTCTTACCCCTTCCCTCAGTCCTTCTCACCCACTACATCCTAATATGCACCCTTCCTTCCCACTCCTTCACCCTCCTAAGCTCTTCCCCTTCCCACTCATCTCCCCCTAAACTCTCTCACGCCATTACTTGTCTCCCTCTCCATTACTTTCCCCACTACCAACAACTCCATTCCCCACCATACCAACATGAATCCTCCTATCCCCACCTAGCTCCACTCCCTTCATATATTCTCCTCTCCCTAGTTACCTTCCCTCTCTTCCCCTCGTCCTCTGCCACCCACTACACTCCACTCCACACTCCTAATATTCACCCTTCTCAATCCTGGCCCCTCCCAACCAATTCTCTCCCCACCACTCCCCTTATTATCTCACTATGCACTCCTTACAGCACTTCCCACTGCCCTCCCTCCCTCACCGGCGCCTGCCAACCACTACACCCCCACCCACATTCCTAATATGCACCCTTCCCTCCTCACCAATCCACCTTCTCTCCTTCCCTACCTCCCTACCTTCCTTCCCTTCTCTCCTCCCAGCCCTCCTTTCCTCTCCTCCTCCCTACCCTCCCTTCCTCCCTAAACTCTCCTTCCCTATGATGCGAGACAATGTAAAGGAACAATTGATCGTGATTTTACCTATGTGGCGTGTGACAGTGAGAGAAAAGACAGCAGACGACATATCCCAATACGAGACATGGTAAGGAAACAACTGATCGTACCTTCCCTTTGTGACATTTGGTAAAGAGAGGAGATCACACAACCTAATCCGCGACAGGGTAGAAGAACGTTTGATCGCTACTTTACCTGCGTGACGTGGGTTAATGAGAGAGAAGAGGGCAGACCACACATCCCAAAGCCAGGCAGTGTAAAGAAATAACGATCGTGACTTTACCTGTGACTAGAGTGAACAGGGCAAACGACACACCCCAATGCGAAACTGTAAAGGAACAATTGATCGTGACTTTACCTGTGGGACGTGTTCTTCAAGTATGCTGGACAAAGTGATGCTCGACCCAGGCAAAGGCAGACCAAACAGCCATTACGGAAAACACCTGTAGACAAACAAAGATAATAATTAGAGGTCACTGTTTATTATCTTCCTGTAAGTTCCGCAAAAATTATCCTTTTACCAGACCAAACATTTTACGAACTATAAAAATCGTCAGTATAATGGTGTCTTTAAATGTCGTACCTGCAACAACCAGACGATTATATTCACCTTCAAAAAAATCCACTGAAACAAATAAGCTGGAATGTATTTAAATTCACCCTTAAATCTTCCTCATGAGTGTGTGCTGTGTTCTCTTATTAACCCCTTCACTCCGATGACGCATTTTTCATCTTCCTGCTCCAGCCAGACGATTTTCTTAAGTTTGGGGGGAAGACATAGAAGGCTTTATCCATCCCTGCTAGTCCAAAGTATCTCCTAAGCTGGTTATAAATCGTCTGAAGATAGCAAGAATTGAATGTCATCGGACTGAAGGGGTCAACTCTCTCTCTCTCTCTCTCTCTCTCTCTCTCTCTCTCTCTCTCTCTCTCTCTCTCTCTCTCTCTCTCTCCTGACATGAAACAACAGCCTACAGTAAATTAACCACCGCAAATCTATACACTGATCCCTTCGCTACAGTGACTCAAGGCAACACTTTAAGTACTATAATTCTTCATACTTCTTCATAATTATTCCTCGTTTACTTCCAATTATGTTATTTCCCCAAACTCTCACCAAACTCACCACACTCAATTTAGCTAAGAATCATGCAGAGAAGAAAATGAATAAATAAATAAATGAGTAAAAGTATATGATGCACGGTTTTGGTCTGAAGTATCTGGACATCTTATAATTAGATGCTTTACATAATATTTCTCATGTCACTCTACTTGCTCATATTTTCAACCTTTTCCTTTGTTGCTCGTGTTATTTATCTCGTCTTCTCCCCTCCACCCTCCCTCCCTCCCTCTCTCTTCCCCCTCGTCCTCCCCTCCTCCCTACCTCTCCCTGATTCTCCTCTCCTCCCTCCCTTCCCCTCCTCTCCTACTCCCTTTTTAAACCCTAGAACAAGACTCAGAGCGACACATCACTCACCCCTCCCCTCCTCGCCCTCTCTCCCCTTCCCCTTTCTTTCTCTCCCTTCCCCCCACCCGCTTCTCTTCTCTCTGTCTTTCCCTCTCACTCAATTCTCTCATCTACCCCCCATCCCCTCACTCTTTCTTCCCTTACTTCCTTCTTCCCCCCCCCTCCCTTTCCTCCCTTCCTCCATTTTACTCCATGTCTTTACTTCCCCAAGTTTCCCCATCTCCATTTTACTTTCCCTACCTTCCCTTCCTTTCCTTTCTCCTCCTTTCCTCATCCTGCCCCTCCTTTTCCCTTCTTCCCCCACTCCCTTCTCTCCTTGTCTTCCCCTCACTCCTCCCCCTCCCTTCTTCCTCACTCTCTCCTTCCCTCTCCCCTTCCCTTTACCTTCCTTCTCCCCTCCATTCCCTCCCCCTTCCTTCCCTTCCCTTTCCCCTCTCCTTTACCTTCCCTCTCCCCTCCATTCCCTCCTTTCCCTCCCCATCCCCATCACCCCCTGCAAGAGAAGGCATGGGGAGAAGAGTGCATAAGGTCGAGAATGCTAGAGTGAAGGTACGGGAACATCGACTTTAAGGTTATTGTGGCTTAACATTGTCTTCCTCGAGGCATTGTTACACTAGGGTGATTAGAGATGTCATGTAGGGGGAGGTAGAGGAGGGGGGAGGAGGGAAGGAGAGGAGGGAAAGGTAGGAGAGGGGGGGAAGGAAGGGTAGGAGGGGAGGGAGAGGTGGGGGATGGAGAGACAGAGAAGGAAAGGAGGGAAAGAGGAGGGAAGGAGAGGGAAAAGGAAGAGAAGGAAAGGCAGGTTCAGTGGAGATAAGACAGGAAAATAAGAAGATGAAGAGGTGGAGGGAAGAAGGTGGTGAGAAGGAGAGGGAAGAGAGAGGGAGGATGAAGGAGAGAGAGAAAATGGGAGGAAGAGAGAAGACGGAGACAGGAGAGGAAAGAAGAAGGATGGAAGATGGGAGAAAGAGGGAAGAGGGTGGGTGATGGGTGAAGGAGGGAGGGTGATGGGTGAAGGAGGGAGGGTGAGGGGTGAAGGGAGGGTGAGAGATGAGGGAGGGAGGGTGAGGGATGAAGGAGGGAGGGTGAGAGGTGAAAGAAGGACGGAGGGTGAGGGGTAAGGAAGGGAGGGTGAGGGATGAGGGAGGGTGAGGGGTGAGGGAGGGAGGGTGAGGGGTGAGAGAGGGTGAGGGATGAAGGAGGAAGGGCGAGGGGTGCTGGAGGGAGGGTGAGGGGTGCCGGAAGGAGCGTGAGGGATGAGGGAGGGAGGGTGAGGGATGAAGGAGGGAGGGCGAGGGGTGAGGGAGGGGAGGTGTGGAAGAAAGAAACAGTAATTACAAGGTAACCTGAGAGTTGTTGCTCGAGTGGAAACCTGCAACACAATTAAGATTTATCACCACCTTCACCCTCCCTTCACTTACCTTATTTTCTTTTGCCCTTCCCTTCCCTTCCCTTCCCTTCCCTTCCCTTCCCTTCAACTCTCTTCCCTGTCCTTCCCTTCCTTCAGTTCACCTCATATCCCTTTCTTTCCCTTCTCTGTCCCTTCCCTCGCGTCACATTCTCTCCCTTCCATTCACTACACTTCCCCTCTCATCCCTACCTTTCTCTTCCCTTCCTCTAACTTCTTTTCCCTTTACTCCGCCTCCTTTCACTTTTCTCCCTTTCCCTTTCCCTTCCTTTCACTACCACTCGCCTCTGTTTCCCTCCCTTCTCACTCTTCCCATCATTTCCTTCCCCTCTATACGTTACTGGGGTAGTCAGGCGTGCCAGACACGGACGCCTTCGCTCAGTGGTACTTATATAACCAGTTGGTGGAACTGCCCGGTTATACAAGCATCCCTCAATTCCCTATCCCCCGAAAAGAGGACGGTGGACACCGGAAAAGGGAAACTTCAGCCTGCAGTCCACTTCACGTTCAAATGAGCTTGGGATCCTACTACTGCTAGGCCATGTCTACAATCATGATCCCCGAAGGCATGTTCTTCAGTACGATGGCGTCTTATATAGATAGAAAGATAAACAGATAGACAGGTAGACAGACAGACAGAGATAGACAGATAGATAAATAGATACAGAAAGGCTAGATAGACAGAGGTATATACAGACTGACAGATAAGTTGATAGACAGACATATAGACAGACATTTCAGTTGCCTGCCAGAAATTTTATTCATCTCAAGCAAAATCCCTCTGAATTATCTGGAAAAATTCCTTTACTGCGATTATCATTCTTTTTCTGTTTTCTTCTTGCTAACACTACACAATGGAATTAAGATCGAGGATTTAATGATTTCCCTGTCTATCTGTCTACCTATCTACTTATCCATCTATTTACGTCGATAAATAATGTCACTCTGTCTGTCAATCCAGCTTTCTTCCTTTTCTATCTGTCTCTACTTCTTCTTTTCCTTCTTCTTTCTTTCTTTCTTTTTCTTCTTCTTCACCTCTCCCTCCCTCTCCCCCCTTCCCACCCCTCCCCCCTCCCGTATGCCTCACCCTCCCCCCTCTCCTTCCTCCCTACTCCCTCCCTTGCCTCCCTCTTCCCTACCCCCTCCCTTGCCTCCCTCCTCCCAACTCCCTCCTTTGCCTCCCTTCGCCCAACTCCCTCCCTTGCCTCCCTCCTCGCTACTCCCTCCCTTGCCTCCCTCCTCCCTACTCCCTCCCTGCCTCCCTCCTCCCTTTCTCCCCTCCTTCTACCCCCTCCCTTGCCTCCCTCCCCCCTACTTCCTCCCTGTCTCCCTCCTCCCTTTCTCCCCTCCCTCTACCCCCTCCCTTCCTCCCTCCTCCCCACATCACCAGCCATAAACAAAATAATGAATCCTCGACCTCAAATTCGACCCCTTCTTCAGGTCGACTCTCGCCCTTATCCCCTGAGGCCATTAGGTCGACTCTCCCTCGCTCTACCTGGGAATTAAAGCCAGCTCACTTTTCCCTACCTGGCCACACCTTTTAATTAGAGAGAGGTGAGAAGGACTGTGTGAAAGAGAGGGAAGGGGGAGGGAGAGGGGAGAGAAATGGGGAGAGAAGAGACGCGAGGGGAGGGGAAGAAATGTAAGATGGAATGGGATGGAAAAAGTGGGGGGGGGGAGAGAGAGAGAGAGAGAGAAAGAGAGAGAGAATTTTAACCAAAAGTACAAATTCATTTCGGTTCACATCTCCCCTTTTCTTCCATCACTCCCTTCTTAATAAATACCTCTGTCTCTCTCTCTCTCTCTCTCTCTCTCTGCCTTTACCCACTAATTTTTCGCTCTCCCACCCTTCTCTCCCTCCCTCCCCTTCCCCCTCCCCCTCCCCCTCCCCCAGACACGTGCCTCCCCCCTCTACCCCCTCCCCCCTACAAACATCAAGGGGTGTAAGTTGCCGGAGGGGAGTAGGGGAGGGGGAGTGAGAGGGGGAAGAGGGAAGGGAGGAGTAAAGGGGAAAAGTAATGGAGGGGAAGGGAAGGGGGTAAATGAGGAAGGGAGGGGAATGAGAAGGGAGAAGGGGGGAGGTGAATGTGGGTAAGAGAGTGAAGGGGAAGTAAAAGGAGAGTATAGGGGAGGGAAGGGGAGGGAGGATATGGGGAGGGAGGGAGTGGAGGAGACGTAGCAAGGGAAGGGGAGAAGATAAAATAAGGAGAATTGAGGGGAGGAAAGAGAGATGTTGACTCCAGACTTTCCAGTTAGTATTCTGTTCATGTTGGATAGAGTAAAAAACCAGGTGATGTTCGAAAGACAAGTGAACAGATAAGAACGTAAGAACACAATAGAGAAGAACATAAGACCACAATAAAGAGGAAAAGTGCAGTGATCCGGCTGACCCACATAAGGCAGCACCATCACAAAAGGAGGTTACAAGAATATGATAAGCGTTCAGCACAGCAAAAGCAGAAAGTTCTTCCCTAGCCACCAAACCTTCCATCAGAATGTGGCTGGAAAGGGTAAGATGAAAAAAAAAAAAACAGTAAATAAATGACGGGTATTTATTTGTATAAAAGGACAAAAGCAATATATACTGGACTATATATATATATATATATATATATATATATATATATATATATATATATATATATATATATATATATATATATATAATGACTGCAAATAGGTAGTGTTTGATTTCATGATATTTAATGACCCAACCCTTTCCCGTCACAAGCCTAGTTGGTCTATTTCTGATGTTCTCAACAGAAAAAACAAGAACTACATCACTGGCTCTTATTCCACTTCTCCACAACTTTTATTTTCAGACCAACGCCTTCATATTCGTTCACCCATACAGAATGTTTCCAGTTAATCCATTCGTGTGAGTTCTGTATCAATTGTCTACTTTCTTTACAGACTTTGCTAATATCTCCTGCATATCATTTATGCATTTAAACTTCTTGATTTTATCACCCCTTGCTCTCTAGTCTACCTCCATATATGCTTCACTCAATTATTTTCATACGTAATCAGTTCTGTTGCGTGTGTATGATCAAGGGATCGATCTTGCCATAATGATGATGAACATATATGTAGGAGTAAAAGTACAACAACAACTACAACAACAACAACAATAATAATAATAATAATAATAATAATAATAATAACAATAATAATAATAGTAGTAGTAGCAGTAGTAGTAGTAGCAGTAGTAGTAGTAGTAGTAGTAGTAGTAGTAGTAGTAGTAGTAGTAGCTAGTAGTAATAGAAGTAGTAGTAGTAGCAGTAGTAGTAGTAATAATAATAATAATAATAATAATAATAATAATAATAATAATAACAGCAACAAAAACACCACCACCACCACCGCCACCACCACATCCCCTCCACATCCCCCTCCCCAAACACCCCCGTCCCCACGCATTATCACTCACGCCATCAAACCCAATATTACCACTAAGTTCCCCTTATTGCTCAACTTGGCTTATATATTTTCCCAGTATTGAGGCAGGGAATTCGGGACAGGTTCGCCGGGGGTAAAGAATTGGGCTGGAAGTTGGTCATACCGTCAATATTTTCCCCCGCCATTGACCTCACCTGACATTAATCTTATTTTGTATTTATATGTGTTACCTCGTCTGATTATGGGAAGAAAGGTTAGGATGATGATGATAATGATGAACAGGGGAAAGATGAGGAGGCGCTAAAGGAACTAAATGAGGGAGGTAGCAAAAACAAGGACGGACAAGCAAATGATTGAGAGGAGCAGACCGGGTACACACTGTCTCTAAAGGCTGGGGAACTTGGAGATATAGAGGGGAAGGAGGCTGAAATAGATGAGGAATAGCGAAAAGGAAAGAGGAAATACGTGAGGGAAGAGGTAGAAACAAATGAAGAATAAAAGCCAAAGCATTCGCCCACAAATGCGTATCGCCCTCCATCACTTAAAAAAAAAAAAAATAATAAGTAATCCTCCGGCAATCGCAGACATATCATCGTAGCTTCGCCAAAATTATCAACCAACAAGCCAGATATCCCGGGATACTGCCCGCAAAGTTTGGATACAAATTGCCTACTTGAGTTTGTGATATTTTGGCAACAGACACGCACACACACGCAGGCGATAACATTATCACCAAATTAGGCGGGTGACAGCAAGGACAGGAGAGAAAAGCCAGGATATACAAGGAGGGAAAAACCAGCAGTGTCTTTAAGGATCAGGAAGATGGTGATAAAATGAAGGAGGAGGCAGGAACAAGTGAGGAACGAGGACAGGAGGGAGAAAGAGATACAGGAGGGATGAGATAGAAAGAAATCAGGAACTGGATGAGGGGGGGCAAGGAGGAGATACAAGGGTCAGGAAGATGGAGATGAAGTGAGGGATGGAGGCAGAAACATGTGAGTAACAAGGAAAAAGAGACTAGCAGATACAGGAGGGATGAAGTGGAAAGAAATGAGGAACAAGGAGAGGAGAGGCAAGAAGAAGATACAAGGAGGGAAAGACCAACGATATACTTTGTCTCTAAGGCCCAGGAAGATTGAGACAAAGTGAGGGAGGAGCTAGAAACAAGTGAGGAACAAGGAGAGGAGAGGAGGCGCTTTACTCCCTTGTTACGACAACACAAGTTCCCGCCAAGCCAAACAGTTGACTCGCGAGAGGCGCACCCACCACAACAAACTTCAAAAGCTTTTGTTTTAAACTCTGCTCGTTGTCTTAATTTCATACAAACAACCGAACGTACTTAGCGTTTGTTTATTCCATTCCGAACTTGAAGAATGTTAACAGGGGACCCCCAAGCTGAGGGATTTTATAATGATTTCTTCTCGGTATCTGCCGAATAGCTCAATGGTCTTAATCTCGTTGGATCAGGAGATTTCAGAACACCTCTTCTTAAGCGATTTATATTGCACATATCACCTCAAAATTTTCTTATATACTATGTTAATGATGTTAGATATGACGATATTAATGAGATATAAATAACATGCAAGAGAATAATTACAGCAGCAGTACAATAATTTTTTTATATACTCCTGGTACCTACAAACTAGTCCGCTAACTTACACACGAACACTGGCACTAAAAGAGTTAATGAAGGTTGTACCAAATCCCTCCATTTCGCAGTCTCCCAGGGCTGACTACACTCCGTTGGCAAGGTAAAAGTAAATAACATCTCGTATGGAATTTAAGATGTAACATGGCAAGCAAATCACTAGGGAAGAAGTATTATGAGGTCCCCTGTGTCAACGAAAATAACACCAAAAGGCCGAATGTGCCCGGGGAGGTCAACATTCTAGGCATTCCCAACGTGGCAAAACGCTGGGAACCTATTCGTAAAGGACCAAGACTTTCACCAACACTTAACCGATATTCTAGAGACTTCATCCATATGTTACTGATGCTCCAGATATTTCCTCAACATCTTACCGACCCTCCAGATGTAAACACAATAGCTCTCCTGAAATTATTTTGGCGCTATTTTTTGCAATGTTCTGGGAATTCTACTAGTATGTGCTCTTGACTGTTGTTTAGGCATATAATAAATATTTTAGCGATATTTTAGATGATATCAAAACTCTGGCGATCTGGTGTTATCATTAATTTGAAGGTGTTTTGGACATGTTATCAGTACTTTCCATACTGCTGACGATTCTTTTGGGTTATCAGTACTTTGCCAATATCTGTGAATCCATTGCCATTATGTTGATATTTCTAGATGTTATCAATACTGTACTTCAGCGATGATCATGAGATTTTATACTAGCGATGTTCGAGAGATTTTATCAATATATCAACAAAACCTTTGATGTTTTAGCCATTATTCCTGCGATATACCGTACCTATATTATATTCACCACTCTGTTCAGCATTTCAGAGAGCATTAATTGATATGTCAGCGATATTTAGGGATTTTATCAATTTTAGGGTTATGCTAGGGAAGGTATAAATAACTCGCCAATATCTCTGCTACTTCATGAATAACACATCAATATTACCGAAATTTGTGTACTTTTTAGCCACATCCTGTAATCATGTATGCCTGGCAACTCTCTCTCTCTCTCTCTCTCTCTCTCTCTCTCTCTCTCTCTCTCTCCCCCACAAATATCCGGTACCGTGGGGGTCTTCGTGCCTTAGAAATATATTTGGGTAATCTTCCCGCTGTGGCTAAACATTTTCTCTAGTTCGAACCCCGAGCCTGAGTGTTTAGACAGGACATGGAGGCTTGAGGAGGGAACCACGCTTGCCAACTGTTGTGGTGGTCGTGGAGGAGGTGGGGGGCGGAGGGGGTTGTTGTGGTCGTGAGTTGGTGGTGGTGATGGTGGTGGTGATGATGATAGCAGTGATGTAGGAGGTGGTGATGATGTAAGTGACGGAGGTGTGGTGATGGTGTTAGTCGTAGTGGTGGTGGTGGTGGTGGTGGTGCAAGTCGTGGTGGTGATGGTGGAGTAGGTCTGGTGGTGATGGTGGGGGTTGTCGTCGTGGTCGTGATGGTGATGGTAGTACTGAATGGCAGTGGTAAAAGTGGTGGTGGTGGTGGTGGTCGTTGTAGTGGTGGTGGTGGTGGTGAACAGTAGTAAGAGTGGAAGCGTTAATGGAAATGGTCATGATGCTAACAGTGTAAATCATGGTAGCACACAAGAAGACAAGAGTTCCTAAAGTCGGAGGCCAACTGCTCCTTTACACCCACTCAAAACTCTCAACACCAACAAACTCAATAACAACATCCAGGCCTTTATTACCTCCTCAGAGACGTAGGAGATCGAGGCTAGGCTGTGTCGTCCAAAACATTAAGGATCTATGACTAGCCTTCTCCCCTACGTGTATTACATGAAGGAGAAAACGCCTTTTGAATATTCCACTTCATTTTACGTACGGCAGATACGCGTCACTCCCACAGGGCAGAATCTCATCTCATTAACTAGGAAATCCACAGGTATGAAGGGGCTAATTACTGTGTCTGAACTATTATTGCCCGGAAATCGAAATCAATTATGCTATCATTAAGAAAAGAATTAACGATAGTAATGAGGATAAAAACTTAATATCAGTGTTAAATATATCCAAAGTTTCTTACAATGTTAAATGAAATCACGAATATAGTAACCCATAAAAGAAGAAATAATTACAAAACTAAGCTATACTTCTTTCACGCTAACCTGGCCAAAATTTTCGTCCTTTTGCAGCTTACGTCACCTAGCTCAGTGGCAAAATAAGACAATATTACAGCGCTATGTCCTTTCTATAGCACTGTTTCGTGGCCCGTGACTATACCTCATATCAATTAATCTGGCCAGGCATCTATGGCAACACTGTTCCTGCCGAGATTTTGACTGGCTGGAGGTGTTTGTTCCATTTCGTTGTTGCTGAAACTGATACTCTTTTTATTATCAGATGTGATACTGAGTTTGTCGAAAATACAATCGTCAAAAGCAATACGAAATCCGTTATATACTTATCAACAACGAAATTTGCGTAGGAAGATAGAAATATGAGTCAACAAAGTATTATAACAGTCCAAGTCAAGGTCAGCATTCGTACAATTCTTTTAAATCTCCGACACTCGATACTGTAACAGAAAATTAAGGAAACCTGCTTAATCTGTGCGTTGGTGTAACACACATTTAAATTTTAAGATCAGTCGCACCTTTAAATCGTGCCACAACTCTGAATAATTAAAAATTCTAATGAAAAGACGAGTTGTGCGGGAAGGGAGGTTTGAAAAAATTGCGAAAATCAAAGTAGGCTAAAGGAAAACTATTTCATTATATCTCCTCTATTATCACAGTACGGACTGATCTTAAAATTTAAATGTGTGTTACACCAACGCATAGATTAAGCAGGTTTCCTTAATTTTCTGTTATATTATCGAGTGTCGGAGATTTAAAAGAATTGTTCGGATGCTGACCTTGACTTGGACTGTTATAATACTTTGTTGACTCATATTTCTATCTTCCTACGCAAATTTCGTTGTTGTTAAGTATATAACGGATTTCGTATTGCTTTTGACGATTGTATTTTCGACAAACTCAGTATCACATCTGATAATAAAAAGAGTATCAGTTTCAGCAACAACAAAAATGAACAAACACCTCCAGCCAATCAAAAACTCGGCAGGAACAGTGTTGCCATAGATGCCTGGCCAGATTAATTGGTATGAGGTATAGCACCATATTCCACGGTTAATTTATCGCCATCGCTCAGCATTCAAGAGAGATGGCAATTTTGAGACAAGTTGGAGTAATAAGGGCAAAGTTTTCATCCTCTAACGACTACACAAATCATAACACCTTTTGCTATCGCCAGAGGATTTTATTTTGGTTGGATTTGGCCGGAGGGAAGCAAGACCGACCAAGATTACACAGAGAATAAAAACACAAACAACAGTAAATGAATTGCTGCTTCCAACTGTTAAGGCCACGAAGGCAGTAACAAAATATATATATATATATATATATATATATATATATATATATATATATATATATATATATATATATATATATATATATATATAAAATGACGGGCATAACGAAAATACTGAACATAAATTACAACAGCAGTACTCTTTAAACAGAGCTGCACTGGAGAAGAAACTCTGAAATGTATTAGTTAAAATGAAATGAACAGTAAGAGAAACACTGGTTATTATGCTAGAAACATCTAATAACTCTGGGCTTAGAACAGAGCTGAGTCTTACCATATTGAATCAAACCACGAAAATAATAGCAATAACGTTAACACCTTCACTATGTCTGGTCCATCCTACGTTGCTTGAAACCGTTTAGTAAAAGTAGGATAAAATACAAAATTCGTCATCGTACATTCGGGATTAATGAAGAGAGTTTAACGATGTAGCCCCTTCACTACGGAGTCTTTCAAAATCCAAAAAGTAACGCCAGCGGTAGCAGGAATAAGATACAAAACACATTATCTTCATCAAGGAACTAGGAGAGACTACTTAACCCCTTCCTTACGGGAGATTTCGCCTAAGCTAGCAAAAAATATACACAAAAGTCTATGAACATTCGTAATTCGTAACCATTATAGCCTTAGAATACCATACAATCCTAAAAAAGGGCAGGCATGGTATAAACACTTGGTCCACATTTCGTTCCCATTCCGTTCCGTCGTGAGTGATGTGACTGTTACTTGTTCCATGTGAGCTGGCGCAATGTCTCAGCCTGTCTGCTGTTTTCTTATGCTCAACAGGCCAACATATATTTGCCTGGGATCAGCATACCATAACACCACAGGGATGGACACTCGTACTCTGCTTAGAAAGCCCTGTGTACTCGTATAGTCGTTTATCCCAAGTAATTTCCGATGCTCGCCAAAAGACACAGCTATTTTCAACTAAATATCAACATTTTCCTATTATATACATAGTAAATTATTGACAAAAGGTGATATATGGGGTACATTTTTATTAGATTATGTTCATACTTGAAAACAGAACACGATTATAATTATCCTGACGGGTGTGCATCGATCGTTTGAAGTTTTTTTTTTTTCATTACCGTGACCTTGACCTTGACCTTAGAGTAGACTTATGATAATACTGTTTGACTCACACCTTGATATGGTTATTGGACACCAACCTGTAAAATTTTAGGCTTCTGGGTCAAGGCTTTCAAAAGTCTGAGTCCAAATAAATGCAGAGAAAGATGCGACCACAAACACGACCTACTTGCTACGCGGGCAGTAGGTATGGTTGTCATTATAAAAGGTTCTTCATGAAATAATATATACAGTATGACTTATGGCTCATTCTGTGTTACTTTCATTGTTCTATCATTCGTTTACCTTAACTTGGAGGATAGTTTCGTTTTTTCTGAAGTTTCTTGCCCCTAGCACAATGGCAAAATAATGCAATACAAAGGTTCTTCATCCTTTCCGTAGCACTTAATCGTGACTATCACCGTATTCCAGTGCTAATATCTTGTTAAAGGACAACATTCAGGACGAAGAGATGGTAATTTTAGGCCAAGTTAATGTGGATAGAGTGTATGATTCCTAAGATGAAATCTAAGGATTATTAATATTCACTGGTCAGGGGTAGAGGGGGGACCTAAAGCACGTACAATGATATCTACTATATTATTATAAAGGTCTCGTGTTAATACGTCATCATCATCATCATCATCATTATCATCATCAGTACAGTGCTATTACCATCACCATCATCATCACTATCACTACTATAACACTACCACCATCACCAATATCACCAACACTATCACCACCAAAACCACCACCACCATCACCATCACCAACCATCACCATCACCACTATTATCACCACCACCACCAACACCACCACTAACACCACCACCACTAACACCACCACCACTAACACCACCACCACTATCACCACCATCGCTATCACCACCATCATCACCACCACTATCACCACCCTCATTCTCCCCTCCCAGCCTTTTAAACCCATCAATAAAACAGAGATTTGGACAACGTGTGAGGGCCTCCAGTTTGACCCTCTCTCTCTCTCTCTCTCTCTCTCTCTCTCTCTCTCTCTCTCTCTCTCTCTCTCTCTCTCCTTGTTTACTCCCCTTTCTCTGACATCTCTTTCTCCCCCTCTCATACATCCCTTCTCCCAATCTCCCTTCCCTCTCTCATCCCCCACTCATTCTCTCTCTCTCTCTCTCTCTCTCTCTCTCTCTCTCTCTCTCTCTCTCTCTCTCTCTCTCTCTCTCTCTCTCTCTCTCACCCCTCAGCTCCCCTCACTCGGGACAAATGATGTACTTGAACACTATGTGACCATCCGGCATGCTCACAGGCGCTTCTATGGTGACTAGGGACCGTCACCCTTCGGACTCCTTACTGTCTCAGAACCCAAACAGATGAGATGAAGAGATCTTTTTCCCCTAGTATATTGTCGCTTATTTTATCAGTGTATCTGGAAGGATGGGGTGGAGAAGCATATGAGGCTGGGGCTGTGACCTGGTGAGAGGGCAGCCTGATGTGGGTGGACAAGGTGACATGGAGGCCATTCGCTTGTAGCCATCCCTTCCAGGATTATGGCTATAGATAAACAGATTCATTTTTGTTCTTTTATATTCACCTCCGCCAAGGAGATTATGTTCTACCCAGCGCTGTTTGTTTGAATGTCTGTTTGTTTGTCTGTTGGCAGGATTGCTCAAAAAGTTACGAAGGGAATTTGATGAACTTTTGTAGAAAGGTGGGTCATGGACCAAGAAAGAATCGATTAAATTTTGAGGCGGATCCGGTTCCGAATCCGGATCCTTTTTAATGACAATGGCATTGGCGGAGGCATGCGCTAGCTGGGCGCATTCTAATTTGTTCTTGCTACAGTCCGGCGATTTTGGTCTTGATGGGCTTTAATGGTCTAAATACTCCTTAATTCACCTAACCCCCTAAATAAATCTAAACGGACCTAAATACACCTGACGTGACTTCACTGGGCCGGACTGGATGTGAAGACCCTAAATGGACTTAATAGGATCTGCATCAACCTAATTAAACATGAATGGATATCACTGGCCTGAAGGGACTTACGTGAACCATCCCTGACCTCAGCACACCTGGAAGCAGCCTAAACGGACTTAATAGAATCCAAATTACCGGTAACCTAATTAGACCTGAATGGATCTAATTGGCCTTTACGATCATGCACTACCCTCAATTGACCTCATTAGCATACTTAAATTTTTCTGAATATATTTAAAATAACTAAAGTGACATATACAGTAAAGTAACGTAAATAAACCGAAAAAGAACTAGATGAAAGTCAGTAAATATAATAACATAACACCTGAATAAAATGCGACTTGGCTTGATTTTACAACTGGATTAATTTACTGGTCATGCGGAAAATGATGGTTAAATTCTGGTTGTTCTTCTGACGATGATGACGGCACGAGAGAGAGAGAGAGAGAGAGAGAGAGAGGGGGGGGGACTAAAACAAAAGACGCACACTGTGTTATGTCTTCACCTCCCCAGCTCCATTGTGGCGGAGGAGAAATCAATAGGTGCCTGATTCTCGCCCCTCCTGTACTCTCCCTCCCCTAACCCTCCTACCCTTCCTACTCCTCCTCCCGTCCCTTCCCCTACCCCTACTACAACTACCCCTTCCCCCGCCCCCACACCTTTTGGGATTGTTGGGGGTGGTGGATTCGACTAGGGGTGGGTGCGGCTATCGATGGTGTCTTTTCTCTTCTTTTTTTCTTTCACTCCTCACCTAATTCTTCGTGTGCTATATACTTACGTGTCTCCGTGTGCTTGAAGTTATAGTTCATTGTACACAGCTTTCTTTCTCAACTCCTTCCTCTCGCTCAGTATCCAACTTCACTTTCCAGAAACAGTCTTTTTCGTTTGCATTCTCCTCTTTATAAGGTGTATGTGCAGAGACACCTTGAACCAATACACACAAAATATTTCCTGCTTACGCTCATCATACACTAACAAGCCCACAACTGCTTATGTCTCTCATTCATAGTCATACCTACCTAATCAAACCATAAGCCTCTCCACTCTCCCCAAACATTATCAGTCAGCCACACTTTCCTTTTCTGTATACGCCTACTACTTTCTTTTAATCCATCTTTCAGTCCTCATACATTCCACACAGCCACACTTGCTTGTATGTCCTGAGTGAATCCTGAGTAGACGCAGGACGCAATTCTAAGGCTTCCAGATTAGTTGGAGGAAAATAGGACTGAGGGAAGCAGCATACCCAGGAAAGCATCCGTAGGTAGGAATTGCGAGGATATGTGCACAAGTGATGTGCGACTGCAGCCTTAACCCCTTCACATCCCAGGATGTGTTGTTTATTTTATTCTTGCCACAATTATTATTTATCTTGAGGGTCTTTTTTCCGAAGCGGGGGGCATAGATACACTCTTCATTAATAACTACAAATATAAGAGGTATTTTCGAAGCAAAATACATGCGTCTGGTGGTTGAATAAAATGAAAGTAAGACACCAGAGCGAAGGAGTTCAATCACGTAGATACACCGACATACTTTCAAATAGATGCAGTTAACCTTTGTCTACGGTGGAACCCCTTCATCCAAATAATATCATCTAAATTAGCTTGAAAAAGGTATAAAAGTCGCCATTCTCTCTCACGATGCTAATGGACATCGTTTGAACCCACCAGCTGCAGTAAGTGATTCTGAACTAAAAAGATTTGATGGACGCTTGGCGGAGTAAAATGCTGAGGTCTTATTTCACTGCCAACAGGTTAAACAAAAACACAGACAGACAGACAGACGAATAGGCAATATCGGCCTGTCTTTAAACAACAAATGGGTGTATGAAGAGACAGATGCAACTCCAAGCCCTGTTTACCCTCCCTGGAATTACTGCAGACAGCTATCCATAAATTCAACCACCACTGTCTAAACTGTACACAAACACACCAACCCATTATATGAATTTTCCCTAAAGCATCATATACCCCCAAACTCCTCGCCTCGATATAAACACCCAGACACATCCTTCTGTAACCGTGTATATATATAAATGTCTGGATTCTGAATATTATGTTTCGAATTCCGTTTTCTTTGATTTTTTCTTTCTATATTTTCTTTTTTTTTCAGCCTAGGTCTAAGAATAGTTGTTTATTATTTTGCTTCACTTTTGGCACATGGACTGTAAACGCGTCTCTCTCTCTCTCTCTCTCTCTCTCTCTCTCTCTCTCTCTCTCTCTCTCTCTCTCTCGCCTTTCCCTTCTCCTTCTTCCCTGACTCTTCCTTCTCCCTCACTCCTCACCCTCATCCTCTCATTCTCCCTTACCCCTCTCCCCTCTCCCTCTCCATTCCCCTCTCCCCCACTCCCTCCCTCATCTCTCCCCTCTCCCCTCTCCCTCGTTAGTATTCGTAGTCATGACAGCGGCGATAAAGAGAGGATTAGACCCCTCTCTCTCTCTCTCTCTCTCTCTCTCTCTCTCTCTCTCTCTCTCTCTGGCGACCAGCTGAGGGGAATTAAATGCCTATTCGAGGTTACATGCCGGCGATGCTCAGCTGTCACTTCCGCGCGGGGTGGCAAAGGTTCGAATCCCCTCAAGCCCATGACGTAGTTTATTATTATTATTATTATTATTATTATTATTATTATTATTATTATTATTATTATTATTACTACTACTACTACTATTACTACTACTACTATTGCTACTACTACTACCAATACAACCATTACTACCACTACCACTACTACTACCACTACTACTACTACTATTACAACTATTATTATTATTATTATTATTATTATTATTATTATTATTATTATTATCATTATTATTATTATTATTATTATTATTATTATTAATTTTACTGCTACTGCTACTACTACTACTACTACTACTACTACTACTATTATTATTATTATTATTATTGTTATGGTTATTATTATTAGTGCATTCTCGCTGAAACCAGACGATTTTATTCAGCTTAGGAGGACCTCCATCAATGAAGGCTTTACTGAACTATCTCTAATCTCTCTATCTCAAAAAAGTCTCTCTAAATCAAAACAATATCGCCTAGAGAGAGAGCGAGAGAGAGAGAGAGAGAGAGAGAGAGAGAGAGAGATCAAAAGAGCTTAAGCGTCTCCACTGATACATTTACATCGTTCACTCTCCCTTTTAGTCTCTATCTGATGGTGTGTATTCTCTGCCTTTCACCATCTATCGACGCTCGGGGCATTAGGAAAAACAACTGTGCCTTGAATCGCTGTCAGATAGTAGGAGAAACCAAATCAGACGCGTCAAATAAGAGGCACAGCGATTAGAGAGAGAGAGAGAGAGAGAATCGTGACTTCTGATCTCACATTTACCCCATATATTCATCATCTCTCACTGTGTATTGACACCTTGGCCTTTATAGACTAATTTAATGCACTAATTCCTTCTGAGACAACCCAAATGATTCTGATCCTAATTTTTCCCCACATATATTCCCTGTCTCACCAATTACTGAATCTCTCGGTAACTGGAAGGATAATTTTGTGCTAGGTCCTCGTTAGATAGAGAAACCCTATTAAAATTTGTTATATGGGACAAATTGACAGACTGAATCGACGTGGTGAAGCTTAATCAGGAAGTTACTCTGCATACTCCCTGTGTGTGTGTGTGTGTGTGTGTGTGTGTGTGTGTGTGTGTGTGTGTGTGTGTGTGTGTGTGTGTGTGTGTGTGTGTGTGTGTGTTTACTTTTCACCAGCAGGAAAACAATCACGCACTAACATTTTGTAGGATAGACGAAACTCATTTACCTTACATATTATCCCTGTCCCACTACTCAGTTTTTCTTATCGAGGCGAAGATGCACTTGACAGGTTGGCGATAACTGGGTGAATGCAACGTTACTTCATAATCTCTTTACTCGTTAGCATTATTAATTGACAACATATATCTGAGGGGGAAATTTGGGTTAGTAAATTTTATTCGGACATGTTGCATTGAACCAGTCATCACCAACCTGTCAAGTGCATCTTCGCCTCCATAAAAAAAAAAAAAATAAATAAATAACTGAGTATAATTACTGAAATCCCCGGCATTATGGAGGAAAATTATGGCCTAGATCGTTGTCAGGTAATAGGGAACACCAACAAAACGTCCTAACTAAGAATTAAAGCAACTAAACAATTAAACAAGGTGGGTTTGGGAGCTCTGAACTTACGACGCTATACAGATATTCGCTGGCTTCGCATTTGTGTGTTTTTTTTAACACATCTGGGACTGCCGAGAATTTTGGGAGGGAGAATTTTCCATTGTAAATTATTAGAAATCAATTAAACTTTTCACAACAAGGACATTTTGTTTATTTACTCATACTATCTACACACGGTAAGTTTATTCATGTTCGTTTTCTTTTTTTATTTATTACAGACTGAAGGGTTAGCATTAGCCTTCAGTTACACCTTCTGTCCTTGAGGTCCTTCCTAAACTGTGCAAAATCATCAGAGATACTAAGAATAAAGCAAAATAAGGCGGCATCGTAGTAAAGGGAGGGTTAAAGCGCCCTGTATTAAAGTCAGAGCTTCAAAACAAGTGAGCATCGCGACTCCTAATCCCGTTTTCCCTCGCCCCCCACCACCTAAACAAAGACGCATCGGATCCTACTCACCCCTCACCCCTCCTCCCGCCCTCTATTGAATTATGAAGCGAGCGTTTTTAATCATGTAAGATCTAATCCGCAATCCTGCATTCAAAACCGCCTCCACGAACGCTTAGAGTCAAGAGAGATGGGGATTTGTTCTGGGTTTTGTGAATATTTGGCGGCGCAGGTGTTTCGTGGGAGGGGGAGAGAGAGAGAGAGAGAGAGAAAGAGAGGGTGGGGGAAGGGGGGAGGCTCCAATTATTGTGTTACTGGTGATTTCTGTGACTATACTAAATATACTAACTGTGGTAGCTTAGGCGACTATGGTAGTGATGATAGTTTGGATGGTTAGGTGGATATGGTAGTTGTAGCACCATTCCGAATGTCACCACTACCACTAACACTACCAAAGCCTCAGTCATCTTTGTTACCACTATCACCACAACTACCATTACCACAGCCACTATCACCACAACTACCATTACTACAGTCACTATCACCACAACTACCATTACCACAGCCACCATCACCACAACTACCATTACCACAGCCACTATCACCACAACTACCATTACCACAGCCACCATCACCACAACTACCATTACCACAGCCACTATCACCACAACTACAATTACCACAGCCACTATCACCACAACTACCATTACTACAGCCACTATCACCACAACTACAATTACCACAGCCACTATCACCACAACTACAATTACCACAGCCACTATCACCACAACTACCATTACCAAAGCCACTATCACCACAACTACATTACCACAGCCGCCATCACCACAACATCAGCCACCACTGTCACGTCCGTTTTCCATTAGGAGTTCCAGCCATAACCATTACCATAACCCTTTACTATCATCACCACCACTATTACCATTAACTCTATCACCATTACCGCTACCATCATTACCCTCCTGTTCTGGTATTAGCACAAATAATTATTACTATTACAGACCTCCATACTACTACTACTACTACATCATCATCATCATCATCATCATCATCATCATCATCATCAATATCTCCTACACCACTACCATAACTATCACCACCATCCCTACATTTATCACCACCATCAACCACCCACCTCGCTACCACCACCCTTGCTACCACACCACCACCACACCATTCAGACCCCATGTGTGCAATAGGGCGAAATTAATGAATATTTTATTTAATTCCTCTGTCTACGGGAGCATCCTGACAATAGCGCCGGAAATCGCCTCTGTAAACAAAGGAATTCCCGCCTTTATGAACTCCCCCTTTGTATTAACTCACTCCCCCGCCACACACAGTCCCTACTGGAGGAATCACAGCCTTATTTCACACCCTTTAAGGTCGAGAATCCTACTTAATCCTATTGAATAAGGGTCTTTCAGGTGGAGCGATGGCCTAGCACCAACTGGATCCCCTATAAACCGGATGGGCGGAAAAGAGCATCGGGTATAAGGGGTCGGATCCTATAACTTATGGGATTAGATCGCTTATACGTCAGTCTGGTCGCGGTAATCCTCTGCCTTCATTGCCTTATTGTCTCTTGTTTGTGCGCACGTGCGGGAGTACATGTGTGCGCGTGTGTCTGGGCATTTGTGTGTGTGTATTTTAGGATTTGTGTGCGTATGTTCTAATGGTAGCGGTGTCTGTCTACCTACACTACATGAATGTGAAAATCTTTGTACGTACACTTCGGCACATGTTTCCTATATTTGCATTATAGACTGACAAGGACTGACAAACGTACGTACGGTACATACATACATAGATGCATGATAGAGACAAAGATAAGGTCAATCAGTTAGTTAGACAAACAGACAGACAAACAGATGGTTTCGTACATAGATAGGCAGGTAGGTGGGTAATTAGGAAGACAGGACGATAGAAAGTCTGGTGCACAGATAGACAGATGCGTAGATCGATCGCTGGAAAGACAAACGCGCAAATGTTTCATGCATCACCATTACGCCGGAAACGGGAAGATGAAAACAGGAAAGCACTGAAAAGCAATCAACAGAGTATGCAGTGGAATGGACCAAACATGCATTCACTCGGCTTTGCAACCTTCTATACATTAAAAAGAAAAAAATATTCTGTGTAAAGTGGTTGTGGCAAAGGGAAAATGGTTCGACATGAAAGCCCACGTTATTCACTAGAGTTCACTTTAACACCAACATTTTTTATACAGGAAACAAAGAGCCGATGGATTAGAGCATACAAAACTTGTCCTTTGTAATAAAACTGAAGTAAAAAATAAAAATAAACTCAAAAATCATTCATTTCAAGATGCTTGGACACTGCATTAAAAAACTAGAGGTCACAAGCAGTGGGAAATACAGACTAAGGAAAGCAGTTCCAGTCCTGACTAGTTGCATGCATGAAAGAGTGAGAATATCGGCTTGCTTTTCCATTAGTGAGTTAAACAGAAACATGGTGAGAGAATGTAGGTAGATAGGTGCAGCATGTCGCCATAATGGGGAAAGAATGCAAGCAGAGAGATCAGAAGTCCACTGACCAGAAAAGTAGAGACAAAAAAGAAAGATATGCACAACTACTACGGAACGAAAGGCTGAAGGGAGTCATTGAGAGGAGGAGAAATGCTAAAACACTTTACATCTAACCTGTTTAGAAGTGTTGTATGTGGTGAGCCCCCACCAACACACACACACACACACACACACACACACACACAGGGACAAATAAGATCCTTATACAAAATCAGCTACTGCAGGCAATGGTCTTCTTCTTTACTTCCATAGTTAAAATATTCCATATGAACTGGGTCAGTCACAAAAAACTAACAAAAAAATTAAATTGTATGAGCCAACCAGTCACACACACACAAAAAAAAAAATATATATATATATATTGAGTGGAACTGTCAGTAAAATCACAAAATGCTAAATTCAGTCTCGTACTAAAACATTAACCAGTCATAACACACTGATAAAAATATAACAAATGTATCAGCCAGTCACAACAAACTGGACGAGAAAATGAATGACGAAAATATTATGCTTTTCTGTAATAAGGAATAAAAATGTGAATCGAGGAAAATTAGTCTTACCAAAAAATGTTTCCCTTCGCTACACAAACATCAGCAGATCATGTGCTGATAAGAAATAATAACATCCAAACAGTGCCTTATCGGGGAAAAACCGCTAACCCCTTCAATCCAATGTCCCAGTATATGCCATTTCCAGACGATTTTACTGAGCTTTGGGGAGAACACTTTACTAACACTGTCACTATTATTGGTCTATCCACAGCTGAATAAAATCGTCTGGTCATGGGAAGAATAAAGTAAACACATCATCATAATGAAGAGGTTAACCACTACCATCAGCACAGCCACTTTATCAACTGTATAAATTCCAACACCAACCACAACCACACCTGCTACCACCATCACAGCAACCATACGGTACAAAAACTCTCTCTCTCTCTCTCTCTCTCTCTCTCTCTCTCTCTCTCTCTCTTGTTTTTGTTTTTCCTTGGAGGGAACAATCTTGCGGGCTCTGGCCTTTGGTTCCTTCTTTCTTGTATTATTTATAGATAGATAGATAGATAGATAGATAGATGGATAGATAGATAGATAGATAGATATACATATGTGTGTGTACCCGTATGGGGTTCTCCTTGGAGGGAGAGGGACGGCAAGACTTTACTTCATGTTGGCCAAGTACAGCTTAGGAAGGCGTGTCTGTCTAGAAAGCAGTGCTTGTGAAAATCTGAATGTTATAATAGCTATGTCTGAGTGTCAGAGTCGCATATAACATCTGTGTGAACCAACACAGTGAAAAAAAAAAAAGGTAGCTTATGAAAAGGCATGTCATCTGCAGTGTTGGTCCAGCACCCACTTAAATGCCCGCCTTGGCAGGATTCGAACCCAGACTCAGGGCACCACAGATCGAAAGCCGAAAACGATAACAAATGAGGCACCGTGGTTTCATTAAGATACCCTTATCTTAACGCAGGCCACATCAATTATACCACTAAGAGACTAACCCAAACCACAGCCACAACCTTCACAACCACCACAACAACAACAACCACACAAAGAACAGCCATAAGTCTCAAGGTTAAAAAGAACTCCAAACAAAAAATACAGCGGTGCCTTGTGATGTTCTCTTGTCTGTCGTCCCAGAGCATTGTGGGGTATCCTCCTCCCCTCCCCCTCCTCTTCCTCCCCTTCCTCTCCCCCCTCCTCACCTCCCCCTCCTCTTCCTTCTCCTCTACCCCTTCCCTTCCTCATCCACTTCCTCCTTCCTCCCTATCATGCCTCCTTTACATTTCCTCTAGTCTCTTATTTTCACTTCATCTTCTCTTTCCTGTCGCAATAATTTATCATTATTATTATTATTATTATTATTATTATTATTATTATTATTATTATAATTGCTGATGTTTTTGTTGTTGGTGAAGGTGGTATATTGCTGTTATTGTTATCATTTTATCGTCATACTGTCACTGTTGCAAGTCAATGGTATATGTGAATGCAACTGTACAATGAATGCATTCATAACTGTTCATTATTACTGGTATTATTAATAATACTCACTTCTGCTAATAGCGCTGACAAAAAGCCTGCATGTGGTGGCACTGTGTGTGCTCCTTGGGTGAAGACAGGCAGCTGCGGCGTCCACCCTGGAGCCAAAACTCCTTTTATTTCATTGAACCTCGACGAGGGAAAGGACCTTGGTCCAATCCTTGCAAGGCGTGGTCTACAAAAAAGGGCGCCAGTTCCCTACACGGTGTATGTATTGTACTTATCTATTTGGAGGACCCCACAGTAGTAGTTGATTGCCTGTGTTCAACGGGTCTGACCGGACAGACAGACCGGGGTTAAGCACAACAACAACAACCAGCTCAATTACTTCAACAACAACAACAACCAGCAGGACACGCTGCCATTACTGTTGGATCAGATTATAGTTTCTCGCCGTAATCACCTTTAATTCTTCAGCTGCCAGAATTTCTTTTAGCTGAGCAGAGTCGTCTGGTGTAGGCCGGAATGAAATGAGTAGGGGAGTTCGTGGCAGGAAGAGTTAATAGATATAGTTTATACCTCTCTGACCACTAAGATTTCTTGAACTTAAAAAAAAAAAAATCTGAGTTACTGTTAATATAATATATAGGTAAATCAACAACATCAAAAGAGTTAATGGAATCCCAAGGCTGAAAAAAAAAAATTGTCATTAACAAAAATAAAAACGATGTCCTCGGTCTGATCCTGCCTAATGGTGATAAAAAACAGCGCAAATATTATCCTGAGAGAGAGAGAGAGAGAGACAGACAGACAGACAGACAGACAGACAGAGACAGAGAGTCCTATTTCTTTTTCTGCGCCTATAATCAATGAAGTAAACCCTCACACATACACACATAGGTATATATAATGTATGTTTATGTATGTAATCGCTCATACACACCACCCATCCACATATATATACACATACATCAAAAATCACACACACACACACACAAGGATAAATCTATTCCTTTCTCTTGTACTTTTAGGAATTTATGTTATTTAGTTACATCATTCTAGATTCTGGACTCTCTCTCTCTCTCTCTCTCTCTCTCTCTCTCTCTCTCTCTCTCTCTCTCTCTCTCTCTCTCTCTCTCTCTTCTAACTTCCTCCTTCCCATCCTCAGTCTTACTTCACCTTGTTCCTGTCAATGAACTGAGGAGTGCGCGTAAAATTATATTCGCCTTGAAATGAGGTGTAAGTGAGGCACCTTCGCAATCAGAGATGCTAACCTCTCACCCACCGCAGAGGACAGGGAAAGAAAGAACAGAGAAAAATACAATATAACTATTCCCCTTCCCATCCCCTATATCCCCACAACTTTCCCCCTCCCCAATTCCACTCCCCGTCCCCTCCCTTCCCCTCCCCCGTAATGAGGTAACCAAGTGGTGGGTGTTTGATGCCAGTTATCACGGCTGTTGATTTAGCTCAAGTGCCTGTTTGTTTGCCTCCCTTACGCTTAGTTGTGTGTGTGTGTGTGTGTGTGTGTGTGTGTGTGTGTGTGTGTGTGTGTGTGTGTGTGTGTGTGTGTGTGTGTGTGTATGTGTGTGTGTGTGTTCCCTTGTAAGTATGTGGATGCTGTTTATGTTTATGTCAGCTGTATGTGTCACTTTGTGTGTGTGTGTGTGTGTGTGTGTGTGTGTGTGTGTGTGTGTGTGTGTGTGTGTGTGTGTGTGTGTGTGCGCGCGACGGTTAAGACATTAGCTGCTTATTATGTGCTTAGTCATCTGCATCCGTTTATGTGCGTACGTGTGTGCGTTTTGCTTTATGTGCGTGTGTTTGTCAACTTTTACGATCATGTGGGTACTCTTCTCATCTCTGATTACGATTGTTTTTTATGGTGTGTGTGTGTGTGTGTGTGTGTGTGTGTGTGTGTGTGTGTGTGTGTGTGTGTGTGTGTGTGTGTGTGTGAGAGAGAGAGAGAGGGAATACCAAAGACCCTATCTATACCCACCATACAACCCCTTCAACACGATGACATCTTTCAATCTTATTCTTGCCCTTACCAGACGATTTTACTCGGGTCAGGAGAGATTTATTTTAAGGGGAGTTAGATAATGTATTGAAATAAATCCCTCGCCATAAGAGGATATTTTAAACTTGACAAAATCGTCTGGCAGGGGTGAGAAGAGAATTTGGTTGATTGATTAACTGACTGGCTGATTGACTGACTCACTGACAGGTAGGCAGATAAGTAGACAGGAAGACATATAGACAGACAGATAGATGGACAGACAGACTGATAAATAGATAGGTAGACAGACAGATAGATAAACAGATAAGTAAAAGAATAAAACAAATAAAGATACGACCTCCAATGGCCCACGACTGCGTATCGCCCGCCATCACTAAAAAAAACAGTTCAGTAATCTTTGCAAATATAAAATGGTTGCTATTTACTTTGCCAAAATCTAATCAGTTTAAGCCAGATATCTCGGGAAACTGCCCACAAAGTTGGATATAATTTGCCCACTTGATTTTTAAGATATTTTGGTTACAGACAGACACACACACAGACACAAACAGACACACAGACGCAGGGGATTACATTACTATCGCTTTACTAGGCAGGCGAAAATAAGATAAAGACTCAGCACCCATCTACCCACACATTCATCCCTTTCACGCAAATTTTTCTCCTCTTTCTCCCCTCAGCTGAATAAAATCGTCTTGTACCGGGTAGCAAGAAATAACTAAGAGACGCCACACTACTGGGGTGGGGGTTAGGGATCTAGTTGCTAATCCTTCACTATGGGGCGTCTAACCTTGAACGTATACAATAGGTTGGTGGTTGCACAGAGAGAGAGAGAGAGAGAGAGAGAGAGAGACAGACAGACAGACAGACAGACAGACAGACAGACAGACAGACAGACAGAAAGGGGTATGAATGGAAAAGTGAGGAGAGTGTGTGTGTGTGTGTGTGTGTGTGTGTGTGTGTGTGTGTGTGTGTGTGTGTGTGTGTGTGTGTGTGTGTGTGTGTGTGTGTGTGTGTGTGTGTGTGTGTGTGTGTGTGTGTGTGTGTGTGTGTGTGTGTGTGTGTGTGTGTGTGCGAAAGAGAGAGAGAGAGAAAGAGAGAGAGAGAGAAGATCCACAGCAGAGGTAAGTCATTTGTTATCTGTGTTTGGACAACTGGCTTATCTCTCTCTCTCTCTCTCTCTCTCTCTCTCTCTCTCTCTCTCTCTCTCTCTCTCTCTCTCTCTCACACAATAGTCAGGAACACAACCTTCGGGATTATCCATTATTTTTCAATCTGAACGTTGTACCATATTAGCTCACGTTATCTTTTGGATCGTTTACTGAGCTTTGGAGGAGAGGCTTTTCGGGCCAAAGAAATTAGATACAGGCTTCTTTAACCCCGTCACTGCAAGAGGTCTGTCTAAAGCTACATCAAATTGTTTAGAAATTGTAAGATAAATTATTATGTCCCGGGGCTGAAGGGGTTAAGGCCACTTCACGTTCCTTCACTTAGTTCACTTAGTTATGTTCAGGTACTGTATATTCAAGCTGTCTTTAGTTCAGGTCCGTCACAGCCATAGGTCAAACTGCTTCTGTCACGGCCACTTGTATCCATTCAAGCTACTTCGGGTCCAGTTGGGTTAATCTGGGTCCATTTAGGTTAGCTGCGTTAGTGAAGTGAATCAGGATGGGCGATATTCATTTGAGTTATTGCCATGAGATTCAGCACTGATGAGACAGGCCGACTTCGCTGGCTTTAATTCAGTTCAGATTTATTCACGTTATGCAACAAGACGACTTCAGTTTGGATTTTTTTTTTTTTAGGGGATAATCCATGCAATCTCCCAACCATTTGTTCTTTCATTTCCATATTAAAAAAAAAATCCAGTGAGACCTTCCACAAGATGTCTTCCTCTAACTGCCACAAGACGATGTTTTTCACGCAGTAGAGGCCCCTGGCAGGCAAGGGGTAAACACTGAGGACTGAGATTACGAAGAGGAGGTAAAGAGTGAAAATGTTGGGAAAGCCCCGCAAAGTGACGCTCGCCAAGCAATTTTACTGTGCCAGGCTGATCTCCCCTTCATAAACACGGACACAGGCTTGTACGGATCAACACCAACCACAACACTTGCTGGCCCACGACGGAAGAAGGAACAAAAAAGGGAGAGATGGGGGGAGGTAGAAGAGGGGAGGACATGAAGATGGGTTCTAAAGAGTGGGGAGTGAATATTGTGGGAGCAGGGGAGGGGAAGAGACGATACGAATATGGTTTCTGAAGAGTGAGGAGTGAAAATTGTGAGAGGAGGGGAGGGGAAGAGATGATACGAAGATGGTTTCTGAAGAGTGGGGAGAGAAAATTGTGGGAGAAGGGGAGGGGAAAGGGGAAAATACGAAGATGAGTCCTGAAAAGTGGGGAGTGAAAATTGTGATTTGTGAGTTGTGAGAAATTTATGAGGATATTTAATGATAGTGTGAGTTCTGCTGTTATGAATCAGAACAGATGCCCACGATAAAGGAGACAAAAATTAAAGGATAGGCCTTGAAGAACAGGGACAGGGAAATTATGTAAATGGTGTGTGAATTGTGGGAGTTGTGGACATAATAACATCATACTCCATTCACTTTAACTTAGCCCAGTTTTTCATCGTTTTGCCGCTTATTTCACCGAGCTCAGTTGCAGAAGTAGGCCCTACGTCATTTCTGTATCACATCTTCGTGACTAGCATCATACTCTAACGTTAATCTACTGTAGTGTTACGAGTATAACTCAGAACGCAAGGCAATTATAGACCACGTTAAAGTGAACAGAGAATAGTTTGATGAAAGATTAAGTGAGTTCTGATTACGTGACCTACAGCTTTACTTGATTTTACTGTGGTTTGTGTATCGGGAAGCATTCTGTGAGTTAAGATTTGGTATGTGAAAAAGAAATTATGTGAGTTCTGACACTATACTCCTTATACTATACCTTGGCCCAGATTTCCCACCTTTTGCAGCTTATTTCTGGTAGCACTGGCAGAAAATGACAGTGCTACGGCTCTACATTCATTCCACAACACTTCTCCCTGACTAGCACCATATTCTAATGTTAATCTATTGTTACAACTCAGCATTCAAGGTGGTGACGGGGCAATTTTGGGCCAGGTTAGAGCAAAAAGAGAGCACAGAAACCACAATATCAGGCCACGAACGAGGGGAAAAACAGATAAAACAGATACGAGGAAGGTCCCTGAAGAGGAGGAGTGTGAGTAGCAAGAGTATATATTGAGACTGTATATTTTGAGTAGTTTGTGCTTTCTGATGGCACAATATTAGTCAAGATATGAGTCAGGAAGGTATTATAAGAGCCAGAACACTTTAAATGGTTTGCCAAAGGAGAACTGTGTGAGGCTGGTTATTGTGGGTAGCTTGTGGGTAGAAAGAAATACAGTAAGTCCAGATAATATACGTGGTTTGTGAGGTATGAAGACAATGTAAGGAGCAGAATATCATCAGTAGTTTCAGATGTATATAACTTTTGTGAATCAAGATGTTATGAGAGGTTTGTGAGTTAGGAAGGCCATCTAATACTGTGGATATCCTGAGTGACTTATGAGTTGTGAGAGTATTATGAGATCTGGGTAAGAATTAGTTAGTTTGCAGACAGGGCTGGGGCGTCTGGTTGTTCAAGATGATGCCTCTGATAAATGGGTGAGAGAGAGAGAGAGAGAGAGAGAGAGAGTATGTAAGTGGGAGAGGGTACGTGGCAGGGTATGTAAGAGGGGATAGGTGGATGGGGGTGGGTGGAGAGAGAGAGAGACAGGATCAAGAGCTCAGTGTTAAAGCAAATGGTGGTAGTGGTGTGGGTGGGGGGATTTGTAGCGAGAGTCACCCACACCCACATGTCACTCCGATGGCCCGTGGGGGGTAGGGGGTGGCAGGAAGTGGGCGAGAGAGAGCAGACACTTAACCAACATTTAGGCAAGGCAGAGGATGAAAAAGGTGGAAGATATTTGGGGAAGCTCATGGGAAAAGTAGAAAGAATGAAGAGAAACATATTTAGGCAGCAGTCAGACAGCTAAGGCGGAAAAGTTAGAGATAATTAATCATCTTATACTCAGGTCAGGCAGAAAAATGTGGGAGATAATTAGGCAACTTTAGGCAATGCAGAGAGTGAAGAGAGACACATACTTAGACTAGACAAGACGGACAGAAAAGATGGTTAAGTGAATCAAGAAGGTAGATCGAAAATGAGGTAAAAGTAGGTAGGTATATATCTAGGCAGGGAGGCAGGCAAAACGTAAGGCAGAAAGGAAGTGGAGAAGTGAGGCAGATACTTAGGCACGTATGATGGCAGGTGGTTAAGGTAGGAAGACGGGCAGGAAGTGAAGAAAAGGTAGACAGAAGCTTATGAGTCCTTTTTGCAAATCAGAAAAGTTCAGAAAAACGACCAGATACTTGGGAAAGAATGAAGAAGATAGAAAAGAAAGGGAAGGAAATTATTATATGCTGAGGTAATGAAGTTGTGAGAGGCAGCTTTAAAGGAAAAAATTGTTGAAATATGTAGGAAGATCTTAGTCTAGGAGGAAGTACTCAGACGAAGGAAGTCGAGAAAGGCAGAGTAGAGAGAGTGAGAAAGAAGTGGTGTTAGTAAAAGGTACAGAGAAAATATTTGGTGTGTGTGTGTGTGTGTGTGTGTGTGTGTGTGTGTGTGTGTGTGTGTGTGTGTGTGTGTGTGTGTGTGTGTGTGTGTGTGTGTGTGTGTGTGTGTGTGTGTGTGTGTGTGTGTGTGTGTGAGAGAGAGAGAGAAAGGAATGAGTACTCTTAAAAGAGAGGGAAGGAAGGAAGGAAGTGAAGGAACGAGATGGAAAACGAGAGATGAAGGAAGACGGAGAAGAAAGATGGAAGGACCTGAGAAACTGGGGAAAAAAGGAATTGATTACGAAAAAGAAGACAAAGATACAACAAAGGAAGGAGATAGAAGGAAAGATGGAGGGATGGGGAGGGAAGGAGAGATGGAAGAAGGAGGGTGGAAAGAGAAGAAAGGAGAGAGAAACAAGAGCCAGGGTGAGGATGGAATACGGATCTAAAGGGAGAGAAAGCGTGATGGAAGAAAATAAATAGGGAGATGAAAGGAAGGGAGGGAAATATATAGGGATAATTAGGGACGGAGGGAGCTAAAAGGAAGGAGGGAGATGGAGGGATGGAAGGAGAAAGAGAGGGATTAAGTGAAGCAAGATGAGGATGGAATGAAGGATTAAGATGTTGTGCTGTGATGATGCCGCCTCCCCCCCTCCCCACCCCTACCGGAACAGCTGCCAGGGTGAGAGAGAGAGAGAGAGAGAGAGAGAGAGAGAGACAGACAGACAGACAGACAGACAGACAGACAGACAGACAGACAGACAGACAGAGAAAGAGAGACAGACAGACAGACAGACAGACAGACAGAGAAAGAGAGACAGACAGACAGACAGACAAACAGACAGAGACTCTGTGTGTGTGTGTGTGTGTGTGTGTGTGTGTGTGTGTGTGTGTGTGTGTGTGTGTGTGTGTGTGTGTGTGTGTGTGTGTGTGTGTGTGTGTGTGTGTGTGTGTGTGTGTGTGTGCGCTTTAGCGTTTCAGCACAAAGCATACAATCCTCACTAAGTGGTCCAGTATTATTCAGTTCTTTACCTTTGTTTGTACCTGATGACAAAGGGTATCAATAATTTCATAGTTAGAGAGAGAGAGAGAGAGAGAGAGAGAGAGAGAGAAAGGGTAGACAGAGACATATATACACACACCAAGTCACTCTTTCACATGCTCAGCCACACACGTCGCCACCCATACTCCCCTCTGTGTGTGTGTGTGTGTGTGTGTGTGTGTGTGTGTGTGTGTGTGTGTGTGTGTGTGTGTGTGTGTGTGTGTGTGTGTGTGTGTGTGTGTGTGTGTGTGTGTGTGTGCAAGTAATAATGCCATAAAAACAATAATATTTAGTTCACTATCATATAATTCATTCTCTCTCTCTCTCTCTCTCTCTCTCTCTCTCTCTCTCTCCCTCTCTCTCTCTCTCTCTCTCTCTCTCTCTCTCTCTCTCTCTCTCATTTGTCCAACCCTCCCCTCCCCCCAACCCCATCATTACGAGGTGCCAGATGAGGGCGTCAGTTGGCACCCCTCATGAGCCGCGTCAGTGCCACCTACCTGACAGTGCCCCAGGTGTCAGGCCGGGGGGGGGGGGGAAGCAGGAAGGGAGGGAAGATTATGAGGCAGGGAGGAGGTTGAGGGAGACGTCTATGGGGAAGGGAAAGGAGGAAACAGAAAGGAGGGCAGGTAGGGAGAGAAGCACGAGGAAAGGAGAGTAAGAGGCAGACAGAGAAAGGAGGAAGCAGACAGGAGAGCAGCCAGGAGGGAGGAGGTTGAGAGGGAAGGATGAGGCGGGGAGGGAGGAAGTAGACAGGGAGAATACGAAACAGGGAGGAGGTTAGAGGAAAGACAATGAGACACCAAAGGAAGGAAGCTGACAGGGAGAGTAGCAGGGAGGGATAAGAGGGAAGAATGTGAAGCAGGAAAAGAAGAGTAGAGTTGCAGGGAGAATGAGGCAGGGATGGAGAAGGCAGAGAGGGATAGTACCAAGAAGGAGGAGGCAATGAGGGAGAGTAGCAAGAAGGGAGGACGCAGAAAGGGAGAGCAGCTGGGAGGGAGGAGGTCCAAAGGGAAGACTACGAGGCCAGGACGAAACACAGGGAGAAGAAGGGAAGAAGGAAAAAGGGAGGGTAGACTATGAGGCGGGGAAGGGAGGAAGTCGAAGGGTAGATTAGGAGAGAGGAAGGGCGAGAAAAGATACGTGGATCGAAGGAAAGCAGGGTGAGGCAGGTAGACACACAAAATAAAGGCAGATGGGAGGCACGATGAGGCAGAGAGAGGTAGGCAGGAATGGTATACGCTTGGAGAAAAATTGGTGAGGATGGAAAAAAGCGGAACTGGGAGGAAATAAGGCATGCAGAAGGGAAGGCAAGCAAAAGGATTAGGTATGGGTACACGATGAGAGGATATTAGACTGGGAAGGAAGAAAGGAAGGAAGGTAAATTAAAAGGGAGGAAAGACAGGAAGGAAGGTAACTTAGATGGGAAGGAAGAAAGGAAGGAAAGTAAATTAGAAGGGAAGGAAGACAGGGAGGAAAATAAAGTAGATGGGAAGGAAGGAAGAAAGAAAGAAAGAAAGAAAGGTAGGGTGGGAAACGAGGTGTTGAAATAAGGAAATGAAGGTATGGAGTGAAAGATGAACAAGTATGAAGTGTAGAAAGTGAAGAAAGCTGATATGGAAAGAGAGGAAACAGGAAAGGAAGGAGGGAAAGGAAGTTAGTATACGAGAAGGATGAAGGCAAATGGCACTGAAAGACAGAAGGAAAGTAAAAAGGAAAGAAGGAAAGGCAAAACCACTTGAGAGAGAGAGAGAGAGAGAGAGAGAGAGAGAAAGAGAGAGAGAGACTAACCTTGTGACCAAAAGTGACAAACCAAACAAACACAGGTCAGGTGACACAGTGGACGACCGAGAGAGAGAGAGAGAGAGAGAGAGAGAGAGAGAGAGAGAGAGATGATGAGAAAATGAAAAATGTGGCGCAAATGCTACCGCCAGACGATTTGACTCAGCTTAGAAGTGGCCTACCGTGGTCAAAAGGTTAATAATTAGTTAGTCCATCACTCAATTTATTTTAGTATGACATAAGGACAGGAAAGAGTAAATCCCCTCCTCACTCACCACCTCCACAAGCTAAAATAATACGTCTGTGAAAAGCAGATACCGGTAGCAAAAATCACACTTAAAAATATGAAGAGTTTTGGCGATATACTTAACAAGAAAGACAAAAATCAAATAAAAATTAATACGAATACCAATTTCTGTTTACCTTCAATCTTTACTGACTGGTTGATCTATACCCAAATAAAGTATATAAAAACAGAGACGACAAATAAAGCAGGACAGACAGTTGTAAAAAGAAAACATATATACATAGCCAGCGAGGAGAGAGTAGCACATTAAGAAAGAAAAATATTAGAAATGAATGGGAACTTGTGTTTGGGACGAAGATGGTTGGAGGAAAAAGTGCAGAGGGAAGGTATATAATAAGGAGGGGAAATGGGGAGTGAGGGGTGTTGGTGGAGGGGGAGGGAAGGATGAAAGGGGAGAGGGAGGGAGAGATGAAGGATGAAGGGAAGGGAGAGGAAATGAGAGAAGGAGGAAGGGGACAGGGAAAGAGAGGTTATGTAATGGAGAGATGTAAAGAGGGAAGAAAGACGACGGAGAAAGAGAAAGGAGGGAGGGAGGAATAAAAGAGGAGATGGAGGAAAAAGGAGAGGGAGGGAGATGGAGAGGGAGGGAGATGGAGAGGGAGGAAAGGGAGAGGGGGGAAGTAAAAGAGGGAAGGAGAAAGGAAAGTAAAGGGTGGTGAAGATGGAGGGAAGGAGGAAGGGAGGTAGGCAGGCATGTTTTCTTACGTGTTATGTGGGTGTTTATGTGTGTGTGTCTGTCGCCATATGTCACCACCACCACTTCACCAGCTCCTACATCTAGACCACCTCTCCTCCCCTCACACCAACACCAACACTACCTTCACCGACACTACCAGCACCACCAGTCACCACCAATGACAGGGCTGTTACTACTAATAACAGTAACATTACTATTGCTACTGATGCTGTTGATGTTAGATTGACAGAGACAGATAGACTGACAGACAGATAGACAGACAGATATAGATATATCGGCATATTATTTTTATGCATATTTATACATATATAATACTGATTGTTTTGGGGGTGTTTATCAAAATTTACAATTATATATATATATATATATATATATATATATATATATATATATATATATATATATATATATATATATATAAATGAGGAAGAAAGTAACAACACCAACCCCTGTACCGGTAGCACTACGCCAAGAGAGATACCCACTGCTAAAGAAATTAACAGCATGCCAGAAGCAAAACAGCTTTTAAAAGTCTAGCAACCAGAAAAACAACCTTATCACTGTCTTGAGGTGCAGACAGACAGACAGGCAAACCAACACATTTGTAATGCCCTTCTCTCTTCTGTTTCGAGGCGTCAGCAGCAAGAAAATAAAAAACACCTGCATTTACACAGTACAACCATCACAACAACGAAAATAAGTACAGTCACAACCACAAATATCACAACTACACAGCTAAAACTACCACACCCTTCACATCCACAACCACCATCATCACCACCGTCACAACCACAGCAATCACGTGCATCACTACCAAATCTTCGCCACCACAACTACAGTATCATCACTCCAGCCATCACACACTAAATCACCACAACCATAACCACAACAACTATCACCATCAGCCACCACCACCACTGCAACTATCACCCCACCACAGTCGCCCCACCACAACGACCACTCTCCAACACAACCATCGCCACCACACAACCACAACTACAACCACCACGACAGCCACCTTAAATAAGAATGATGGGTGTACACGTGTTGCATATTTAGTGTGATGTGCTGTGGTGGTGTAGTGTTGTGTTACGGAGAGAGAGAGAGAGAGAGAGAGAGAGAGAAAGACACACACACACACACACACACACACACACACACACACATACACACACACACACACACACACACACACATAGTCTGAAGAAAAGGCAAAAGGGAAAGAGAGAGAGAAGGAAGGACAAGGGAGAGAGAAGAATGACTGAAGGGTGAAGGAGGGAAGGAAGGGGAGAGTGAAGAAGGGAGGGAGGGAGAGAGAGAGGGAACTTCCTGGGTAGTAACGTGACTCCTACTTTGTTAATGACGCCTCTGTTGATAACTGTGTGTTTCCTCTCTCTCTCTCTCTCTCTCTCTCTCTCTCTCTCTCTCTCTCTTCCTCCTCCCTTTGATCACTTCTTCCTTCATACCTTCCATCCCTCTTTTCCCTCCTTCCCCCCCCCTCCTTTTCTCCCCTCTCTCCATTATCTCAACATTTTTCTCTTATTCATTCACTCCATCACTCTTCCTCACACGATCCACCCTTTCCCTCCATCCTTCTGTACAGTCTTGCACTCTCTTAACATCTACCCGGTACCCTCATATTCTCTCTCCCTCTCTCTCTCTCTCTCTCCCCCCTCTCTCTCTCTCTCTCTCTCTCTCCCTCTCTCTCTCTCTCTCTCTCTCTCTCTCTCTCTCTCTCTCTCTCTCTCTCTCTCTCTCTCTCTCTCTCTCTCTTATCACCTCAACAAGAACAGTGATAGGTCAAAAGTTAATTCTTAAGTGCTAGTAGCTGTAGTTCAAGGGTCATTTGAAACGTGAACCAGGTGGACTGCAGGCTGAAACTGCCTCTCTTTGGCGGTCCACCTTGAAGGAAGCAGTAGGAAGGGAGTTGAAGGAGAGTTATACAATTGAGCAGAGGAGCCACTCGGTTATATCGGTACCACTACGTGAAGGCGACCCTCTCCAGTACCCTTCCATCTCTGCCAATACGATAATGGAAGTAAGATCCCCCTTTTTTGCCACCACGGGTTTCCCTAAGCTAATAAATAAATAAATAAATAAAAGTTTGACGTTAACAGATATGAAACACAATACTCACATGTCGTATTCATTAACCCCGTCCAATCGGCGACTTATTTTAGCTTTTTTGGTTAGTTTTTCGTACCTCTTTACGATTATGTTATTAGGGAGAGACTTTTGGAACTGGAGGTGGGGGGACTGGACGGATCAATAATAAACTCCATTCTTTTTGTTATCTCAGGACGATTTCATTCAGTAAGAGAGGTTTTTCGCACTGCAGGGGTTAGATACAGACTTAATAAATCCCTTCAGTAAGCGACGCCTTTCCACAGCTGAATAAAATCGTCCGGATGCAGAGAGAGAGAATGCACCTCAGCCGGATTCAAGAGGTTAAGGAGCATCTGAGAGAGAGAGAGAGAGAGAGAGAATGTGTGTGTGTGTGTGTGTGTGTGTGTGTGTGTGTGTGTGTGTGTGTGTGTGTGTGTGTGTGTGTGTGTGTGTGTGTGTGTGTGTGTGTGTGCAGCGTGAGAACAAGAGAAGACAAATAGATAGTTAAGATAGATACACAGGAGAGACAGATTAATGATCACAGAGACAGACAGACGAGGACAGATAGAGAGGGGCAAGGCTGAAATAACAATCACTGGTTTTGTTCTTTCTCACGCGGCTCTTTCTGCCTGTGCATCTCTTTCCACTTACAGACTCTCTCTCTCTCGCTCTCTCTCTCTCTCTCTCTCTCTCTTTTATTTTTTATTTCTGAAGCTAACCACTGGATAAACGTTTTACCCAAATTCTTCACCTACGTATAACTGTTCTGAGTTGTTAATAATTATCGACTAAAATACCTTCTTGGGACACAGGTTTCGAAGATGATGGGGGAAAACCTTATTCTTTGCCCTTGTCTTACTTTCCAATTGTCATCAAGTCCATATATCCATCCTACCTACAGCTGTAATTATTTTTCCCTATTCTATTATGTTTTTAGTCCTCTCTTTCTTTCTGCCAATATCTTCCTCCTACAGTTATTATTTCTTCTCATGATCTTTAGAATCTCCCTTTTCCACTCCTGTTATGGTCATGTATTCTACCATCGTTTCTCTCTCAGTCCCTATTTCCATTATCATTTCTTAATTCATATGGTCCTTAGTCATCCCTCTTTCCCACTCCCTCATCATGCTGTTACCTTACTAAACCATTTCTCTTTCTTACTCCCTCCCACTAAAGTTGTCATCTGTTCTTGTGTCCTCTGGTCCTCTTTCTCCCACACTCCCACGACCCCCTTTCTCACACCAACTCAATCTCCCGTCCCTCATCGCCAGCCACACCCACCAGTCTGCTTAAGCTGTGAGTCGTGTCTCTCGCTATTTACCCAGTTCCCCACCCCTACCTCACCCCCTCTCCACCTTTCCCCACCTCCCTCTACCCCTCTCCCCCCACCCAGGTCACCAGCCAGAGGTCAGGTCACGCCTCCCGTCGCCACCTGCCCCCACACATCATCGCAAGGACGGGGGTCACACAAAACTGCCCCCTCCCCCCATCCTGCCATTGTGACTGAGAACTTGACATATTTGGGGCGGCTTGTCGTTGCCCCCCTTCTGTTTGGCTTCATTTTTACGGCCTTGAGATGCGGCCAGTGCATCTGTGGCTATCTGTCATTGTCTCAGATTCCCTATCTATCTATCATCTATCTATTTATCTGTCTACCTATCTATCTGCCGAAATAGGAGACACTGGTGCATTACTTATCAAGATGCCTAGTCGCATGTCCAATGTCAAACATTTATACATATAATGTACAGAAGTCAGTATACATAGTACGGTACGCAATTATGACAGCAGCATATTATAAATATGTGA
>NC_137049.1:23847269-23879769 GCF_032717465.1 Coenobita brevimanus | reverse complement strand
TTTTATATTTTTCTGTGTAGCTTAAATGTCTACTGAGATATTATTATTATTATCATTATTATTATTATTATTATTATTATTATCATTATTATTATTATTATTATTATTATTATTATTATTATTATTATTACTATTATTTATATATACTGTATTTATTTATTTTATTGTTTCGTTACTCTTCCTTTCTTTCTCCTATACCTTTCCTAATGTATTTAGTTTGCCTTTATGGTGTTGCTATTTCTTTTACTCCCTTGTTCTGTCTTTTAAATTCTACGTCTTTGCATTATTGCTTAATATTCTCGCTTAATAAATCCTTCTTATTATTTTCTCCCTTCTTATAATTTCCTTTCTCCCCTCATTTGATTTTTATTCATTTTTTTTTCACTTAAATTTTCTCCATCTACCGCGGCCTTTTCATTACTTATTTGGTCTTTTATTTTTAGTATATTTTTTATGTCTTCTTCTTTTTCCAGTCTCTTATAATTTCTTCTTTCCTCGTTCCATTTTTATTCATAGTTTTCTTTACATTTCTCCGTCTACTGTTTTCATTTCATTAAATAATTAGTCTTATTTTTTTATTTCATCTATTATATCTTCTTTTTTTTCCATCCTCCTATATTTTTTTCTCCCCTCTCTTCATTATTAATCATGTTTCCATTTATATTTCTCCGTGTACCTTGACCTATTCATTATTTACTTTTAGTCTTTTATTTTTATTATTATTTTTTTTTAATGCGAGGAAGAAGGAACCAAAGGCCATGAGCCCGCAGTAACAGTTCCCTTCAAGAGAAAAACAAAATACAATAGAGAGCCAAATTCAAGATCCGATCATTTTGAGATGCCTGGACACACTGCGTTTGAAAGACTGGAGATCATAGGCAGCAGGAAATACAGACAGAGGGAGACAGTTCCAGAGTTGACTTCTATTTCCCGTTTACTGTTACTTATTCCTCCCTTGTTCCTTCATAAACTTCTACTCCCCTTTGGCCACACTCTCCTTGTTATTTCACTTTATTGTCCTTTATCATAATTTCTTGGCTCATTTATTTCCTCCTTCAATAACTCATCTCTCTTCTCTTACCATTTCCCTATTATTTTCCATCTATTACCTTGTTTATCATTAATTCTTTACTATTTCTTTATCTACTTTATTACCACTCGGCTCCTATGGCTCACTCTCAGCTGAATAAACTCTACGCATAATACTAGACTTGTGCCTACCATGAAAGGGTTAATGGTGATAATATTAATCTTTTATAATAATTTCTTTACCATTCCCGTATATTACGTCGACCAATTCACGATCTGATTATTGGTATGTATGTGTGTGTGTATGGTTATGTGTGTATTTCTGTGTGAACGTTTTGGTGTGTGCGTGTTATTATGTGTACGTGTTAGTATCTGTGTATATCTATGTGAACGTTTTGGTATGTGCGTGTTATTATGTGTATGTTAGTATCTACTTATCTGTGTATATCTATGTGAACGTTTCGGTGTGTGCGTGTTATTATGTGTACGTGTCAGTCTGTGTGTAACGCGTGTCGGTAGGTTTATCATGGATGAGTAGGTAACATGCTTACCCCCTCCCCTCCTCCCTCTCCCCTATCCCCTCCCCTCTCCCCTCCCCCTCTCCCCAGTCTCCTCCCCTCTCTCTCCCTCCCCCCGCCGCTCCTCTCCCTTCCCCTCCCCTTCCTTCCCCCTCTCCCTCCCTTTTTCCAGGTGTCGACCCCCATCCTATATCTACTGCACCTTCCCCCTCCTATCCCCTCCCCCCGTTCTCGCTACCACCAGCTGTCACCCCCCTCCTATCCCCTCCCCCCGTTCTCGCTACCACCAGCTGTCACCCCCCTCCCTTGTCCGCCATCTCTCTCTCTCTCTCTCTCTCTCTCTCTCTCTCTCTCTCTCTCTCTCTCTCTCGAAAATCCCTCCCCTCCTCTCTCTCCATCTCTTTGTTGACGGGGTTAGAAGCAAACACCAGTTGAGTGTAATACCTTCCCTCCCTCCCTCCCTCCCTCCTCCTTCTCTCCCTCCCTCCACCATTTCTCTCTCCCTCGTCTCTCCTTCTCTCCCTGACTCACCTACCATCTCTCCCTCCTTCCTTCTTTCCTCTCTTTCTATCTTGCTTCTCTCTCTCTCCCTCCCTCTCTCCATTTTCATGCTCCCCCCTCTTTCTCTTTATCTCCTCTCCCTGCCTCCTCGCTCCCTAACTCCACTCTCTTTCTTTCCTTCTATCTCTGGCCTTCTCCCTCTCTCTCTCTCTCACTCTCTCTCTCTCTCTCTCTCTCTCTCTCTCCTTTGTTTTATTTCGTTCCTCCATTTCCTACCTCCTCTTCCTCCCTTTGTTTCCTCCCTGTGCTCACCACCCTCCCTTCTTCCCTTCCTTTCTCTCGATTCTTTTACTCCCTTCCTTTCCTCCCTTCCTTCATTCGTTTCTCGACCTTCTTCAGTTTCCTCCTTCTCTCTCTCTCCTTCACTCCTCCATTTCCTCCCTCTCTTTCAATTTTGCCAGTCCCTCTTCCTTCCATTTTCTCCCTAACTTCCGTGCCCTCTCTCGTCTCTCTCTCTCTCTCTCTCTCTCTCTCTCTCTCTCTCTCTCTCTCTCTCTCCTTTATTTCTTCCAGCAGTCCCTCCTCCTTGCATTCTCTCCCTTCTTTCCCTCCATGTCCTTCCCTTTCTCCCTTCTGTCCCTCTCCTCCCTTTCCTCCGTCCCTCCCCCTCTCTCCCTCCAGTGGAATGGCAGAAGTTCCTCTCAACAACCAATCTCCCTCTCACTATTAAGTTGGGTATTTGTATTGTGGAACGGAGAGAGGGGGAAAGAGAGGGGGAGAGGGGGAAGACGGCGGGTGGGGGGAGAGGGAAAGAGAGGGGATAAGGGGAGAAAAGGCAGAGGACGAAGACAGAGAGAGGGAAGAGACGAAGAGATGGAGAGGAGGAGATGGAGAAGAGATAAAAGGGGACAGACAAGAGGTGGGCTTGGAGTATATAGAAAGAGAGGAAGAGAGAGGGGATAGTGGAGAGAAGAGCTAGAGGGGAAGAAGACGGAGAGAGGGAAAAGATGACGAGAAGGAGAAGAAGAGATAAAAAAAAGATAGAAAGGAGAGAGGGGAGTACATACATAGGAGGTACAGGTAAAGGAAGGCCTATCGTCTCTAATGAGGTTAATTACTGGGGTATAACTAATTACACTACAGATCTAACTTACATCTGTCAGAAAAGGATAAAGGAGAGGAAATACCTTCCCTGCCCATTCCTCCATCCGGCATAACAGCCACCAGGAGGAAGAAATATAAAAACACCATAATATTTTGCAAAGAACAGCTTGAAAATATTAATTGGAAAGAAAAAGGAGGGAGAGGAAGTACCATGATCTACCGTATATCTTAACTTTAGCACTGAGAAAACATATAATAAAATACAGCCATAATTATCTATCACCATGCAGCCATCTTAAGTACGTCTAGTGTGTCAAAATATTTCTGTAATCAAACCCAAATTCTATCTATAATTTTAGAATTTCTGGCAGCGTTTTCCAGGATTTATCTGTGCACGTCCATGAAAGACTGGATGATGCTCGGCGATCCGCAGCAAAATACACTTTTCTAGTTGTGGAATAACTAGTGATGTATAAAGCTATGAGACTGCATCCGGTGCTTTGTGCTCCAATTTCCTTGTGATGAAGCCTTAGCATATTCTTTGTGTTATTAATCTCTGCTATATACTGTCTACAGCTTTCAGATATTGATTGCGACTCCTGAATCCCTTACATCTCTCACTTCCGTCACTGGTCTATCACTCATTCGGTACTCGTAACACTCGTACATAATTCTGTCATCACTAAAATGCACTGCTTTATAGTTATCTACGAGTACATTTTCATTTCACTGTTTTTCAGCCCAACCTGATTAGTTTAATTATTTGGGATAAATTCATGGCCGTCTTCATTAACTACTTTACCTATTTTCGTGTCACCTGTAAAATTGGTTATCTAAAAAACGAACCCCCATTTTTTTCTGGATCACAGGTAGAAACGGTGAAAAGTACAGGATCGAAAACTTATCATTGGGGAACTCCGCTGATTGTTTTAAATCGCACCCAGTCTTCTCAATTACTTCTAACTGCTTATAACTATGCCCTTTTTATTCTAACTTGGCCTAAAATCTCTCCGTCTTGAATGCAGAGCTGTAAGGAGAGATTGACAACTGAATATGGTGCTAGTCACGAAGAAGAGCTAAGAAAGGGGACGTGGAGCCGTAGCATTGTCTTCTACCTCTGAACTACGTCCAGCAAACTTCAAGAGGACGAAAATCTGGGCCAAGTTAGAGTAAAAATGACCCATGGACACAATTTATCCTCAAGACCATCAGCTTTAAACATAAATACCAGTCCTTTCCCGTGAATTATATCGAAGACTATGAAAATTTAAATATTTATAATTCACTGTGGATGATACTTTTGCGTTCTATTTATTCAACATGTATTTTTCTTTTTCTTTATTTATTCCGGTAAGTTATTGAAGGGAGGCAGTAAAGAAGGAAGGACAATCTCTCTCTCTCTCTCTCTCTCTCTCTCTCTCTCTCTCTCTCTCTCTCTCTCTCTCTCTCTCTCTCACCTGCTGGCTCTCACCCTCCCCTCCACTCCCTCCCTCCCTCCATTTTTTCCCTCCCGCCCTCCGATTCTTCTCTCCCCTCTCTATCACCCATCTGTCAAGTCGTGTATCTATCGAGCCAGGATTTATCTATCGGCTTATTGAGTGTGGGTATACTGTTATCTGTGCGGGGGGTAGGGGGGAGGGGGTGAATGAAAGAGGGAGGGGCAGCGTGAATCTGAGAGACAGACAGACAGACAGACAGACAGACAGACAGACAGACAGACAGAGACAGACAGAGAGACAGAGACAGAGAAAGACAGACAGACAGACAGAGACAGTGGATGACATGAAGACAGGGGGAGAGGAGCAGAGACTCTAGATCAAGAGGGGACATGGGGAGGGGAGAGGAATGGAGAGGGGGGAGGAGGAGACGGAAGGAGAGGAGACAGGAGAGGGGAAAGAAGGGGGAGGGAGGCTACAGGGGAGGAGAGAGAAGGGAGAGGGGGCTACAGGGGAGAGGGGAGAAGGGGGAGGGGGCTATAGGGGAGGGGGAGAAGGGGGAGGGGGGCCAAAGGTGAGACTGTATAACCAGCAATAATCCTTACCTGACCGTTTCTAATAGAGGGGGGAGAGAGGGGCGTCACCTATTGTAAACATCCCCCTCCATATCCCCCCCCCCTCTCTCTCTCTCTCTCTCTCTCTCTCTCTCTCCCTCATTTTCTTTTCCCTTTTCGCCTCTTTCCTCACTTCTCTTCTCTTTCTCTCCTCCCTTTTCCCCTCTTCTTTTTTTTCCTCACTTCTCCCTTCCTATCTCCCTTTTTCCCTCATTCCCTATCTCCTTCCCTCCCCCTTTCTCTTTCCTCTTCTCTCTCACCTTCCTATAATCCGTCCCTCACACCTCTTACCCTTTTCTCTCCTGTCTTTTCCTGTCTCCTCACCTCCATTTTCGTTACACTCTCTCTCCTACTTTTACCCATTTCATTTTTTCTCATTTTCCTCCCTATTTAGTTTTGTCTCCCTTCCCTCCTCTCCCTATTTCCTTCCTCCTCTTCTTCTTCTTCTTCTCCTATCTCTCCTCCTCTCCTCTCTCCATTTTATTATTATTATTCTCTTCCTCTTCCTTCATTTCATTCTTCCTTCCTCTCTAATCTTTCCCCGTCCTAACTTTCCTCCCTTCCTTTCTCTCTCCACATCCCTTTTCTCTTTCCTTTTCTTCCTTCTTTCCTTCCCTTCTATCTATATTCTTTTCTCACTCTTTTTTTTTCCATTCTCTTTAATCATTTGTATCCCCGTGACACAATCTTCCTTTCCTCTTTTCCCTGCTTCCTCCCTCCCTTCTGCTTCCTCTCCATTCTTCTTTTCCTTTCCTTTTCTTCCTGTCTCCTTCCTCCCTTCTTCTCTTTCTTCCTTCCTCTCAATTTCCTTCCTCCCTTTCGTTTCCATTCCCCATCATCCCCTCCCTACCCCAATTACTCATCTCTCCTCCTATCCCATCCTCTCATACTCTCCCCTCCTATTCCCCTCCCCACCAATTCCCCCATACTCTTCCCCCCTCTTATTGCCTAATACTCTCCCTCCTATTCCTCTCCCATCCCTCATGCTCCCCTGCCCTCCTATTCCCCCTACTCCTCCCCATCCCATCCCCCTACTCTTCCCCCTCCTATCCCCTTACTCTTCCCCCTCCTATCCCCCCGTCCCACCACTTAATTCTTCACCCAGGCAACAATAGCACCAATTAAAGCCATACAGGACTTACCGGTCAAATAGCCGCTTGTTCGCCTCAATTTCGCCGGTAATCCTCGGACTCGGGGCCGGCCACGCGGCAAATCCGGCTGAAAAGAAAATGGAGAGTGTGAGAAGAGCAGAGGGAGGGAGGGAGGGAAGAGGAGAGGGAGGAGGAGAATGGGAGGGGCAGGGCAGGGAAGAGGGCTGGTTACTTCACTGACCCTCCTCTTGTTGTTGCGCATCCGGTGAGAGAGAGAGAGAGAGAGAGAGAGAGAGAGAGAGAGAGAGGGAAAGAGAGAGAGAGAGAGAGGGAGATAGGCTATACCGGAATATATCGTAAATACAGGGTTTCGTAACTAATATAACTGATCCTCGAGGAAATAACAGCCTACTAGATTGTTGTCAATAATGGAGAACATGCTGAAAGAGAGGGGGAAAAAGCGGGGGGGTTAAAGTTTAACCTCTAACTCTTTACTGGCTACGACATGCGCGATAACGTGAAAGATGTTGTAGTTAAAACCATTCCCGAGCAAGTTTATCAAAAATGACTTAAGACACAGAGGGATTGATTTGCTCTTTACGATCTTAGCTTTAAAAACAGAACCTGAGACCCACCAAACATGCACACATACTAACAGGTTTTTATAATCGCACACACACACACACACACACACACACACACACACACACACACACACACTGGTTGCACATACCTCTCCCACCGTCACACATTCTCTTTCTTTTCTTTTTCTCACACACAAACATACAAACAAGGGATCTCTCTTGCCCTCTTCCCCCTCTCCTTTTACCCTGGAAAAGCCCCCTTTTTGCTAGAATACTGCCCCCACCCATGCTGCAACCTCTCTCTCCTCCCTCTCTCTCTCTCCCTCTCTCTCTCTCTCTCTCTCTCTCTCTCTCTCTCTCTCTCTCTCCAGCCTTTGCAACATCCATCGTCTTGCAATGATCCTGTCCCCATTCTGCAACCTCTATCCTTCCCCCCATCTAATTACCCTTTAGAATATTTCCTCCTTGCAATAATCCCCATTCCTTCCTTACGCAGCAACCTTCCTCCCCGTCCTTGCCCCTCTGCAACATCCTCTTCTCTGCAGTTACCTCCATATAGCAACTCCATCTTTCCCTCCCCCCTTCACCCTCTACAACATTCCCCTCCTTGCTACAATCCTCCCCCTCTTTACCTCTGAAAATGCCTTCTGTCTTTGCAACAATCAGTTCCCCTTTTGCAATCTTCCATTACTCCTCCTCTAATGGCCACTCCCTTAACTTGTCAACCCCCTTTCCCCATTGCAGCTTCCCCTTCCCCCCCTCCGTTTCAACTCTCGCTCTCCTTCTTCTGCAACTACCCTTCTTTTTCCCGCTGCAACCCTCCACTGCTTCTCCTGCAACCCCTCCCCCTCTCCCTCTGCAACACTGCCCCATCCAGCTATTGCCTGATATCAACCCCGCCTCCCCACCCTTAACCCCCTCCTTACCCTTTACCAGTCTTCCTCTCCCTATAAGTAAATAAATAATTAAATGCCTGTGTAAAATAACCCTTCCCTTTCCAGGTTTAGTCCCCTCATCTCTAGTAACCCCCTTCCCCATCCTTTCTCCCCACCATCATGCAGCAGTCCCCTCCCCATTTCTCCCCAGCCCCTCATTTCCCATACCTATATGCAACGCCCTCCTCTCCTTTCCTTCCCACAATCATGCAATCCCAACTCCCATCACCCCTCCCTTTATTCCCTCCCTTCATTCTCCCCTCCCCGGCATGCAACCCCTTCCCCTTTCTCAGCCCCCTCTCCCTTCCCTCTCTGTCGTGGTGAGGTGTAGTGTGTGGAAGGCAGAGTGGGCAGAGTGATATATGCAGCAATACACAGCTCTTCCTCATACACACCATCTCCATTTACCTGCCTCTGTCTGTCTCTATCTTTCTCTGTTCTTGTGTCTTTCCTGTCTCTGTCTTGCCTTTGTCCCTTTCTTCGACTGTCCCTGCCTGTCTCTGTCCTTGTCCCTGTCTTTTTCCCTGCTCCTGTTTCTATCTCTTTGTCTGTCTTTCTGTTCTGTCCCTTTCCCTATTGAACTGTATCCTTGTCCTGTTTCTGTCTGTCTCTCTCCCTCCCTCTGCCTGTCTTTACCCATCTCTGTTTCTGAATATCAACTGGATTTCCTTCCCTTTCCATGTCTGTCTTTATCCTCTCTCTCTCTCTCTCTCTCTCTCTCTCTCTCTCTCTCTGACCAGCCACAATAAGTAACATCCATCTTTTTTCCAAGTTTTTAAGCTGAGAGGCAAAGAATGAGTACACAAAACCGGTCTATAGGTGAGGAGGGGTCAGACTTACAATAGATATTCCCTCTCTCTCTCTCTCTTACTCACACACACACACACACACACACACACACACACACACACACACACACACACACACACACACACCTGCCTCCCCTCCCATCTTCCCCTCCCCTTAACCTTAAATTCCTTGCCCCTAGACCCCTTCCCCTTCCACTTACCCCCTACCTTACTGGCTCCCCTGTGACTCTCCTCTTCTAACCCCATATCTCTCACACCCCCTTTCCCTTTCCTCCTAATTCATTCTCTTACAGACAGACAGACAGACAGACGGAAAGACAGACAGATACAAAGACAAACTGATAGATAGATAGATAGATGGTCAGATAGATAGATAGACAGATAGATGGATGGATGGATGGATGGATGGATGGATGGATGGACTGGTGGATGGATGGATGGGTGGGTGAATGGATGGATGGATGGATGGATGGATGGACTGGTGGATGGATGGATGGATGGATGGATGGAAAGAGATAGACATACAGATAGAAAGATACAGACAGCTAGACAGATAGAGATATAGACAGCTAGATAGACAGATAGACAGGCAGACAGATATATGAATAGACAGACATATGGACAATTTCTCAATATACTCGACAAGTGCAAACAGTAAAGAAAGGGAGAAGATGATTTCCTGTCTTATGAGTGACACACGAGCCTCCCATCTAAACCTTAACTAAATATTTCTCATCCATTACCAGAGTCAACAGAGGTACAGACGACATAATATTCCTCTGACAACAACTCCACGCTGCATAAATACCCCTCACTTCATAAATATTACTCACTTCATAAATATCATTCACTTCATGGCTGGTAAGATCACATCCTTTACTATTATCAATTTACGGCTACAGAATATTCTTTTAACCTTTTTTGCAACAGTATTACATAAAAATAATTTCTAGCATTTATCATAACTCTTACATCATCATCATCACCATCATCATCATCGTTGCCTTATTTTCCACTAACTTTTGGGGTGAGATGGATCTAGAAATATAAACAGGGAAGCACAAAAAACAGGAACAGCTATGATTCAGTCCTTCGAAATTATTACCTTCATCTTATGCATTGTATTAATCATTTTTTTTCCTGGTTATCTACAGACGATTTTATTCAAGGAGAGATTTTTCGAAGTGGAGGGGTTAGATACTGCTTTCATTAACACCTTCACTGCTACAGGTCTTTCCCAGACTGAGTAAAAATCTTCCAGTGGTGGTAAAGATTAACCAAAAACAAAAAGAGTCACTAAATTCTGGGAGAAAAAAAAAAAAAGACGCAACACTCATCATATGCCTCAGCACATACCTCATCCATCCGCTTCAATTCAACGCTAATTCTCTGACCTCAACTTCCATACCTCGATTACTGGCACATTCGCTTCCTATACCGTGTCCATCTGCCTTCTTGTTGGTCTTCAGCCCCTTGTATTCTCAACCTCTATTCTTTTCACCACAATATTCACATGTTTTTTTCTCTGTAACCATTCCACCTCGCATACCCTTCATCAACAGACTACCTTTCATCACATCTCACACCGATCCCTTCATCTCATCCTGTTCAACCCATGAAACGCACATACCCGGTACATTTGTTTACAGTATCACTTCTACTCTCATTTCTTTTGAGAATATATATATATATATATATATATATATATATATATATATATATTTGTGTGTGTGTGTGTGTGTGTGTGTGTGTGTGTGTGTGTGTGTGTGTGTGTGTGTGTATCATGGGGACATCACAGATCCATCTACTCTTACACACGCCTCGTTTACCATCATAAAAACCCTTTACAGCATTCAGCAATTTTCACTTCACACTCATCCCACCCTTAATCTCCCTCTACCCTATTCCACACGCCCTAAAACCCTCCACACTCTCCCTCACCGTCCCCTCTCCTCCCCACCACGCTAACGACCATCACTGCCCGCTACACACTCACTCCCCTTCAATCACTCACTCAAAAACAATGGATTCCAGCGCCATCAAATCATACACCCGCTATTTTTGCAAGGGTCAATGTTATAAATGCCACGGCCAGCGACAGGTTTGGCCATTTGGCAGGGCTGATATTAGTGATCCATTGGCCAGCGTCATGATATTAAACAAAAACAGGATGAGGGGCTGGTGTGGTCCACAGGCCTGGTGTTGTTTTCGTGGTGGTGATTTTGTTTTTATTGTTGTGATGGTGATGGTGATGACGATGATGATGATGATGATGATGATGATGATGAATGTTGATGATGTTCATGATTTTGTTGCTGTTGTTTTAGTGATGATTTTTTTTGCTACTGCTATTGTGAATGATGATGATGATGATGATGATGACTGTTGGCACTGTTCATGATTTTCTTGTTGTTACTACTGTTTTGTTGATGATTTTACTGTGACTGCTGTGAATGATGATGATGATTATTATGATGGTGACTGTTGGTACTTTTCACGATTTGACTGCTGTTGCTGTTCCATTTATGATTTTGCTGCTGCTGTTGTTGTGAATGATGCTGCTTTTGTTGCTGATTTTATGTGAGTTGTTAATGGCTGTGTATGCGTTTCCTGGTGTTCACTGTTGATGTTTCTGTTGACTATTTTTGGTGTTGCTGATGTTCTGTTGCTTTTGATCCTAGTGTTAATGTTCTTGTTATTCTTATTTTGTTCTTGCCATTCAAATCAGGGAGGCTTTGGAGCAGGAGGGGTTAGATACAGCCATCATCAACCCCTCCGCTAACAGGGGTACATCCTAAGCTGAATAAAATCATCTGGCTTTAGCAAATATTAATAGATCATGGGACCGAAGAGATTTGACATTCCTGTCTGACTAGGGTAGAGGGAGTGATGGCTGATTTCACTGATGAACATCAACCGATAACATTTACCGATGAACATTACCGATGAACATTTACTGATGAACATTTACCGATGAACATTTACTAGTGAACATTTACCGATGAACATTTATTAGTGAACATTTACCGATGAACATTTACTAGTGAACATTTACCGATGAACATTAACTACTGAACATTTACCGATGAACATTTATTCCGGGTCGTTGTTCCAGTGAGTGAATGTGTACTGTTGGATTACATTACTTGGACTGATTGTTTGTCTGGTTGTTTTCGCATTGGGGTGAAGTAATAGTATTTCTAAGTTAGCATAGGAGAGGAGTGTTAAGGAAGGGGAGGGGAAGGGCAAGTCTGAGAGAGAGAGAGAGAGAGAGAGAGAGAGAGAGAGAGAGACAGAGACAGAGACAGAGACAGAGAGAGAGACAGACAGACAGACAGACAGACAGACAGACAGAGACAGAGAGAGACAGACAGGGACAGACAGACAGACAGACAGAAACAGAGATATAAAGACAGAAACAGAGACACAGGCATTGAAACAAATATTAAAAACAAAGTTGCTTACCAGAGGAAAATGAGAAAAATCTGAATTCTGTATTAGGACTCTGAAATTATCTCCATTTACAAAACAGGGCTGGTTTAAAATTCCCCCTAACCTCCATCAGTGTTTGTCCGATCGGTGTTAACACTGCAATTGTACAGTAAATTTTGTATACGGTAAACACGCCAACATCAAACGTGGATTTATATTTTCTGATGACTACTTAGAATATAAATGATATTGCATGATTATTTTCTTATCAATGGACGTAATGCTGTGTGTGTTATCTATTAGTTACGTAAATATTAACCTACATGGATTATTATCGGGATCATAATGTGTAAATTGCATATACACCAACTCAACCACACACAACAAACATCACACTTTTTAATGCAGAAATAAAAACGAAAGAGCTGCAAAATTAGGCTTTTCCATACCGAATCGAATACAAAAAAATCAAAATCAATACCAGTTCAGTCTGCACTACCTGGACATACAACGCTTCACACCTGCGTAGTCAAGATCACACTCCTGTACTTTGCTCTGCTTAATAGTGAACAGTTTCGTGTAGTTAGGGGAAACCTCTGACCGTCATAGAACAATAAGCCTGGAGGTCGTAAGTGGGGAGAAAGACCAACTGAAATAAATTGTTGCCATACTTATCACTTACAATTTCTGCAGATTCACGGTAATTGGTTATTTTCTACATAAATGATGCATCACACACACACACACACACACACACACACACACACACACACACACACACACACACACACACACTTCTTAAACATGACATATCACACAAACACCACAAATACAATTAATTATAGTACACATTTCAGATTCTTCGTTTTAATGCAAGAATCTCTCTCTCTCTCTCTCTCTCTCTCTCTCTCTCTCTCTCTCTCTCTCTCTCTCTCTCTCTCTCTCTCTCTCTCTCACACACACACACACACACACACACACACACACAACCCACAAACACACACTTAAACTTACACAAATCACACTTACTCCGTCCCCCCCCCGGATGCACGCCCAAACACCCCCCATCCACATAAATACAAATTCCACAACAGACACCACACTCCACCCCACCGTCCCAGCCACTATATTTACGCTATAGGCCGGGCTTAATTACGCACCCTAGGCCTATAACGCACCCAAACGAGGCTCAATTTACGAAGCACGGCGCCCAAATACCTCAAAATTAGTTAGTGTTATCGATTACGCAGGCCGGTGTTAATAAAGTCAGGGAGAGAGCGGGCACCACTGTGACTCGCTTTTTAATTACGCGCTTTACCCACAAAATTAATATCCAGCGCAGATTATACTCGATTTAGTAGGAAATTTGCACTACAGCGAAATGGTACTCGGTGTTGTTACGGCCTGGGGTGATGGGGTGATTGGATGGGGCGAGGAATGGGAGGTGAGGGGTGGTGGGGAGAGACAGAAAGGTGAGGATGGGAGGCGATGTGTTGTTGTGATTCTCTCTCTCTCTCTCTCTCTCTCTCTCTCTCTAAACATACAGCTAGACAGTTAGACAGATAGGCAGACAGAAAAATATACGGTACAGACAAACAGATTCAGATAAATACGAGTAAATATATATATATATAGTTACCAACTTTTTATGTCCCTCCACCTGTCTCTCTACCTTTGTCTATCTATCAACTTTTCTATCTATCCATCTATCTCCCTATCTGAACCAAACAGATATGGTAATCTCACTAGCGCCTAGGTCATCTTGTCCACCAATTTTCACTTCTAGCACCACCATCACGCCTCTGCCCCTCCTGCCCCACCACCATCTTATCCAGCTCGGGAGGGACGCTGTGCAGTGAAGGGAAGAAACCTTGTAATGCAGAGATTAGCAACATTCTCCACGGCCTTCTTTACCAGGATGACAGGTTTTAAGTTTTATTTCATCTACTGCTGGACGATTTTATTTAGCTTACTGGAGACATCTTGTAGGGAAGGGATTTACTGGCAAAAGCGATCTCCAATAAACCCTTCTCTGTATATGGCATTAAATTTCATTCTTACGGCCAGCAGACGATTTTATTAAACTTCGGGGACTTTTCGTAGTGGAGGATTTAAAAATACACAGAAACAGACATACAAACACGTGTGCATGCTTCACTATACATTATTTCACGTGGCTGTCCATTCGGATGTATAAATTTTGATCACACACCTACCCCGATGCCATGATTTATATAATGACACTGAAATTTAATCCTCACCTTCATAATGTTATCAGTCGGTTAATTAAAAATATTCTCTCTCTCTCTCTCTCTCTCTCTCTCTCTCTCTCTCTCTCTCTCTCTCATCATACACGTTTATCTATCTATCCATCTACCTGTTTATCTATCCATCTATCTGTCCGTCCGTTCGTGTCTATCTACTGTTCGCCTTTCTTCCCCCTTACCCTTACTTCTCTCCTCTCAGTGTCCACCCACTCCTTCTCACTCCCCTTCCTTCCATCATCTCTTCTCTAGCTCTGCAATGCTATCTTTCCTTCCTCTTCCAACTCTTCCTCCCCCACATTACTCCTTCATCCCCATCCCACTTTCCTCCTCTCTCCCACCTCTCTCATCCCCCCTTCAACGCTCCCCTCCCCACACTTATGACTCTCTCGCCCCCTCCCAATTCTTTCTCCCAACTCCCTACCCCTCTTCCCCCCACACCCCACTGCCTTTCCCCCAACTCCCCACCCCTCTCATTCCCCATAATAAACACATAAATAATTCAACCCACAATTTTTTTCCCGTCTCGTCTCAATCACCGCCCTAATGAGAGGGGGGCGGAGGGGTGAGGGAGGGGGAAGGGAGAGGGTAAGGATGGGAAAGAGTCGGTGAGGGGAAAGGACAGGGAGGAATGAGAGGAGGGAGACCGATGTGGGGGGCAGGATGGAGGGGGGAGGGCGAGAAGGTGAGCTTGGGAAGGGAAATAAGGAGAAGGGAGGGAGATACGGTGGAGCTGGGAGGGGAAAGAAGAGGGGAGGGGAGAGCGAGGGCGGAGCTTGGAGGGGAAGAGGGGAAATCGAGAGAGAGAGAGCGAGAGAGAGAGAGAGTGAATTTGATAGTATAATTACACTTAGAATATGTTGGGAGGAACTGGCAATTAATCGCTGATGTGGTGATAATTAGTGCAAATAAATGGAACGGGGAAAATACAGACATACATGCAACGAATATTTAGAAGGTGAAACACTCTCTCTCTCTCTCTCTCTCTCTCTCTCTCTCTCTCTCTCTCTCTCTCTCTCTCTCTCTCACACACACACACACACACACACACACACACAAATGCACAAATACTACTAGAAAAACACCTCCATCCCCATCACTCCCCCCACTCCCGTTTCCATAATGGCCATCAAAGCAATGGTTGGCGTGGCACTGTAATGGTTGACACAGTTATGCAAATTCTCTCCCCAGCAACGAATAATACAAAAAAAGAGGGAGTGGGGAGGGGAGGGGAGACGTGGGAGAGGAGGTGGGGGTTGGCTGAGTTGGAGAGGGGATGGAGAGGGGGTGGGGAGGAGAGAGAAAGGATAGAGGAGGTGGGGGTTGGTTGGGCTGGACAGAGGGGATGGCGAGGGATGAGGGGAGTATTGAGATAGAGAGAGAGAGAGAGAGAGGGGGGGAGGGGGCTGAAAGGGGAGGTTGGAGGGGGGGAGGGGAGAGGGGAAATGCGTTTGAAATTTTGCGGCGTTAAATACTGAAGCGCGATTGACAAGTTGTATCCTATTTTTTTTTATCACTATTACTTTTTTTCCCATGGGGGGCCTGACGATACTGCAAATGTTTACTGGACAATAAATGAATGTTGGTGCGTGTGATGTGTCCCCATATATATATAATGTTGTTCCGAATCACTCGCTACAGATTTTTTGTATTATTATTTTGGTTTTTGATGAACTGGTTAAAGTGTGAGGCGTAAATAAAATCCTGCATACCACTGCGCCACCATTTTGTCACACTGATATATATATATATATATATATATATATATATATATATATATATATATATATATATATATATATATATATATATATATATATATATATATATATATATATATATATAATGTAAAAAATAAGTCATAATAATAGCTTTCAAATAAGTCATATATAATATGCCAATTTAAAAAATAAAAAATAAACACGACATTACAAACAGCTGCTAGTGACAGATCAACAATATATCAGTATCGAATAATATAAAAAAAGAAAAAAGAAAAACCAATTAATGATGCCTCAAAAATAATGACAAATATACGTCTTCAACAGAGACTCTTATTGTTCAAACAAATAACAAACAAAACAGCGCAACTGCAAATACCGTAGTCGAAGAAAAATAACAAGAAGAAGGAGCACCGACATATGCAAGCTGTGACTAGTAATACAGTATACCACAAATAATCAGCCATTCTTATTAGGTAAAAAAAGAAAAGCCTTACTAACACCTCAGACCCGTTGCATAACCCTTTCCCTTCAAGACATCCCACCTTCAGGCAAACAAAATGAAAATAAATATGGCGACACTGTGCAGAGGGGTAAATGGTGGGAAATTCTATCCATAATCCCCTCTACCATGAGCTTTATCTTCTATCTGTCTGTTTATCTAATTTACAGCCAGATGCCTTAATCCCGTAAGGGGTGGCCACAAACAAATCGCCTCCATTTCGTCTTGTCCCCTGCCATTACGCTACCCTCCCTCCAAATCACACACCCCTCTCTCATATACCTCTCTAACAAGCTGAAAAAATATCTGATATAAGTGATAATAAAACAGAAAACTCCTCGTCGTACTGAAGGGGTAAATAGTGGTGAGTCTGGAAAACAACAACTATAGTATTTTCACTTCACCTTGGCCCAAATATCCGTCGTTTTGCAGGCTATTTCACGTAGTTTAGTGACAGAAAGAGACTACTACAATGCTACATACTTTGTCAGGTGATAATGAACGTGTATATAGTAATCTAATATTGGTAAGTAAATGAAATAATGACTATAAGAAGCAAATAAAACAATGAATTTCCCTTCACTAAACAAAACTTAGCTACACCACAAGTCAAAACAAAAGCAAACAAGTCAAAACAATAGGTCAAAAAAGAGACTATTAATACGGTCAAAAAATAGTGGCCAGCTACGCTCCCGGGAATATATATTGTGAGTTATTTAATGTGATTTGCGATGCTGTTGATTCCCTTTACGGATGAAGCGTCAACTTTTGTCACACCCAACACGGCCAAAATTGTGGTGATTGTGGTGCGAGGGGTGATGGGGTAAGGGGTGGTGGTGGTGGTGGCGGTGGTCGTGGGGGTGCTGGTAAAAACAATGGTGGTGGGGGAGGGGATGATGCTGAAAATGATAGTGATGGTGGTGGTGGCGAATGGTGGTGATAATGATGGTGGCGATGGTAATAGTAATTGTGGTGGTGGTGGTGGTGGTAATGGTGGTGGAGTATGGTGGTGAAGATGATGGTAGTGATTTTTAGTGATGATGGTGATGGTGGTAGTTGCAGTGATGATAGTGGTGGCACTGGTAGTTATGCTGGCGGTTACAGTGGTCATAGTGATGGTAGTGATGCTTATGATTGTGGTAGGTAATTAATGGTACCGGTGGTAACAGCAGCAAGGATTATGGTAGTGGTTGTGACAGACGATGAGTACAAGCATGTTAATGGTAGCTTAGTAACTCTGGTGGTGATGACTGTAGTGGAAATGGTCGTAGTTATGGTGGCAATGGTATAGTATGACAGTGGCAGTGATGGCAGTTATGATTATGGTAGTGATGGTGATGGTAATAACCATGGTAGGGGTGGTGATGCTTGTGATGATTATGGCAGTGGTGGCGATGGTTGTGATGATTACAGTAGTGGTGGTGATAGTTGTGATGATTACAGTAGTGGTGGTGATGGCTGTGATGATTATGGCACTGGTGGTAATGGTAGTTATGATCATGGTAGTGGTGGTGATGGTAGTGGCAATGATGATAAGCAAGAGTGGTCTTTTGATGTTGATGTGTTGACGTATATAAATAAAATGTTGCAAAGCCTTCCCTCCTCCACCTCTCTCTCTCTCTCTCTCTCTCTCTCTCTCTCTCTCTCTCTCTCTCTCTCTCTCTCTCTCTCTCTCTCTCTCCCGGCAATGTATATATTGTACCGCGTAATAAAATCCTATGGTTTCGAAAATGTTTTTGAACTTGCAATAAAAACATTAATTTGCATATACAAAGGAGCGTAGGGATTAAAGAGGAGAGTGGGTGCTAGTGTGGTGGTGGCAGTGGTGGCAGAATATTAAGCTGGTGTCAGACTGCTACGATGATGGTGTCAGAAGGGGTGATGGTGTCAAAATGGAGTAATAGTGTCAATATATTAGATTCTTAGTGTCACATTTCAATTTTTTTTCATATACTTTTAAAATATTAGAGACGTACTAATATCAGAATACAGGAGTGGAAATAATGATAATCTACTAGAAAGGTGTTGATGGTGTCAGAAAGTGTCAGATGAGCCGGGAGGACTGTCAGGTGGTGTCAGGGGATTAGGGCGGAATGTCATGAGGTGTCAGGGAGGTGTCGGAAGATGAAACAGTATCAGTTAAGGTATTGGAGGTGTCAAAAATTAAGTATTAGTATCAGGTGGTGTCAGGAGTATCAAATGAGAGGTAGAAGAATGGTGCCAAAAGAGGGAAGAGGAGTGCCAGATGAGGCCAGATGAGTCCGGTGGGTGTCAGAAGGCCAAAGAGTTGTGTCAGATGAGGCAATAGGGTGCAAAGAGTCGGGAAGGGTGTCATATGGTGTCAGAGAATGAAAGAGGAGCGTCCTGTGGTGTCAGAAGAGGCAGGAAGGGTGTCATGTGGTGTCAGAAGAAGCTGGAGGGGTGTCATAATGGTGTCAGAGAATGCAAAGGGAGCGTCATGTGTTGTCAGAAGAGGCAGGAAGGGTGCCATACGGTGTCAGAAGAATCAGAACCGGTGTCCTATGGTGTCAGGACGGGTGCCAGAGCGTATCGGAGTGGAGTGTAGGTGCGACAAACAGCAATAATGACTGTTGACACCTCCTACACAATACCACTTGACACTCAATAAACCCCACGCGGCTCCTTCTGCCACAGCCGACCCCGCTCCTTTGACACCCCGCCCCCGCCCCGCCCAGGAGGTAAGGATTCGATTGGCGGTCCCGGGGCAAGCGTGGGGGCCTTAGGGATTGTGGGATGGGCGTGGGACGGGCGTGAGATGGGTGGGATGGGTGTGGGACGGGGTGAAGTAGCGGGGTGCAGACGGGACGAGGGATGAAACCGGGGAAACTTCGGTCAGTCGGAATGGGAGTGAGTGAGAGATTGGTCACACTAGATCTGTCTCACGCCCTCCCTCCCTCTCCCACACTTTCCCTCCCTCCCTCCCTCCCTCCCTCTCCCTCTCTCCCCGTCCCTCCCTCCCTCCCTCCCTAACTCTCCCTCTTTCCTGTCCTCTCCCCTCGTTGCTCCCTCTCTCTTTTACTTTTCTCCAGTCTTCTTTCCTTTTCCTACCTATTTCGTTACCTTTTTCCTCCTCCTCCTCTCTCTTCTCTCTCTTCTCTCTCTCTCTCTCTCTCTCTCTCTCTCTCTCTCTCTCTCTCTCTCTCTCTCTCTCTCTCTCAGAACCACACTTTCACTCCCTTTCTTTCAGCGTCAGTCCGTATATCCTTACCCATTTCCCTCCCTCCTTTTATCATTTTTCCTTCCTGTCTTTCTTCTCATCCTCCATCTTTCCTCTCATACCTCCATACCTATCTCCCCTCCTCTTTCCCTCCCTTTGATCCCTGCCTTACCTACTTACCTGGATGCCTTCCCTCTCTCCCTTTCTCACCTCCCTTTCTTCCCTTTATACACCTTTACCCTAATACTTCCTCACAATCTCCTTTATTCACAGATTTTATTACTTTCCTTCCCTACCTACTTCCCTTCCCCTTATGAGAGTCCTTTTCTACACTTCCTTTATTGATCATTTCTTCCCCCTTACCTTTTTAACTCTTCCCTATCCGTTTCCGCCCTTTTTCCCTTCTTCCTATTTTCCTCTTTTCCCTCTTCTTGTCACCATCTGATTACGTCCCCTACTTTTCTCCCCTCTTTCTGTTAGCCCTCTCTCTCTCTCTCTCTCTCTCTCTCTCTCTCTCTCGTTTCATTTTGTTCGTCCCCTCCTCCCCTTCCCCCTCTCCGTGACAGTTACTCTCTCTTATATTTTTCTGGTTCTCATCTTATCCATTTCACTGCCTCTCTTTCATTTCTTATTTGTATATTACCTTCACTACTTTGTCATTGGGCACATACCCGTTCTCCACCTCTCTCATCACTTCATTTTCTTTTCAGCTTTCCTTTACTTCCATTTCAGTATTTCCCCTCCTCCTCCTCCTCCTCTTTTTTTTTCTTCTTCTTCTTCTCTTTCATATACTGTACATTCATCATCGTCTTGGTATTATCCTACATATGTTTTTCTCTCCCTCTCTTCATTTCCTACGTACTTGTTCCTATTTCCCGTCTAGCATCCACTTCACCCAATGTTCCTGCTTCATATTCCTCTCCTTTCACACCCTCTGTTTCCTTCATCATCTGGCATCACCTAAGTATAGCTCTCTCTCTCTCTCTCTCTCTCTCTCCTCCCTTCCTAAATCCTTCTTTCTAACCAAATTCTTCTCTAGTTCCCTTTTCATCTTTGTTTACCAATTCTCTTTCCCTACATATATTCCCCTTTCGTCCTGTTTCACTCTTTTCCTTAAGTACATATTCCATCACTTACCTCTCTCTCTCTCTCTCTCTCTCTCTCTCTCTCTCTCTCTCTCTCTCTCTCTCTCTCTCTCTCTCCCCCTAAATACCATACTCGTACTTGAGGTCATCTATCATCACTGCCATCACACGGACGAATGGACAGTGACCTCCGAGCGACCTACCCTGACCCTTCCACATGACCTGTCCTATTGAAAAGAGGTCACACATGCACTCCCTTCCCCTCCATCTCTGACCTCCCCTACACCCAAAATCACCCACTCTGTCCTCGTGACCATAATTATATGTCTCTCTAGTACTTTAACACGACGCAAAATTTATGACTATGGGAGAAGTGGAGGGGAACCAGCGAAGTCCGCAAACACACACACACACACACACACACACACACACACACACACACACACACACACACACACACACACACACACACACACACACACGACCCTTTTTAACCTTCAAATAGCGTGCATACTCCAAAACTGCTCCCTCAAATCTACCCTTCTTCACCTTTCCCCCATGACCCTCCCTGCCCTGACACAGAACACCGCCTTAGCCCCTGCTTTTGACCTTGGTTTGACCCTTAAATATCAGTCCTCAAGAGACATTCATATTCTAAACCTGACACGTAACCCTCTCAGCACAGCGAAGTTTAATATTACGACACTTTCAACCTACTGTAAACTTGGCCATTTTTTTTTTTTCTTTTGCAGCTTATTTCACGTAGCTCAGTGGCAGATAAGGGCAATGCTACGGCTCCACATCCTTTCCATAGCACTTCTTCGTGACTAACATCATATTTTAGTTTTAATCTACTGTTACAGCATCGGATTCAAGGTGGTGAGGTGGCAATTTCAGGCCAAGTTAGAGTAAAATGGGTACAGTATATTCGTGTTAGTTTTATCCATCTATGATTTTCTTCAGATCAAGAATGACCACTTATACTGAAGGGGTTAATGGGAGCTAAATCAAACCCCTCCAGTTCCAAATCCCTCTCCCCTAAGCTGAATAAAATCGTCTGGGAGCAGCAAAAATGTAAAATAATAGACATAATGAACTGATACATTCCTAGTTAGTTCCATCCTCGTCCCTTAACCATCTCCACCACCACCGCAGTCATCACTCTCTCACCTCCCCTCGCCTCTATGACCTCGTCCCTGACCCCTAATCTGTGACCCCAGCACCCGTGACCCCTGAAATGTGACCCCCTAACCACAGCCCCTAATATGTGACCTCTATGTATGGAGGGATAACCGCAAAGACGCCGTGCACATTCCTTCATATGTGACACAAATGGTGGGATTAGGAGCCGTGGGAAAGCAAGGAGGTGTGTGTGTGTGTGTGTGTGTGTGTGTGTGTGTGTGTGTGTGTGTGTGTGTGTGTGTGTGTGTGTGTGTGTGTGTGTGTGTGTGTGTGTGTGTGGAGAGAGAGAGAGAGAGAGTAGAAATGAAAAGAAGGAGGGGGAAAGGACGTGATGGAAAGAGGTAGGAGCGGAGAAGGAGATGGAAAGAAGGATATGAAGGAGAAGAGGAAGGGAAGAAGACGAAGATAAGGAAGCGATGAAGAGGAGAGACAGGAAAGGAGATGGTGAGGGGAGTGAGCTGTTAGAGAATGTGAGTGAGTGAGTGAGTGAGTGAGCGAGTAAGTGAGTGAGTGAGTGAGTGAGTGTGTGAGTGAGTGAGTGAGTGAGTGTGACGAAACGCCCGTGAGTGAACGTAGGAGTGTAAGAGAGAGGGAGTGAGCGAGTATGACAAAGTGACATTAAGAGAAAGTGATGGGGAAAATAAGTTAGAGAAAACGAGTAAGGTGAAGTGCTAACGAATGAAAAACGAGCGAGTGGGTAAGTCAGTGGAAATGAGCGAGGTAGAGAAAATAGGATGAACTGAGAAAGGGAGGAGGAGAGTTGGAGAAAGCAAGAAAGTGAGAAAATTAGAGAAAGTGAGTAAAATGAAGTGCTGGTGAAAGAGAGTGAGTGAGTGAATGAGTAAGTTAGAGAAAGTGAGGGAGAGGCAGACCACTCTCCCCGCAACTCTCACGAACTCACTTCAGAGAGAGTCAGTCGGGCGGCTCCCTGAGTAAAGAGCAGCGGGGGGGGGGGGCTGAGAGAGAGAGAGATCACAAAAACGTTCAAGAGCTCTGTTGATGTCCTTTTATACGTATTAATAGATAAAATAAATTACTAGTCAATGAAATAAAGGAATGGAAAATACAGAAGGCAAGTCCATACCCTCTAAAGCGTCCGTCTATGAACTGTACAGGAAAAGAGGAAAAAACGCCGTGCACACTGAAACACCACACCGCCAGGGTAATTTTGTAGGAACGACGGAAAGAAGTCACAAATAAAACTGCTAATTATACTGTTAGACATTAAGAACAAAAACTAACTGAACTATGCATGCGAACTGAAGGGGAAAAAATATCACTATACTCTTTTTACTTCGACTTGGCCCAGTTTTTTATCCTTTTGCAGCTTATTTTGCTCAGTGGCAGAAAAAAGCGATACCACAACACCACATCCTTTGCACAGCACTTCTTCGTGACAAGCATCGTATTCTAGTGTTCATCTACTGTTACAACTCAGCATTTAAGACGGAGAGAATATTTTGGGCAAAGTTGATGTAGTCTTTTTTTTTTTTTTTTTCCATAGCTGCGTAGTGGAAATATGAGTAGTGGTGATAGCAGTGGTAAAGTAAAAACGTAATAAGTCAGTGTTAGAGCTCTTGAACGTTTCTGTGATCTCTCTCTCTCTCTCTCTCTCTCTCTCTCTCTCTCTCTCTCTCAACTCCTCCTCCTTCCTCATGTATACTACTTACCGTACTCCTTCTTCCCTCTCAACCCCACTCCCCTCCCTGCCATACCCCATGCCTTTGCCAGTCTCTCCCCATTCCTACTCTCACTCACTCTCAGTCCCAGTGCCCGTCCTACTCACAACTCCAACTGCCTTCCCACTCATTCCTCCACTCCACATTCTCTTAATCCCCTCATCTTCCTCTCGTCCACCACTCCCTCACTCCCTCACTCTCCTGCTCTTACTCTTCCCCTCCCCTTCCTCTCAGTTTACCATCCACTCCCTCTCAAATCCCAACTTCCTCCCCACTATCCATCTCAACCACCCCTCTCAATTTCTCATTCACCTCTCTCTCAGATCCCAACTCATCCTCCCTCTCCATCTCACTCCCTTCATCTTAGTCCTTCATTTTCCTCCCTTCCAGTTTCTCCTCCTTCTCAAATCTCAACCTCTTCCCCACTCCAAACTCCCCATTCCCTACTCCCCCTCTTAACATATCTTTCTTCGCTCTCTCACATCCCTCTTCTCCCTCTCATACTCAAATTTCTTTTCCACTCCCCACTCTTCACTCTCCATTCCCCCTCTCAACTTCCCATTTTCTCCTTCTCATATCCCAACTTCTTTTCCACTCCCCACCCTTCAGTCCCCCACTCCCCACTCTTTACTCCCCAATCCCCCTCACTCCCCCTCACTCTCACTCCCCTTCCCTCTCCCACTTCCTCTCACTCCTGCACTCCCTCTCACTCCCCCACTCCCCTCCCTACTCCCACTCCCTCTCACTCCCCCACTCCCCTTCCTTCTCCCACTCCCTCTCACTCCCCCTCACTCCCCAGCGTCCGTCTGCCTCCCTCCCGCCGGGCTGTCCAACAAATATTTTTCCAAACACTGGCATTCTTTTTAATATCTTGCAAAAGCACACACTGAGCCACTCGACTTGGCTTTCTCATATCGGCCGAGAGGGAGGGAAGGAGGGAGGGGAGGTGGAGGGAGTGGGGAGGTGAAGGGAGAGGGGAGGTGGAGGGAGAGGGGAGGTGGAGGGCGAGGGGAGGTGGAGGGAGAGGGGAGGTGGAGGGCGAGGGGAGGTGGAGGGAGAGGGGAGGTGGAGGGAGTGGGGAGGTGAAGGGAGAGGGGAGGTGGAGGGAGTGGGGAGGTGAAGGGAGAGGGGAGGTGGAGGGAGAGGGGAGGTGGAGGGCGAGGGGAGGTGGAGGGAGAGGGGAGGTGGAGGAAGACGGGGGTTGAAAGAGAGGGGTGGAGAGGGAGGGAGAGGAAGGGGGGAGGAGGAGGAAGCAAGAGGGAGAAAAGACGGCAAAAGATGTGTGGGTGGCAAGAAGAGACAGGAGAAGGGGGAAGGAGAGTAAGGAGAGGAGAAAGGGGAGGGAGAGAGGAGGAGTGGAGAAGAGAAGGGAAGCGGAGGAAGATATTGGAAGGGGAGATAAGGAAAGAGATATTGGGGAGGGAAAAAGACACGCAGGGAGAGAAGAGGGAGGGGAAGGAAGAGGGAGAAGAGACAAGGACTGGGAGATTGGGAGCAGGAAGGAAATAAGGGAAGGTGAAATAAGGCTGGGAGAAAGTGGGAGAGAAGAGAGGAGGTGGGAAGTGGAAAAAGACAAGAGAGGGAGAAAGGGGAAGAGAAAGAGAGAAAGATATAATGAAATGAAGTGATGAGAAAAAAAAAAGAGAACGGAAAGAAAATAGATGGACGTAAGAAAGAAAGAGAGAAAGAGTCTGAAGGAGGAGACAGAGAAATGGGAAGGACGAGAAAGAAGTAAGGAGGAGGGAAGGAAGGGAAGGAGGTCTAGGAGGAAAGAGCAATAGGGAAACGAAAAGGAAACAGAATGAAAGGATACTGAGAGAGAAAGAAATGGGGGAAATGAAAGAGAATGGAAGGACAAGAAATCAGAGAGAGAGAGAGAGAGAGAAGAAGAAGAAGAAGAAGAAGGACGGACAGAGGGATGAAAGCAAAAATGGAGAACTGCTACAACCTCCCCCAATCAATAACAGCCTTTATGCTATCTGTCCACAAGGCTCAGAATTGCAGACCATTGTTGTGGGTTTGGCACTGCTGTTGTTGAGTTCCCCCCCCCTCCTCTCCCCCTCTTCTTCCTTCCTCCCCTTCCCCTACCCCACATCTTCCTCCCTCCCCCTTCTCTTCCACCTTCTCCCTCCACTTTCCTCCTCTTCTCTCCTCCTCTCTTCCCCTCCTTCTCTTCCTTCCCTCTCTCCTTCCCATCATCTTCTTCCATCCCTTTCTACTCCCCCTCCTCTTCCTCCCTCCCCCTCTTCTCCCTTTCCTCCTCTTCCTCCTTTCATCTACCCCTCCACTTCCTCCCTCCTCTTCTCCTCTTCCTTCTCCAACTTTCCCCTCTCTACCTCTCCTCCCTTTCTGGCTTTAAGCTCTTGAAGAGGGGAAGAAGAGGGGGCGGAGGGAGGGGAATGGAGGAGAGAAGGATGGGAGGAAACGAGGCAGAGAAGAGGAGGCAGAGAGAAAGAGGAGAGGAAGGGTGGAAGGAGGGATGGAAGAGAAGATAAAAGAATAGAGAGAAAAAAAAGCAAGAGTGATTCGGCAAGAAGGGGAAAAGAGAAGGAAGAGGAATTGCCTTTGAGAGAAAGACGATGCAGATATGAGACAGAGAGGGAATGGGCGGCAGGCAGTGTGAGGGAGGAAAGGAGGTAAGTGGCTGAGGCAGAGATAGATGAAAGAAGGGGGAGACAGGGGAAGGGGAGGAGAGAGAGTGTAGGGAAGACATGGCGAAGGAGGGAAGAGAGATGGGAAAGGGGGTAAGCACGGCGAGGAAGGTGTAAGGCAGAGGTAAGGAATAGGAATATAAGGGTATGGGAAGGGGAAGGGGATGATGTAGGGCAGAGGGAAGAGAAGGATACAGCGAAAAACATACACTTCAAAGAAAGGTGTTAGGTGTATCAGGGAATGGAAGGGAAGGCAGATAAACAGAGAAGTAGGAAAAGGAAAGAATTGGAAGAAGGGGAACGGGGAAGTGATATATATATATATATATATATATATATATATATATATATATATATATATATATATATATATATATATATATATATATCCTGCAAACAAAGGTGACTGGTTCAGGAGAGGGAGAAAACAGATAAATGGGGGGAATAGAATTGGGAGGGGAGGACAGAAGATGAGTAAGGGATGTGGGAGAGGAAGGACATAGAGGTGGAGAGAAGAGGAGCGTCAGAGGGAGGGGTGGAGAGAAGTTAATAATGAGCAGAGAGGGGGGGACTATTGTAATCGTCTTACCCCCGTGTCAACTGTTTACACTCCCCTGCTAAACTCTGGAAGGACCCCCGTCTGAAAGGAAGGGTTCTTCTCTCAAGGGCCCTCTCTCCTCCTCTCCTCCTTTCCTCCTCTCCTCTCTCCCTCACAAAAATGTTCTGAGCTCTTTCTTCCTCCCTCCCCCCTCCACCTCACCTCTCCCCCCATTTCCCCCTCCCCCTTTTCCTTCCCTTCCCTTCCCCTCTCTCCTCGATCTCTTTTCCTCTCTCTGCCTCACCATTCTTCTACTCTTGTTCTCCCTCTCCCTCCTTCCTCTCACTCCTCCTTACTTCTTCCTCATCCTTCCCTCTCGCACTTCCTCTTCTTCTCCTTCTCCCATCTTCCTCTCTTTCCTCGCTCTCCCTCCCTCGCACTTTTTTCTTGATTCCCCTTCCCCTCACTCCACTCTCCATTTTTCGCCTCCCTCCTCCTTTGCTCTCCCCTCTCTTTTCTTTTTCCCTCTTCCTTTCTCCCGCTCTCTCCCCTATCATTCTCTTCCCCTCCACTCTTATTTTCCATATTCCTCCTCCTCCTCCTCCTTCTCCCCTCCTCCTCCTCCTCCTCATCTTCCTCCTCCTCCCCTCCTCCTCCTCCTCCTCCTCCTCCCTCTGTTCCCTGTCATCTCCCACCTTCCTTTTTCAGAAGACTTGAATCAGCACGGTACCTGGAACTGAGAGAGAGAGACAGACAGACAGAGAGACAGACAGACAGACAGACAGAGAGCTTATAGTCCTAACAAGGCAGTCCAGCCTAAACAGTATCCTACTACTACAACTACTACTACTACTACTACTACTTAACAATAATAATAATAACAATAACAACAGATAGATAAATAGATAGACTGACACACAGGAAGACACACAAACAGACAGATTGACAGAAGGCTAGATTTTGCTCTATTAAGTAAACGAAAAGCTTAATAAGGAAACATCTGGCTCTAAGCATGAGAGGAAAATAAAACACAAAATACCCAGCTGAGGAAAAAAGGTCTGAGGGAAATTTGCCAGGAACGGAAGAAAGAAAAAATAAAAATAAAGTTCTCTCTCTCCTCCATGCTGATCCCCTCCAATCTCATAAATAAATAAATAAAACTAACACTGACCTCTCCATTGCTCTTTGCCCTTATTAGTAAAGTTTTAGGTTTTTGTCTCGTTTCCCTGTGGACCTATGGGTGGAACACACAAAGGTCTTTTTATTAGTAGATAGATAGATGGACAGATAGATAGATGGATGAAACGATGGATGGATGGGTGGATGCCTAAGTAGACAGACTGATAGAGACAGACAGACAGATAGATAGATGGATAGATAGATAGATAGGTACGCAGACAGACAGAAAGATAGATAGATAGATAGATAGTTGGGTTAATGGATAGATGGATAGATAGATAATGTGTGTGTGTGTGTGTGTGTGTGTGTGTGTGTGTGTGTGTGTGTGTGTGTGTGTGTGTGTGTGTGTGTGTGTGTGTGTGTGTGTGTTTGTTTCTGCAGTTATCATTTTAATATTTTTTCCTTCCGCTTCCCTTACAGTCATTCCCTCTCTCTCTCTCTCTCTCTCTCTCTCTCTGACAACAGGAAATTACTGAATGAGAGAAATAAGGAGGGGATGAAAGAGAGGGGAAGGGACGGAGAATAAATGGAGGATGAGGGTGATAATTCCTGATAAAGAAGGAATAAATGAAAGAGGAACATACTGCAACAGGAAACAAGAGAGAATTGATAGCAAGAGGAACAGATAGACACATAGGAAGATAGATAAACATAGACAGATAGATATAGATAGACAGGTAGACAAACAGACAAATACATAGGACTGATTAACTGAACGACTGACTGAGTGGTTGACTGAAGGACTGATTGACAGATTGACATATAAACAGAGAAAGAGAGAGAGAGAGAGAGAGATTAAGCACATTATCTTCCCCCTCCTCCATCTCTCCCTCTTTTCCCATTATTCCTCTTACCATTTTCAGCAATTCTCACACCTTTAGCATTTCAATCATCATTTCTCATAGGCTGCTCATATGTTCGCCTCTCGTCCCCCTTCCTCTTCCATTTTGTCCACCTCTCTCCCTATTCTTTTATTCAATATTTATACCCGGCCTTATTTAACCCCTTATTTACACTGATGTCTTTACTGGGTTTAAGCATTTCTCTTTGTTTTATTATTTATTTTTTATGGTATTTAGTTTGGAGAGACTTTTCATGCTGGAGAGGTTAGATACAGCCTTCAGTGATGCTTTCAGTACAAGATATCTTTTCTAAGTTAAATACAATCAACAGGACGTGGCAAAATAAAATACAGATACAATAAAAATGATACACAAGAGTTGAACTGGTCACTTGTCCTATCTCCGGACGACTGTATTTAGTTTATGAGAAATTCCTTTGTCATGGAAGGGGTGATGAAGGTCTTATATATTGTCTCTCCAGTTCCAAAAGTCTCCCCCAAGCTGAGCAACACTGTCTGGTGGTAACAAGAGACTAACATAAAGTCGTAATCGTAGTGAAAAGGGTAAATTTCCATCATTTAGTTTCATCATCAACACCCGTTTCATTTCCTTCTCATTGTCCCTTGCCTCTTTCCTCCTTTATGCTTACATTTCTCCGCTTACACACTCTTTCACCCTTTTACACGTTATCCTTGTGTCTTTCTCCTTGTCCTCCTTTCCCCTCCCTCTCCCTTATTCCCCATCCTTCTCCTTCCTATTATACCTCTCTCACTCAACACCTATCTCCCTTCACCCCTCTCGCTTCACCTCTTCGCCTTCCCTCACTTCTCATTTCATCTCTCTTCCTCACCGTTTCCTTTGTTATCCTTGTCTCTGACCCTACCACACATCTCTGCCTCCCTCTCCCTCGCCTTACCCTTCATTTTCATTCTCCTCCTCAAACATCGCTTTTTCACACCTAACTCTCGCTCTGCTCTTTCTTACTTTCCTTTGCTCTTCACTCGTTCACTTCTCTCCCTCACCCCTCTCCCATACCTCTTTCCCTATCCTCTCTCCTTTATCGCTCCCTGTCCTCGCGCCCTTACCTCCCTCTGCATCACCCATCACCCTTACCTCTCTCTTTCCCCTCTCCCTTCTCTCCCTCCGCCTCACTTCACGCCTCGCCCTCAGTGCCTGATGACTGGATGTTACCAAATGTATTTACAATTTCGAAGAGGGTGCTTCATCAAATCCTAGGCGATTACCGTCCAATCAGCATAACACGTTGCTTGAAAACTATCGAGGTCATTATCAGAAGCAAAAATAATTAAACATATGACAAGGAGTATCATCAAAATAAAGATACACAGAATGGAACGCAGACTAAAAACTCATACATAACTAGCCTCAGAAATTTTTGTCCGTGCCATCTAAAACTCAACCATACACGACGAATCCATATACCGGTATGCTGACTCATCTACCCCGATTTTCAGAAGCGTCTTAGTTCCCAATAAAAAACGCCTTTATGAATTAAAGGCCACAGGTAGAATGGCATGTGCTTATCCGAACTGATACTAGGGTAATGAGACTGAAATAATGAGGTGCCATCAACGAAAAAGCATAGGCATGGATTTACGCCAAGTGGTTTATCACATGGGTCACTACTGAAGCCTCTCCTATTTTCCGTGTGTGTGTGTGTGTGTGTGTGTGTGTGTGTGTGTGTGTGTGTGTGTGTGTGTGTGTGTGTGTGTGTGTGTGTGTGTGTGTGTGTGTGTGTGTGTGTGTGTGTGTGTGTGTGTGTGTGTGTGTGTGTGTGTGTGTGTGTGTGTTACAGACTGAGCGAGAGTCTGTCATGTAATAATAATTCAGATTTTTCTCTCCACAGAAAGACTGGCCACAGAAAAGGAATACACTCTTATACTGTACCGCATGTGATTCAGGGTAAAAAAAAAAAGAATATCCACATAATATGGGACCAAATCTTGCGACAGGGGATCAAACCGGTAGTTAAAACATATACCACGAACAGTATTTAGCTTGCGATTATATACATTATTACTCTTCCAATATACAAAGAAAATACAGACACACCGGAAAGAGTACAGTGAAGATAATGATGATACTTAAGATGATAATTTAAGATGATGATGATGATGATATACAACACTCTTCCGTGGTCTGCGTCACGAAGCACATTATGACAAAAGACTTGGAATGAGTCGTCTTGGGCTTTTCCTTAAACGGCTTATCACAGGTCAAGATGCTCTGTGTGGGAATCCTCTTGTGTCCCCCCCCCTCCCACCGTCCTCTTCCCCCAACCTCCTCCTCCTCCTCCTCCTTGTCCTCCTCTTTGTGATCACCTCTCTTTCTTCCTTCCTCTGTCTCCTCCTCCTCCTTGTGTCTCCCCCCACTTCACTTACCTCCTCTTCCTCCTCTGTGCTCTTCTCTTTTCCCTTCCCTCCTACTCTCTTCCTATTTCACCTCCTCCTCTTCCTCCTTCCATTTCCTCTTCCATGCCCTTATTCCCCTCCTCCTCCCCCTCCTCCTCTTCCTCCTCCTCCTCTTCCTCCTCCTCCTCTTCCTCCTCCAGCCCGGGCAAACACACGGCCACCCTGGAGTCACAAACAATATCAAAGTGGAAGATATTTTTGGTCCTGAATGAAGAGGGTTTTATTACTGGTCGACTCAGGCCCGTCTCTCTTAGGCAAACATCTCAGAACCAAATTTGACACTAGCCAGTCTTGGTCTTAATTGTTAGTTTTCTGTGTCTTCTTTTTGGTTTTGCTTCTGATTCTCTCTCTCTCTCTCTCTCTCTCTCTCTCTCTCTCTCTCTCTCTCTCTCTCTCTCTCTCTCTCTTAATCAAACAGTCTATTCAGTCTATCTGTCTATCCATCCATCTGTCTATCCGTCTATCTATCTATCTATTCTTTCTGTGTTTCTTATCTATCACTTCAAATGGATCCATGACAGTCCAGAGTTAAATGTTCGTCTGGGTAGGATCGAGAACTGGAAACAGGTTAAAAATGCAATAAGAGAAATTCCCATAAGAGGCAACTATACTCTGCTGACTTTAATCTAGCCCAAAACTTTCCTCACTTCATCTTGCTTGTTAGGCTGCGACAAGAGATACGTCCTTAGAATATGATGCTTATTACGCAAAAGTTCTATGATAAGGATGCAGAGCCATAGTATTGTCTTATTTTGCAACTGAGGAACGGAAAATAAATTGCAAAGCGACGATATTTTCTACGTCCAGTTAAAATCAATGAACTATAGAGATACGGGCCACACATCCACTATGCACTGTAATGATTTTAAGTTTTCCATTTCCTATTTCTGCCAACCCAAAATCCACTCGTTCATCAGTCCACCCCTCCCCCTAAGGCAACTGCAAATTCGACTTCCTGGTTTGTATTACTGCCATGAATTCAGTATAGGCCATTTCTGGGTCATCTGCGCTTGGCTTCATTATCCCCGGCGCTATTGTTAACAAGCCACTCGTTTGGCCAGTCACCCAGCTTGTCTAAATCACCTCGCCAGCTACAACTCGCGGCCGCTCGGGTGTGTCTCCTGGCGATAATGAGATCAAACACAACTTTCACTGATGCTCCGATTCGCTCCCCGAGAGTTATCCTGCCATCCC
>NC_137049.1:23692269-23842269 GCF_032717465.1 Coenobita brevimanus | reverse complement strand
CTACGAGACCCCCTCTTAATCCCGCAGTTCACCCTCACTCACAACAGCCCTCCGTAGCAATATTATATCCTGTGTAGGGGATGAATTCCGCATTTTCATTTACTTTTGTTGGGTGATCCGCAAACACATCTTCGGGTGATATTCTTCATTATTTCTTCACTTTACAAGAGTCATATAGGTACAATCAAAGGCAATAAATTCATACGTACAGTCACGGGCAATAATCCCTTTGTACCTCTGTTGCTTTAAACTAACAAAGAGAAATTCTGATACCGCTTGATTGTTGCAGGATCTCTCTGACGTTTAGCATTTTTGAGACGGTACGAAAGAAGCATTTGCAACTCCTGAGGATGGAAGTGTACAACTCATATCTTTATACGTTTTTGTGTGTGTGTGTGTGTGTGTGTGTGTGTGTGTGTGTGTGTGTGTGTGTGTGTGTGTGTGTGTGTGTGTGTGTGTGTGTGTGTGTGTGTGTGTGTTTCCAGCTCCAGATGAAAGAACGGGGCTCTGTTTGGAACTGAGTGATCCTGCGATAGAGTGTCATCCAATCACCCGAGGAAAAGAACTGGATATAGGAACCAGTGACGCACCCGAAGTAACCTCTGCCCCTCCTCTCTACCCCCCGTTTATATTCCCCTCCTTTCTCTCCCTCAACATCCCCTTCCTCTCTCTCGCACTCCTCTTCCCAGTCTTGCTCTTATCTCCCCTCTTTCTCTCTCTCCGCCTCCCCCCACACACACTATGCTCCCTTTCCCCCTATCCCCCTCATGTCTCCGTCTGTGTTCCTTTCCCTACATGTACGTCTTCCTTTCCCTCTCTCTGCGTTCCCTTTCCTCCCTCTGCATCCCTCTCCCTATCTCTGCATTTCCCATCTTCCCCCAACCTTGTATTTCCCTTCCTTCCCTCTATGACCCCCCTCTCCCTCTCTGCGCTCCCCTTCTCCTCCCCCCACTTCTCCCGCTCCCCTCCTCCCCCCTGCCATTCCTAGCCTCATTGATCGAGGAAGCCAAGAGAGGAACATTAATACCCTGAGTCCACAAGAATCTAATAAAAAGAACAAAAAGAGGCTCATTCCTACTTTTAATCTGCAAGTAAACACATGAGTAAAGGACACACACACACACACACACACACACACACACACACACACACACACACACACACACACACAATGAACTAGATAATACACGACAGAAAGCCTACCTCCGCCACACTGGACACTTCACACATCCTATTTTAAGAGAATTATGAGTCTGTCCCTGTACGATGACACACGGACTCACCTCATCCTTGGGTCAATGGGAATACAACCCACAAAAATCCATCCCGACCCTGCCATTAGTTGTTCTGTAATCCGGCGGACAAACAGACTGGGAGGTAAACAGAAATGACAACTTAACCTATTTCATCCTTGAGTCATCGGGAACAGTCTCGCATTTTTCTTTCTCCTCTTGATCTTCCCATTTGTTTTACTGTGATCCGATGGGCAAATAGACGGACGAGAAAAAAAAAAAAAAAAAGAATAAGTGAAGGATATCGCTCGCTTTCGGTAGCCTGTATACTTAAGACATAGCAGTTCAGTTCAACTGTTATCATGGTTATAAGAACAATGTTAATTAGATCACGTGATTCGACTTTCTTGTATCTTAAACTTACACACACACACACACACACACACACACACACACACACACACACACACCGCTCGCTGGCGTAGTGGTAACGTTCTCGCTTGCCATCTGGTAGACGGGAGTTCGCGCCTCGCTCAGGTTGCGAAAAGTTTCACTGACGAAGTGGGTGGTTACTGTCCCCCTTGAGCAAGGGGACGGGTGTGTGGGTGTGTGAAGGTCACAGCCTTGCCCTTAGTTCGGACTATATGAGCTCTCAGCTCCCTTCCGGGAGGGTAAAATGCTGACGATCACGACCATCAAGTGATCCTGACCGACCCGGTGAATTACACACACACAAAGGAGGAGTAAGAAGCAAAAGAGAAGAACGAGATGATAAAGTAGTACAGTCTAGCAGATGAAGATGAGAGAGAGAGAGAGAGAGAGAGAGAGAGAAAAGGGGACGGGGGTAAAGGTCTAGTGAACACAATCTGGCTTTAGTTAACTCCATTGGTCACGCTACCCTACATTCACACCCCCCTCCTGACCCCAACCCAAGAGATGAGAGAAATGAAGGAAGGAGAAAGGACAAAATAAGTAGAGATAAATAAAGAAAGGGAGAGAGAAGGACAAAGATACAGTGGGAAAGAGAGGGAAAAGAGAAGGTGAAGTAAAGGCGTAGTGAACACAATCAATGTCCACTTATCTCGTTTGGTCACGCTCCCCGACATTCACACCCCCTCCCGACCTCCCCTGACCCCCTCCCCCAGTCATTTCACCTCCCAGCACGTGCCGGGGGTCAAGGGGTCATGCTGGGGTCACGGGAGGAGGTAAGGGTTAAGAGGATAGGTGTGTGTGCTGGCAGGGTGAGTGGCGAGGCGAAGGGACCACCACTGACAGACACCACAAAACGACGCTATGAAGATTTTAACCTCTACATGAAATCCCCTCGAGGTAAATATAATCGTTTGGCAATTACAGTATGAAAAATGGACGTCATCATACTGAAAGCGTTAATGACGACACCTACTTCATAACAGCCGTATACAAGTGGCAAAACTCTTAAAGAAAAAAAATACTATACTACAAAGCTTTGCCATTTATCTCTATATATGGTGAAGTATTATTCTCTTCTATGTTCTTTATGACCACTATGCTGACATGAAAAAGATAAGAATAAACTAAGAATCGTCATGTCTTATTGGCCCGTATTCCCTTACTAACCAGGTATACGTTGCTTGCCACACCTTATTACCCTCTTCCACATTACACAAACCATTCTAATACCGCCATACCCTGCATAAATAACGAACAAGGATAATAACTAGCCATGTCCAAAAATAAATCGCTAAGGAAGAGATGCTTGGGAGCCTCCTTACCCGACGAGAATACGAACCCAAGCAGCTTAGGATTCGCAGCGCTTATTTCTTAGTGACTTATTCTACAGGTTACACTTCAGTACTTTCATGTATGTTACCGGTACAAACTATGCCGATATTAAAACGATATAAATAACATATAATACAAAAAGGATGCTAAACAAATCGCTAAGGAACAGGTGCTCAGACATCAGTATCCTCTCGTATGTTAGTGAAAAGTATCGATATTAAAACCACATAAATAAAATACAAGAGAATACTATGGTGTAAGAAGTCAAATAAATATCAAAGGAATAGGTGTTGCGAACATTACTAAGCCAATGAGAACAGAGGGAAGGAGGGTTAAAAGAGATACATGGACTGGAATGGAGAGAGAGAGAGAGAGAGAGAGAGAGAGAGACAGACAGACAGACAGACAGACAGACAGAGACAGAGAGAATTTGGCTGTTTGTATACGTGTGAGACATGCCTCCACGTACGAATATGTGTGTGTGTGTGTGTGTGTGTGTGTGTGTGTGTGTGTGTGTGTGTGTGTGTGTGTGTGTGTGTGTGTGTGTGTGTGTGTGTGTGTGTGTGTGTGTGTGTGTGTGTGTGTGTGTGTGTGTGTGTGTGCCGTGGGGTGCCTGTGGTATACCCGCACACACACACATACACAAAAGAACTCAATTAGTGTGTCTGGTTCCACAAGGGGAGATCCTGGGACCCACTTCACTTTCCTCCCTCCCTTACCTCCAACCCTCCCCTTTTACTTCCTCTCTCTCTCTTCCTCCCTCCCTTAGCCATTATTCCTCTCCCCTCCCTCTCTGATCCCACGGCCACGCCCCTTACCCTCTCCCCTCCCCATTTCTCCTCTTTCACCCTCCCATCACCATACCCACCTTTTCACCCCTATTTGTTCATCCCTCTTACTCCTTTCTCCCTCCTCCCATCACCAACCTAACCACCTCTCTGTCTGTCTGTCTGTCTGTCTCTCTCTCTCTCTCTCTCTCTCTCTCTCTCCTCACTCATTTCCTTTTACCTCTCTATCGCTCACTGCATCCCTTCCCCATTCTCACCCCAATCTCTTCACCAATCCTCCTCCCCTTCTCTCCCTACAAATTTCTCCTATATCCGTCACTCCATTTTACCTCTCCTCAACTTTTCCTTTTTACCTTTCTGCCTTTCTGCTCTCTCCTTCCCCACATCTCTTTCTTCCATTTCAAGCACTGCATCACATATCTAGCCTTCTTCCGCTCAGTCTCACCCATGTGTTACCCTCACCCATCCGTTTCTCTTTTCTCTTTCCACCTTTCATTACACACCATTATCCTTTCTTTCTTCTTTTCCTCCACACTTTCCCACCCCTTAGTTTCTATCCTTCACAATTACACCTCTCCCTTTAACGCTTTCTTTCATTAATACTAATCTACCCCCTTTTTCAACCCTTCCTCGCCACTTCTTAATTTCTCCCCTTCTCCAAATACCTCCCTCAGCTCACTACTACTTTTCACTGCACTCACCTCCCTACCGTTCCTTCTCTCACTCTCACCTCCACTACTCTAAAACTCTCCCACTACCCTCCTTCTCCTCCTTCACCCTCATCCCTCTTCTCTTCTCCTCTTCCTCCTGTTTTCCCCCTCTCACAGCATTCAATTCCTTTCTTCAGCCTTTCTTCACATCCTCTCACCTCCCTGCCTCCTCCATAACATTCTCCAGCATATATACCAAGTTACGGTCTTCCTTTCTTCTCTCCCTCCCTCCCCTTCAACATTCTACTGCTTATTTACCGACCTCCCAGCATCCGTCCTTCTTTTTGCCTTTTCCCCTCCCTTCGTCTCTCATTTTACTCTCACCCCTGTTCCTCCATGAATCTTCTTCCTCCATTTTCTCCTGTTACAGCATTCCCTTCCTGTTACAGCAGTCCTCCTTCTTTCTCCCTCTTCTTCACTCACCTCTCTACTACCTATCTACACAATAACGATTCCCTTATGCATTCTTCGTTCTCTCTCTTCCCTTCTCTTCAGTTCGTCGTATACCTCGCCTACGAATTCCCTGTACCCCCTCATCACCATCCTATCCCTTTACATACACAGTAGTCAGGTCAAATTAAGATTGATAGATAGACAGATAGATATATAGGTAGGTAGATAGATAGATATATTTAGATACTTGTAGATCAATATCAAAGGAGTGAGGAACGAAAACAATTAAGGAATGGGTTAATGAAGAAACGACAAAGAAAAGGGAGAAAATAAGTAAAAGTTTGGGGAAGGATAAGTAAGGAGGGGATAAGAATAAAAGTGAACCAGACTGCAGGATAAGGAACAGGAAGACGGGAAAAATAAAGGGAAGATGGGCAGAAAAATTATCCAGCCCAACAGCATGAAGGAACAACCAAGTGATATCTCGTGACGATTTCTTCCTTTCAGTAAAATTCTTGTACATTAAATTTTGTATTTTCAACCTAATCCTTCTCTCTCTCTCTCTCTCTCTCTCTCTCTCTCTCTCTCTCTCTCTCTCTCTCTCTCTCTCTCTCTCTCTCTCTCTCTTCAAATATTTTTACCAATTCCCTTTAGTCTCAGGTATTTTCAAAGCAGTACATCCTCATTTCCCTTTATATTTCCTAAACCTATTACACCTTTAACCCTTTCAGTATGATAACGCCTCTTATTATTCTTCAAAAACAACCAGGCGAATTTTCTCAGTTAAAAAAACAATGCTATAAAAGGCTTAATATCAAGCCCTATTAACCACTTCAGCGCTATGACGTCTCTAATTCTATTCCCTTCTATTGTATTCGATTCTGTTCTATTTCTGTTTCATTTCCTTCTGTTTCTCCAGCTTCAAAGAGACGCGTCGTAGAAGAGGGACTAAGAACAACGCTTTGATTTAAATGTCGTGTAATTCCTGTAAAACACAAGCATTAAAGTTTTTACAAGAACATACAGTACCATTTTTATTTTCAGCGTTTCCATTATAAGTAGCATGTCTTCCTATTCATAAGCATTCTTTCCTTTAAGTTTCGTAATAATTTCATTCTTATATCGTTTGGAAAGTCCTAATTTTACTTCCATTAGAGAGAGAGAGAGAGAGAGAGAGATGAAAAATACTTTGAGGTGATACTGGTGCGTGGGAAATAAGAGAAAAACGAAATTGCATACGAGGTCTTATGAGATCACTAATAGCAAGTAAATTTAGGGAATGCCCATGAACGAGGTGAAATGATGAGGCAGAAGAGGGTGCATGAGGGAGGCTGGCGTCCATGGCGTGGGTTCGAGGAGAGGTCGTTCATGAGTAGGGACGGCAGTGGCTGCAGATCCTTTCGTCGAGGCTCTCCCTCACTGGATGCGGCGTAGGGTAGTGGATAATCTGATTGGCTGACTGACTGATAAAGAGGCAGGTAGGTAGAGAGATATAAACACGAGAGAGAGAGAGAGAGAGAGAGAGAGAGAGATTTATACAGACAGGTAGATAAAAAGGTAAATAGATAGGTAGATAAACAGATACAGTGATAAATAGACTGGTAAATGGTCAGATATAGTCATCAATACTGGACAACGCAGCTTCCCTAATTCCCCCTTCATTTTCCAACCTCCGCGCTTCGACATCTTCTTCTTCTTCTTCTTCTTCTTCTTCTCTCTCTCTCTCTCTCTCTCTCTCTCTCTCTCTCTCTCTCTCTCTCTCTCTCTCGCTCTCTCTCTCGTGGCTTTTATTTTCTGTCGTCTTTCGTATTCTTTTATCTTTACCTTATTGTGTGTTAATTTCAAGAAACATCTACTTGACATGATTTCCTACTTATAAGACACGGTTATTCGTAATCTTTTATAATGCCACACATCATCATCATCATCATCATCATCATCATAATCATCATCATCATCAACTTCATCATTATCATCATCATCATCATCATCATCATCATCATCATCACTGTACTTAAGAATAAAATAACAGGAAAATTAGACTAGCCCCTTCAAGCCCATGATTAAATAGTCTTGCTACTGGTAGAAGAATTTTTGAAGGAGTCAGTGAACGCAACTGTATACCAAAACCCCTCCAGTTAGAAAAACCTCTCTCGTAAGCTGAATAAAATCGTCTTAGGAATACAGAAATAATTCGTCATCGGATTAAGGTATCATCTAACCCCTCCAGTTCGAAGTCTCACCTAAGTAAACAAAATCGTCTGAAATGGGAGGAATAAATACAGAAAAAAAATCGTCATCGGATTAAGCTTATTATTAACCCTTCCAGTTCCAAATGACACTCCTAAGCTGAATAAAATCGTCTGGTGGCAGAGAAACTAATAGTACTGTTTAAATGAAATCCTCTGACTCAGTGGGGTTAATGAGAGGCAGCGATATTTCCTGATGATCCATTTGGGTGTAAAGAAGGTTAATATTTTTTCTACAGGTATAATTAACCAGCCATGCTCTTCCGGATCATTAGCTACGTGTTAGGCAGGCGTTGGATATTATACCTGGATGTGTAAGCTTGTAATGCATTATGTATTTATTTATTTATTTTCCTAATCCTATTCCCCATAAATACTGGACTGTTATTTATCTCTATTTATTTTCTTTTTTTTTCATTTGTTTATTTTCTTAACTCTATTACCCCCTAATTACCTCCGCCATCGAAGTTGGAAGAGGGTATGTATTCATCCATGTTTATCTGTTTGTTTGTTTGTTTGTTTGTTTGTCCACACGATATCTCCAATAGTTTTCAATGAATTTCAATGAAATTTTGTGGAAGGGTGGGCCATGGGTCAAGGAAAAATTTATTAAATTTTGGAGCGGATCTGGATCCTGTGTATCCCGCACAATATCTCCAAAAGTTCTCAATGAATTTCAATAAAACATTTTGGAAGAGTGGGCCATGGGTCAAGGAACAATTGACTAAATTTTGGGGTGGATCCGGATCGTACGTATTCCACAAAATATTTCCACGGATCCAGATCCAGATCCTTTTTAATGGCAATGGAATTGGCGGAGGTATAAGCTCTCTGAGCGCTTTCTAGTTACTGGCCTGGGTTATTTATTTATTTATCTATTTATTTAATCATTTACCTATTTATTTGGTTATTTGCTGATTTGTTTATTTATTTAATTAATCATTAATATAGTATCGTCTTCCTAAGCCTATTTCACAGTAATTAATTGACAAGGGAACTTATTTATTTATTCATTAAATTATTTTTTTCTTAAGTATTGAAAAAGTAACTGATAACCATTATTGAACATTACCTCTCTCTTTATCTACCGGTACTATATACTGCCTAATAATTATTCTGAAAGCTCTTCTTACCACTTACCGGTACCCTCTTATTACTATTATTATTATTATCATTATTATTATTATTATTATTATTATTATTATCATTTACTTCACGGTTTCCTTATTTATTGCTTATTTATTTACCATCACCTTCACCTTCATTTATTTAATCTTCATCGTATTTATTGCCGTCTGTTTATCATTATCTCTATCTTTAGCTTTTTTATCAAAGCTTGTTTATCATTATCTTTATCATTATCGTATTTATTCATTACTGACAATTTCAAAGGAGGGGATGATAGTGAATGCAGGCGTGACCTATTTTTCCTAGGCACTCAGCTTAAGGTTCTCCTGTTTCTGTGTTTTTCCCTTTCCTATGTCTAGATGATGATGATGATGACGATGATGATGATGATGGGGAGGAGGAAGAGGAGGATAGAAATGATGATGATTGTTACCGTAGCTGATTATTATTCTAATTTCTTCATACTGATGATGATGATGATGATGACGATGATGATAATGACGATGATGATGATGATGATGATGATGATGATGATGATGATGATGATGATGATGATGATGATGATGACGATGATGATGATGATGATGATGATGATGATGATGATGATGATAACGATGATGATGATGATGATGACGATGATGATGATGATGATGATGATGATGATGACTGTTACTGCAGCTGATCATTATTAAAATGTCTTAATACTGATGATGATGATTATGATGATGATGGTGATTACTATAGTTATTCATTACTGTAATTTTCTGATATTTAACCTAGCCAGTGCCAAGAGTACATTTCACATCCTCACTACCGCAGAACGATTTTATTCAGCTTAAAAGAGATACCTAAAAAATGAACTAGTTAAGGAAGACTATAATTACTTAATCTCTTCACTACGAATGGTCTCTCCCACACTGAATTTAAAGTTTTAGGGGGATCGTGAAAATAATGAAAAATAATGAAATAAAAATGTGGTGAAGAGTTTATCCGTGTAATCAGAAGTCTTGTTATCATTTACTGGGGATTATATCAAGAGTCATCATTATCATCATCATCTTCATCATCACCATCATTATCACCGTCATCATCGTCGTTATCATCATCATCATTATCATCGTCGTCGTCGTCGTAGTTGTCACCATCATCATCATCATCATCATCATCATTATTATTACCATCTTCATAATCACCATCGTAGTCATCATCACTGTCGTCGCCACAATCATCACTGTAATCTTCATTATCATCACCAACATTATCATCATCAAACTTTTACATGAAAATCGCTTTCGCTATAGCCTGTCATCTTCAATAGCAGGGCAGAAAATAGTAAATAACAAATCCTCATTATCATCAGCACCTTACTATGTCATACCGGTAACTGCCATCATCACAATAATTATGTATCATCCTCTTTCTCATCCCCGATATCACAGATTTTTATTTTTCTTCCTTCACATACCTCCCTAAAAACCTATCTTTCAATTTACAGTAAGTCCCCGCCCTGCGCGAACCACAACTCGGCTTCCTCAGCGGTTTGTTCTGATAAGTTTAATATTCTGTTGCACGTTTCACACACACACACACACACACACACACACACACACACACACACACACACACACACACACACACACACACACAGGCTCCTATTCTCATCGGTTGAGGAAGCCCTCTAACACCTTTTCCCAAGCGATTTATTTTGCTTATTACACCCTGCTGCCCTCTTCCGTGTTACATAAATCCTACTAATATCGCCATACTTTGCAGATTTGGCGTACAAAAGGTTACTTATCACCCACGTCCAAAAAGAAATCGCTATGGAAGAAGTGTTAGGAAGGGGATATTAATCACCCATATCCGAAATGAAATCGCTGGGGACTATGCAAAACAAATCGCTTGGGAAATGGTGTTAGAAAATCTCCAAATATGCGAAACAAAGCGCTTAGGAAGAGGCGTTACGGTATCTTCAATTCCACAATGCTAACACATATCACGTCATCCCGGCAGACTGGAGTGACGTATATAGAGATGTACTGCTATTATACCTACGTCCCTTCTCCTACGGCCCGGCCACATTAATTAAAGGAGTGTGATGATTCAGTTCCAGCCTCGCCTCTCTCGTTGCTTAAAGAGGGTCCCTAACACCCCTTCCTTGGCGATTTATTTTTGGGTATGGGTGATTACTGGCCTCTTTCTAATCCCTCTTCCTTTGCGATTTATTTTTGGATATGGTTGATTACTGTCCTCTTTTTAACATCTCCTCCTGTGCGACTTATTTTTGGATATGGGTGGTTAATATCTCTTTCTAACTCCTCTTCCTTTGCGATATATTTTTGGATATAGTTGATGACTGTCCTCTTTCTTACACCTCTTCCTTATTGATTTACTTTTTAATATGGGTGTTTAATATCCTCTTTCTAACCCCTCTTCCATTAATTTCCTCTTTGTAACACCATTTCCTTAGCGATTTATTTTTGGATATGCGTCGTTAATATCCTTTTCTGCGTTAAATACGCAGAGTATGGCGATATTACACGGATTTATGTAACACAGAAGAGGGAAGTAGAGTGTAATAAACAAAATAAAGCACTTAGGAACAGGTGTTAGGGAGCTTCCTCAACCAACGAGAATACGGGCCTCTGTGTGAGTGTCTGCGTCGATATGTGTTTAAGTGTATGTGTCGTTACGTCGAGATCTATATGTTTTTACCTGGGCTAGAATTTCGCGTTTTTGCTGTTCATCTCATGTCGCTCAATGGCAGGAAAGGACAATGCTACGATTCCACATCCCTTCCGTTTCACTTATTCATGACAGCAAAATATTTCAGTGTTCATATATTGCTACAGCTCAGAATGAAAGGGTTGCAATTTTCGGCCACGTTATAGTAAATGGAGTATAGTCAATTCCGTCTTGTGTCAGTTCAGTGTCAGTAAAGCGTTAATCTAGAGGCGTTAATTTCTCGCGTAACAGGACTTTATTTATATATATATTTTTGCACTGTTAGACGATTTTACTTAGCTTAGAGGATTTCTTTTAACTGACTAAAAGTGTGTGGAGGTAACAAGTGTACAGTAACATACCCTTACTGTCCATGGAAACTAAATGGTTTTTCGAGATCATTTTCACATGATAGTTTTTTACCTGAATATAATCTTCTGTCCATGCTCAGATTAAAATACAGTATATACAGGTAGGATGATTAAGTTGACCGTAGCAGCTATTAGTTAGATAGACAGATAGACAGGTAGACAGATAGACTGACTGATTTACCGACTGACTGACTGGCTGACTGACTGATAGATAAACAGACAGATAAACAGACAGAGACGCACATGGACGAAAACCTCTGGCACTGAAAAGATCGGAGCGTCATATAGGTACGTACGTCAGATCATAATCACACCGTACGTCAGGATGAAGCAGGTACGTTGCTTTCATAAACAAGGAGTATCGGTAAACGTCGCTACGTCGCTTTACCAGGCATGAGATACTGGTATAAAATATAACCCCAGTATTCTTGGCCTCCGATAACTGTCTTTAATTTCCACAGCCACCAATATCACGCCACGTGCTCAAAATCGCAGGCAAAAACGTTCGTCAGATTTACAAACGTTTATCCATTCGGTGCGTTTATTTCTCGTATATTTTATTCCTTTTGCTGTCGTTGTTTCTGTGGCGCCAGGCTCATATGAAACGCGAACCCGGTGGACAGCAGGCTCAGTTGAAATTGCCTTCCTCTTGCCGTCCACCAGCCACCTTGCGGGCGACAGGGAGGGAGCAGAGGAACCTTTGTATAGCCAGGCAGTGGAGCCACGTTATCATATCGATGCCACTATGTGAAGGCCTCCCTCTCCACCACCTATGTATTCTTCTTGCTACCGCCAGACGATTTTATTCAACTTGAGAGACCGCTTGTGCTGAAGAGGCTATTTTTTTTTTTTTTTTTTTTTTTTTTTTTTTTTTTTTTTGCTACCGCCAGTAAATATGTGCTCTTGAGGGACGCCTTCATGGGGTGATACCATTATGACCGGGCGATGGAGCTGCCCGATTATACAAACGTTCCTTAATCTCCTCCCGATCCCTTGAAAGGAGGAAAATGGATTGCTGAAGAAGGATAACGTCAACCTGAGGTCCACCGACTTGACGTTCAGATGAGTGGGACTATTTACTACTAATATTAACACTAATATACCAATAATAATGATAATGCTGCTGCCGCTGCTGTTGCTGTTACTACTAAAACTACTCGCTTCTAACCCCTTCACTTCGCGATACCTCCAACACCCTGAATAAAATCACAGGAAAGCAGCAAGAATAAAATAAAGCCGTCCTTCTATTCAAGTTAACAATGGAAATAACACTTTTTTCATTTCATCTTAGCCTATAATTGCCATCTCCCCATTTTGTACGCTGGGTTTAACAACAGATTGACATTAGAATATACGTCACGAAAAATTGATGCAGACTACGTGTAGACCCGTAGTACTGTCTTTTTCTGCCACTGATCTACGTGAAATATGCATTAGCAATATATTACCACTAGAACACCATGCTAGTCACGAGGAAAGGGTTGTCGTAAGGACGTCGAACCGTAGTACTGTCCTTTTCCGCCACTGGTCAGCGTGAAATATGCTGCCTAAGGACGAAAATCTGGGCCAAGTCAAGGTGAAAGAACTATACTCGTACTCTCATCCTGCAATAAAATAATCTGGCAGAAAGGAGAATGAAATATAAGACGTCAATGTATATACAGGATTTCAGAAAACTGTAATGCGTGAAAAATCGTCTGAATTCAGTGCATCATATCACGGTGTGTCAATATGCGTCACAATGCGTCACTATCCGAAGTACAACATCGGTCACAATGGGCCAGTATCCGTCACACCACGTCACAACAAGGCGTCACTGTCAAACTGCGTCACTCTCCGTCAAAATGCGTCAATATCCGAATCAGTGAGTCAATATTCCTTGCAGTGCCTCAAGAAAAATCGATATTTTCTTAACGAGTGTCATCCTTTGCTGGAGCCTTCCTGTTTTTTGTTTTTTTGTTTTTTACTTCTCCAGTTTAAATTTAGCGCAATAACTGTAGTAGTTACAGTTGTAGTGGCAGTTGTAAATAATAATAGTAATAATAATAATAATAATAATAATAATAGTAATAATGATAATGATAATAATAATAATAATAATAATAATAATAATAATGGTAACAACAAAAACAGTGCTCAGATTTCCCTCACAGTGCGTAAAATTCCCTCACAGTGCGTTAAAATCCTTCACAGTGCGTTAAATTCCCTCACAGTGCGTTAAGATCGCTCTCAGTGCGTTAACTTCTTTCACAGTGCGTTAAATTCCCTCAAAGTGCGTTGAATTCCCTCACAGTGCGTTAAATTCCCTCACAGTGTGTTTGATGCCTTCAATGTGCGTTAAATTCCCTCACAGTGCGTTAAATTCCCTCACAGTGCGTTAAATTCCCTTCACAGTGCGTTACATTCCCTCACAGTGCGTTAAATTCCGTCAGAATGCGTTAAATTCCCTCACAGTGCGTTAAATTCCCTCACAGTGTGTTATATTCCCTCACAGTGTGTTATATTCCCTCACAGTGCGCTAAATTCCCTCACAGTGCGCTAAATTCCCTCACAGTGCGCTAAATTCCCTCACAGTGCGCTTAATTCCGTCAGAATGCGTTAAATTAAGTCATTAACATATCAAATTCCCTCACAGTGCGTTCAATTAAGTTATTAAACCATTAAATTCACTTATTATAGGCATTAAATTCCCTCACAGTGCGTTATTTATCATTATAGGTATTAAATTCTGTGCGTTATTTATCATTATAGGTATTAAATTCTGTGCGTTATTTATCATCATAGGTATTAAATTCTGTGCGTTATTTTATCATTACAGGTATTAAATTCCCTCAAAAAGCGTTATTTTATCATTACAGGCATTAAATTCTGTGCGTTATTTTATCATTATAGGTATTAAATTCTGTGCGTTATTTTATCATTATAGATATTAAATTCCCTCACAGTGCGTTGTTTTATTATCATAGGTATTAAATTCCCTCACAGTGCGTTCAATTCCTTCACTGCTCCTCTAATTCCTTCAAAGTGCGTTAAATTAGGTCATTATATATCTCAGCTTCCCTCACGGTACGTTAAATGCCGTAACAGTGCGTCAAAACACGTCAGATTGCGTCAGAATACGTCAAACAGCTTACCCGACAAAATGCGTCTAATTCCGTCATAATATGTAAGTTTCCGTCACAGTGCATCAGATTCCGTCACAGTACGTTCAGTTTGCGTCAGAGTTCATCAGACTCCAGTATATTTATTTTATCATTATTCACAGCATTCATTATTAATCTATTGTTCATTAGATTCATAATTAACCTATTATTCATTTGCTACATTCATTTTTAAGCTACTTTTCATTACATTCGTAATTAACCTATTATTCATTAGCTACATTCATTTTTAACTTATTATTCATTACATTCATTATTAACCTATTATTCATTACATTCATTATTAATCACCTTTCATTACCCTTAGCACCCTGTAACTATTTTTTCACATTTAATTAACCGCTCAAAGGTCATTATTTTCACCCTGTTCCGATATTTTCCACATCATTTCTTTTTATTCCAAACCATGAAAAGGGAAGAAAAAGGAAACGCCATTAGTTCAGTATTTACCTAAACGCCGTAGCCTAACACGTCCAAAGTCCGTCACAGATCAAATTCCAGCATCATTTATTTTTTTCTTATCATTCAGCATTTTCTGTCATAGTCCATTAAATTCCAGTATAATATATAAGTATTATCTTTCATTTTTAGCATATTCTTTCATTTATCATTATAATCCATTTAATTCCAGTTATATTTTTAATGTATCATCAATCATTTTACCATTTTCTATCATTTACCATTACATTCCATTAAATTTCAGTATATAAGTATCATCTATCATTTTTAGCATTTTCTATCATTTACCATTATAGTCCATTATTTTTCAGTTATATTTATACATGTATCATCTATCATTTTACCATTTTCTATCATTTACCATTATATTCCATTATTTATCAGTTATATTCATTCATGTATCATCTATCATTTTTAGCATTTTCTATCATTTACCATTATATTCCATTATTTTTCAGTTGTATTTATTCTTGAATTATTATCATTTTACTATTTTCTATCATTTACCATCACATTCTATAAGCCACTCACCCAAAACCACATCATTCAAAATCTATACAAATGAGGATAGAAAGGAAACACCACGGGGTCATTTTTGTGAGCGTATAATATATTCCCAGCAAGAGAACCGCCTAGCTTCTATATACACGACACAGCGGCCACGGCACACTCAGGAAAGCGTCTGATTGGCCGAGAGAGCAGGGGAGTGAATCTGATTGGTTGAGAAAATGAGGAGACACTTCTGACTGGCGAGAAACAAATATGCTTGGTTGAGGAGGTGAGGAGATGATAGGTCGAGACAGCAGGGGACAAATCTGATTGGCTGGGGAGGTGAGGAGACGTTTCTGACTGGCCCAATGAGCAGAGGAGAAATCTGACTGGTTGAAAAAATGATGAACACTTCTGACTGGCCGAGAAACAAATATGACTGGTTGAGGAGGTGAGAAGACATTCCTGACTGGCCAAGTAAGCAGGGGACAAGTCTGATTGGCTGAGATGGTGAGGAGACACTTCTGATTGGCCGAAAGATCAAGGGAGAAATCTGATTGGCTGAGAAGATGAGGAGACGTTTCTGACCGGCCGAGAGAAACCGGGGGACAAATATGATTGTTTGAGGAGGTGAGGAGACATTTCTGATTGGCCGAAAGAGCGGGGGAGAGATCTGATTGGCTGAGGAAGTGAGGAGACATTTCTGATTGGCCGAAAGAGCGGGAGAGAGATCTGATTGGCTGAGGAAGTGAGGAGACATTTCTGATTGGCCGAAAAAGCGGAGAAGTAATCTGATTGGCTGAGGAGGTGAGGAGGCTCTTCTGATTGGCCAAGAGAGTAGGAGAGCATTTCTGATTAGCTAAGAAAGTTTGACTATATATCTGATTGAATAAGAAAGGGGGATTTTCTGACTGGCACAGGAAGCGGGGGAATGTTTCTGATTGGCTATGAATGTGTGGAGACATTTCTGAATGGTTAAGAAAGGGGGGACTTTTCTGACTGACCAAGAGAGTAGGGGAATACTTCTGACTGGCAAAGAAAGTGTGCGGACATCTCTGATTGGATAAGAGAGTGAGGGACTGTTCTGATGTGACCAAGAAAATTGGGGTAGGGAATCTGATTGGCCTCGAGAACAGGTGGATAAATCTTGGTGCTAGAGACGGCAGAGGGACATATATGATTGGCTGAGAGGATAAGGGAAAGTTACTGATTGGCCGAAAAAGTGAGAAGATAAACCTGACAAGCTGAGATGGCACAGGTAAAAATCTGATTGGCCGATAGAGCAGGAGGACAAGTCTGATATGTGGAGAAAGTATGAGGACATTTCTGATTGGCTGAAGAAGCGGGGAGACACTTCTGACTGGCTGAGAGGTCAAGGGTGTGCGATTGACTGAGAAGGTGACTGGCTGAAAAACTGAGGGTACTCGTATATCTCTGACTGACCGAAAGTGCAGGGAGGATGAGTCTGACTGGCTGAGAGGGGACTGTGACATTTCTGACTGGCTATGAGAGTTAGAGGACATTAAATCTGATTGGTCGAGAGAGTAATCTAACATTTTTACTGACTGACTGAAAAGAAGAGGAATCTATACGAATGGCTGAGGTCGCGAGGAGATCGATCTGATTGGCTGAAAGAGTAGAGGCAGGATCTGATTTGCTGAAACCTGAGTGGCTATAATCTGTCTAAGCAGCCCCAGAAACCAAGGGGGTGCGTCTGATTAGCTAGGAGTGTGAGGGGACAAATCTGATCGGCTGAGAGAACAATAGGCAGCATCTGATTGGCTGAAGATAGAGGAGCGCTGGTAACTAAACAGACCAAGATGTGAGATTGTCCAAAAACACATAAAAATACTCCTGACTGACTGAGAGAGAATGAGAAGACACTGATCGCAGCAGCACGTCTGGACTATAAAAAAAAAAAAAAAAAAAAAAAAAAAAACAAACTAGGATACGCGTCTGATCGCTTGAGGTTAAGGACACCGACTGCTTGACTAAAACGGTGTGTGTGTGTGTGTGTGTGTGTGTGTGTGTGTGTGTGTGTGTGTGTGTGTGTGTGTGTGTGTGTGTGTGTGTGTGTGTGTGTGTGTGTGTGTGTGTGTGTGTGTGTGTCCACAAACAAATTAACTAACTGTGTTTTGGCTTGGCATTCCTATCAAGCCAGAAAATAAGAAATATATAAATAAATAAATAAAAGAGAGTGCAGTTCCCAATAATTATGTATTTTCGTTCCTCTCCCAAAAAAGAAATCAGGTACAAGTCTTTTCGGAGAGAGAGAGAGAGAGAGAGTTTCTTCGACAAAAACGAATCGCAGTTACTCCTACGTCCCTTTGCGCAAAAATACTACGTTTCAAGAATTTTAGCACGAAAGAGAAGCAAGAATCAAGACCCCAAAACCTCATATACCTTGCTCTTTCCGCACAATAAATTTATAAATAAATAACTAATCATCGTTCTTCCAGCCAAATCAAATTCTAATTACGAGTGGCACTTATCCAAGTTATTTTTTGACACTCCAGACTTCTGGTTATTCCTGGAAATAATAATAATAATAATAATAATACAGTAATAGTAGTAGTAATAGTAGTAGTAGTCGTTGTCGTCGTCGTCGTAGAGGGAGGAGGAGGAGGAGGAGGAGGAGGAGGAGGAGGAGGAGGAGGAGGAATAATAATAATAATAATAATAAAAATAATAATAATAATAACAATAACGATGTCATGCCTCAGACTGGAAAAATGCTACTAAGTCGCTATGTGCTTCCCACCCTAATCAGAAGTGTATAAAGTGCATACTAAACAAACCAAGGATCGTACGGTGCTCCTAGTGACTGTGGAGACTTCGTAACCTCTTCTCTAGCGCCTTTTCTTCACCTTACATTTCAGTATCTTCCTGTAGGTTCTTGATCTTCTTGTATTTTACTCATAGCAACTTTTTCTACATTAAAACTATAAGCGTAACCTACAAGAAAATGAGAGGATCTACTAGGCAAAATAATTCAATTAGGAAGAGGTGTCACGAAGTCTCCTCTATCATTTGAAATACGTCCCCACATCTTACCTACGAAATAAAGGCGATCCCAGATTCTTGCACTTAGGTAAACAGTAGTCTTTCCTGTTGGCTATGCTTTTGCTTTACACAACCGAAAGAGAGAAAGCTATCTTAAATCGTGTTCGTGAATTACTCCACACCGCTTGTCCCTCCAGCCAAAACAAATCAGTCTCGAGAGAAAATTATCCTCTACTGTTCTCTAAATCTCCCGTCATCGAGAATATAGCTTGTGCTTCCCGTGCCTCTCTTTATCCCAGGAACAAAGCCAAGTCAGTCTTAGTAACGAAAGGAAATTAACCGCGGCTAAGCCATTTGTGATCCTCATCCATACGCCTGTAGTTCTTTAGCAACCAAAGTAAATTAGCCATACGTCGGAGAGAGAAAAAGAATGATCATGTTATTTAGTGTAGCTCTTGCCAAAGCAAATCAGTCTTACGTTGGAGATAGATGATCATCAAGTTGCTAAGAGTATTTCTTGTATCAGCCAAAGCGAATCAATCTTAGACAAGACAGAGAAAATGATTATGCTGCTTAGTGTAGTTCTTCCATCAGCCAAAGCAAATCAGTCTTAGGGTATAAGAAAGAAAATGTTGGAAAGTTGTTTATTGTGGTGTTGTGGTGACGTCATCCATCAGCACAAGAGGTCCCCCGCTGCCCCCGCCACCAGCACAAACAAACAGAGGGGAGAGGCCGGGGGTTTACAGCTAAAGGATAAATAATCACCCCAAACATAAAATAACAGTCACAAAAAGGACCAGTGGTCAAGTCTTTGCCATGTATTCTCCTTGGATCAGTTGATTTCGTTCCACCTCTTTCATAGAAACTTATTTTGCTTATTACACTTCAACCTCCGCTGACGACTTGTCTATTAAGCTCTTACTAACGCCAGACGACTAAGTCGCCACTGAGAAACTTCTCGAAATCTAAGGATAAACAAACTTCTCGATTAAGACTAACCCTATAACCTTGGCTGACGCAAAATTGTCTGGTGAGCCAGACAATTTTGCTCACCGCTGTGAAGCCTACCAAAGTCGATGGATTAATAACTTCAACATTTAATGGGCATAAATAACACAAGAGAATACTAAGGCATAGTAAGCAAAATAAACCGCCAAGGAAGAAATGGTAAGAAACCTGCTACGCCATGGAGAATACGGCTCTTTGGCATGAGGCTGGGGTTAAGGGGAGACGCAGGGCACTCGGGTGGCTGCACATTGGGCGGTGCTTTAAAACCTTTACCTGGTGCAGTCGTGTGTGTATCTAAGCGTGTCACTACCCTTACAAAAACATACGTAAAGGTTACATATGAGCTCTGTTTCTGATCCACGTGTAGCTCCAAGTCAGATAAACCATGAATATTTTTGCTCACATCTACTCTTCTTTTTTCTTTCCATGAATTCACAAAATCAAAATACACATTTCAAACATATATCTTCTCTCATCTATTCGTAGTGACATGGAAATATTGCTGAACCAGTGAAAAAATATACATATTGCATGGGAAAAAATGTCAAATTCCACTCTTATGACACATGAACTTTAAAATGACATTAATATTTAAAAGACAGAGATCACTGATACTGCGTCATGATGAGACACGACATGACTGAGCAACTTAGAAGAACGTAAGACAATTATGTTGAGTATTTAACAGCTTCACTACGATAACGTCTTCCGGCATTTTATTCTTGCTGACCTCATATGAATTTTGTAAGCCTAAGAGATGTTGTTCATGGTTAAAATTATCTCCACTAAGGAGTCTCCCAAAAGCAGAGTAAAATCGCCTGGTGATAAGAAACACGATTTTAGAAAGGGGGGGGGGAAAACAACCAAAAGAATCGTATTAACCTTTTCAGTACCATGACAGCTTTAGTTATGTGTGCTAGCCTACCTGCAGACTCCTATATTCAGCTTAGGAAATACCTAATATATTCCAATTTTTTAAAGTCTCACCTAAACAGAGGAAAATTGTCTGGTGGTATCAAGGCTTGAGATACAATAGGTCACTTTACTGAAGCGATTTGTTAATTTATGTGTGATTTTCAGTTTCGTGAGCCTGTGTTTGCAGTCTCTTTTGCTTCATATTAGGTCCCATTCTCTATGTAAAACCGGAAACTTCGCAACACCTCCTCAGCAACTCATTTTACAGATATTACGCCTTGCTATCCTATTATTTGTTATAGACGTGAACTATATCGGTATTTATAAGACATATATAACATACAAGGGAATGCTTATGTGAAATACGCAAAATGATTCGCCAATATGGATGTTACGAAATTTTCACACCCACTTAGAATGGCGCAATAGGACACATATTCCCGTGGGTGTAGGAGGCTTGAGAGCGTCTGTTACTCTGCATTTTACTGTCTCTGTTTCGCCTTCATGTTCCCCTCTGTATCTTTTTCATCTCTTTTCACCCCTTCAGTGCCAAGACGTATTACTAGAGTTACCTTTTTTTTTTTCTCCAGACGATTTTATTCAACTTAGGAGAGACTCACACTTAGCGTTAAAAATGGAACAAAAATCCTAAACTCAATACAATGGCGTGATGGTAGCAAAAATACAATAAATAAGGGCGTCCTCTGAATGAAATATATCTGGTTAAATACAGATGCCATAACCTTTACAAAAAAAAATAACAGTAACGGAGAAATGCTATAAATCAACCAACCCTGACGAGAATATGACCTTGTGTATATGCAGTGAATGTGCTTCTTACATGAGATCGATTTCTGAACTGTCATATATACCCCTTCAACGCGATGACATTTGTATCTCATTCTTGCCGCACCCGGACGATTTTTGCCGCTTAGGAGAGCACCCTGGTAGGCTAGAACTAACCCCTCCAATACCAGTAGTCCCCTGAGCTGAGGAAAACCGTCTGAGGATGGCTAGAACAAAATAAAACATCGTCCTCGACTTGACAGTTTGATGTGTAAAGCCCCCGAGAGCGTCTCCCCTCACCCCGTTGAGTGGAATGTGTACACAAAAAGACAAAAAAAAAAAAAAAATCATTCCAGTAATCCATCAGCATCTTTACAATTCTCTCCCTATCTACTATCAACCCCTTCAGCACGATGACGTCTTTTATACTTTAAGCCTGCTACCTCCAGACAATTTTACTCAGACTGGCATAGGGTTTTGGTAGAGAGGGGATCAGAAACAACCTCCATTAACCCTCCTTGTTAAGATTAATTTCCATCAGCTGAATAAAATCGCATGATAAAAAAAGAAAAAAAAACACGTCATCGCAGTGAAGGAATTAATTAACCTTTTCAATCCCGTGACCATTTTTTTTTTTTTTCATGTTGTTCTTGCTGCTACCAGACGATTTACTTTCAGACTGAGACAGCACCCCTCGCAAAAGGGGTTTATGAAGGTTGTAGCCAATTCTCTGAGTCTCGCCTGAGTTGAAGGGAATCGTGCGGTGGCAGCAGGAGTAATTCGAAAAGCACGTCATCGGAGTGAAAAGGTTAATGACAAATACAATTAAAAATGTACAGGACCTAGTTTTTTGTGCGGACGTATAAACCCTACATAGTAAAGCGTCTGTCTCCGCCAATCAGGTGGCTCCCAAACGGCGGAGGAATACACACACGCACATATACAAACACACACACGTAAACAATGATACAATCTTTTTTTTATGTACACCGTTTTCTTACAAGAATCCTCCTATTTAATTACAAATAAATACTAATAATCTCAAGATGATAATAAATCTACACTTTTATTCGAGTATAAATAAAGGGGACATGGGGGGTTATCTTTGTACAAGGTAGTGATAGTATATTCTTTTTTAAGATAATTACAGAGAAGTCGATCAACTGTGTCGACTTGGAATATTTTGGTCGAGCAAACCGTGTGGAGTAGGACTAGCTAGGGAGGGGGGTGGGGACTAGCTAGGGAGGGATGAAGGACGGGGAGGGAGGAGTTGGAAGGAGGGAGGGGAGGGAAAATGGAAAGAAGAGGAAAGGGAATGGAGGGGGAGAGGGGGGGAAAGAAGAGGGGACAACGGAGGAGAAATCAAGGAATGAAAGGGCAGAGGAAAGCGGGGCATGAGGAAAAGGAAGAACGAAGGAACCGGAAGAAGAGAAATTAGAAGTGAGGAACAAGGAGAGAGAACAATGGAAAAGGGATATGGGGGGGGGGAGGACAGGAGAGAGGGGAAAAAGGCTGAACTGTGGACCAGGGAAGGAGGAGAGGATCAGGTACGAGGAAGGAAAAGGGGAATGGAAAGGAAAAGGAGGAATGAGGAGATGGACGAGGAAAAAAAAAAAAGGGAGGGAAAAGGTAGAAATACGGAATAAGGGATAAGACAGCAAAAATATTGGGAACAGGAAATGAAGAAAATGGGAGGAAAAAGTCAGGCATGAAGAAAATGAAGGACAAATGTTAGAGGTGAAGAAAAGGGAGACAAAATATGCTTGGAATGAAGGAGAGGGAAAGAAAATTGGGAACAGCCAAGAAAAACGATGGAAACTTATATACGGTAGAATGAAAAACAAAATTAAAATCAAATTCAACATGGAAGGAAGGAAAAGAAAAATTTTGAGAGAACCTAATAAAGATACAGAACGGAAGATATGACTGGAATAAATGAAAAGTTTGTGAGGTACAGGATGGGAAAAAACATCGACTAAAACAAATGCAATAACTAGGCATACAGGAAAGAAGACAACTTGACTGACTAAGATCCTGGGGCGTAAAATAAGTTACTTCAGAAGACACAGAAATATTCAGTTAACAAATCAGATGTTAATATATGATAAATAAAGATTTTTACATGGGCTAATAGTTCAGAGAAACAAAAGACACAGCAAAAGGGTAAGAAAATAACGTAAGAGATAAGGGCTATAAAAGCTCGTAGAATTTTAAAGGGAGTGGAGTTTTTCATAGTAGTAGATTTATGAGAGAGAAGAGTTCGAGGATGACGGGAGAGATGAGGGGAGGGGGAGAGGGGAGGTCAGTGGGACAGGAAAGGAGGGGAGCGGAGGAGTGACAGAAGGTCTGGGTGGAAGGGAAAGGGAAGATGAGACGGGAGGGAAAGGAAAGGGTCGGGAGGGGGATACAGGTTTATGAGAAAGAGGGGAGAGGAAGGGAGACGGGATGTGGGCGTGTATTGCAGGTCAGAAAAGGACTGCTGGGATGAGGTAAAACGGGTGAGCGATATAGGGATATGGAGAAGTGAGAGGAGACGGGAGGGACGTGAAGAGAGGAGAGGAGGAGAAAGGAGTTAGAAAAGATGAAGTGTGGTTGTGAGTTGGTGAGGGAGTGGCGATAGGTGGAAAGGCTACTGAGCCATGGAGTGAAGAAGAGCTGCATGTTGGAAGGGCCGGTGGTCGGAGTCAGTGAAGTTAGTGAGACCCGTCCCAGCCTGTCCCGCGGGGCTGACGGAGGACTGGTGAAGGGAGACAGGGACACGACCCAGGGCGTGTAGGGGCGATGGTGGCATGGCGGTGAGGGCGTGAGAGGGAGATGAGGGCGGTGGACTGATGGAGCGTGGGGATTCGCGTCCCCCCTCACCCCCCGCCACATCGTCGCGGCCGATGAGTGCGTCGATGGTGAAGGTGTTGAGGGGGCGGGGCGGGGCCTGCGTGTGTCCCGCCGGCGGCGACGGCGGCGAGGATGGCGGCTGCAGGGAGGGCGGCCCGCATGGCGACCGACCAGGACCCGTCATGCCTGGCGGACCCAGTCCCGCCGGCAGAGCTAGAGGCTTGACGGGCGTGGGGTGCAGCAGGGGGGTGCCACCCCCCTGTAGCGGCAGGAGGGGACGCACCTGACGGGCGAGGTCCAAGTGTGGCAGGGCGAGGGGCAGGCCGGCTAAGGGAGGAAGGTAGTGTGGTGGTGGGAGGAGGGCGGGGGGAAGTGGGGGGCGGCTAAGAAGGGGGTGGTGTGGGCCCAGCAGCGCCGCCGCCTGCTGCAGCTGCTGCTGCTGGAATGGGTCCAGCACGCCGGAAGTAAACAGAGAGAACACGTGGGGGTCGGAGAAGAAGTCTGGCGGTGGCTGCCGCTTGTATCGCTTGCGTCGCCTCAGGAAGGATCCGTTGTCGAACATGTCGATGGCGCCGGGGTCGAGAGTCCAGTAGTTGCCTTTGCCGGGGTTGCCTGGCTCGCGGGGCACCTTCACGAAGCAGTCGTTGAGGCTGAGGTTGTGTCTGATGGAGTTCTGCCAGGCGGGGAACTTGGCCTTGTAGTACGGGAACCGCGTCATGATGAACTCGCAGATCTCGCTCAGCGTCACTCGCTTCTTGTCCGCCTGAAGGATGGCCATGGTGATGAGGGCGATGTACGAGTACGGCGGCTTCACCAGACCGCCCGATGAGCCTTTCCCGTCACCACCAGAGCCGTCACCACTGGACGCATCACCACCATCACCACGACTCTCACCACCACCTTTGTCCATATCACCCTCCCCTGCCTCACCAACCTTATCCTGGCCTTCCCCTGGCGATGCAGGATGTGGCAGAGGGCTCGCTGTGTCCCCCAAGCGTCCAGTATCTTCGGGCGGCCCCAGGGACGTCTCACCTTCCCTGGGGGGCGGCGTTTCCCTCCCACACAGGTCACGTCCTTCCAGGGGGTCACACTGGATGTCCTCTACTTCGGCGTCCTCTTGTTGTGGTTGTTGCTGTTGTTGTTGCAGCTGTTGCCTAGGAAGGGTGTGTGTCAGGGCGTGTGTGAAGGGCGTTATGATAGGGTGTGGGTGGTCTACTAACATGGAGTGGTCATCGCGCCCTTCCTCCCTGCACAGGTCCGGGGGAGGGGAGGGGCTGTGACGGCCTCGCAAGAACGACATCTGAGCCTCTAAATGCTGCTGCTGCTGCTGTTGTTGTTGTTGTTGCTGCTGACAGTGGAATAGCACCCTGGCGGCATGTGCTCTCTCCTGAACCTGTCGCTCTAACACAGATCTCTCCACCAGAGACCGTTCCAGCACGGAGCCTTCAAGCGGGTTGCTTTCCTGGGCCCCTAGTCGCTCCGGGATGCCTCGCTCCAGCCGAAGGCGCTCCAGAAAAGATCGCTCCAGTAAACTCCGGTCAGGGTACGGTCTGTCAGCCAAGGGTCGTTCCCCTATTGGTCTGTCCATGTAAAGCGGGTCACACAAAAACTTTGTTGGGTCAGGCGGAACGCGGCGCTCCTGCTGTGGCCGAGGGTCGTACAGGCGGGGGGCATCGTAAAGACCACGAGGGTACAATGTCGGGGGAGCCAGCGCCCCCTCTAGGCCAGCGGCGCTGCCCCCGAGCGCTGCCCCGCCCATGTCGGAGTCGCTGGCCATGGCAGCGGCGATGCGTGCTTAGGCCCACATGTATCCGCGGTGGCACTCACAACTGTACACTGTGGCACTGCCGACCTGGCACTGACGAGTGGCTCAGTGTTGCCCAGGGGCGTCAGGAGCTGTGCGAGGCGGGCGGCAGGCGGCAGCTCACTGGCCGCCTCACTATTATTTTAATGGTTTTATCGCACTTTGTGCCCCGGCCGGCGCCGCTGCCCGGGACACACACACATTTTCATTCTTGTCGCCAAAGTTTGAGTTGGTCGGCGGGGCGGGTGTACCTCTGCGCTCAGGCTGTCATAACTGCCCAATCAATACGTCCGCCCGCCCAGCCCCGCACCGCCCCGCACCGCCCCACACCCCGGCACCCACTCACCGCCCAACGCCACCTAGGGGTGGGGCGGGAGAGGCGGGGCAACGAGTCTGGGGGCGGGGCCAGATGCTAGTGCAGCCGGCGCCACCTCCGGCCGCAGACGGTGACCGGGATGAGGATGAGGTTGACTGTATTCTTTTCACTTTAACTTGGCCAACACTTGTAATCACCTTGAATGTTTTGTTGTAACAAGAGAACAACAACAGAATATGACAGTAGTCACGAAAATGTGCTATGGAAAAGATGTAAAGGCCTGGTATTGTTATTATTCTGCCACAGAGGTAAGTGAAATAATCCACAAAACGACAAAAAGGGTGACAAGAGAACAGATGGCACTGGAGGCCTCTCAGCAGCTTCTTCTTACCCACGTACCGTACTATGCACATTACCACCTGATACTCTCTTCTGTGTTATTTACATTTACTTCAGTACAGACACCTGCCCCAGTAACATACAGGGTGATAAAATGGTATAATGTATATAGCCATTGCAGAGGGAGAGGTGCTGCTAAGTTTCCTGTACCACCTGTAGTTTCCGACAGTTTCTATCACCACTTCTTTAGCGATTTATTCTAAACATTAAACCTCAATATCCTCATGTATGTTACTGATGCACCCCACACAAGAGAATATTGACTACAAAATAAACCGCAATGGCAAAGGTGCTACGAAGTCTTTTATGTCAGCTAGAGTATGGTCATGCGTGAGAGGACTTGTTTACATGTGCACTTTCATTGCCCCCCTCTCCCCCCCCACACACACACACACCAAATAAACATAAAATAACCCGTCAAGTTCTATGATGAATAATAAACACACACACACACACACACACACACACACACACACACACACACAAACTGGATAAATGTTCATATGAAGACAGGATAACACATGCCTGGCTCAAATCCTGTATACTACAACTGGGTAAATGAGTGAGCACGCGCACACACACACACACACACACACACACACACACACACACACACACACACACACAGCCGGTAACACAAGGCAACAACCATCCCTCTCTCTCTCTCTCTCTCTCTCTCTCTCTCACACACACACACAAGCACTCCTCACACACACACACACACACACACACACACACACACACACACACACACACACACACAGCCGGTAACACAAGGCAACAACCATCCCTCTCTCTCTCTCTCTCTCTCTCTCTCTCTCTCTCTCTCTCTCTCTCTCTCTCTCTCACACACACACACACACACACACACACACACACACACACACACACACACACACACACACACACACATACTCGCTAATCCCCACCATGCACGCACACACCCCCTGACGCACACAGCTTTGACTAATGGCACATACAGCTTGCTCGCCAATCCTGTTAGTACTACACACCTCTTGCAGTTTTTCACCAATGATCCTCAGGGGAACAATTTACACTCAAGAACGTATAATTGTGGCCCAGGAGACGCATTTTCAAGGGAATGTTAGAGTAGATTTACGTCGTGTTTCATAGCTAAGCGTCTGTTGCATCAATCATTGCAACTCTGCCATCCCTGTGGTCTCCCTTTCTGTTAATAATTATAATCGGTGTCAAACCATTTTCTCTGCTCCTCTCCAACACCTTTATGCACATCACTTGATTAATATAACACTCTGTATCATTTACTACCGCATTTTTCCCGTGAGATAAGCATACTCATAAATTATACTACTTACAGGTTATACTACTCGTACAATCGATTCAAGTCAGTTTCTCTCCTCCTCTGCAACAACACTTTTCACATTAATAATCTGATATGGTCCTCGTATAGTCTGTCTCTATTGTACCACACCTACATCAATATTAATTTCTTGTGAGATAAGCACACTGATGAATTACGGTGTTTTATATCTTCTTTTCATAGCTAGAGTTATGAATATTTCCCTATAATCCCCTTCAGTCCGATGACGTATATTAATTTTTTTTCCCCTCATAATCTCCAGCCAATATTATTCTGCTCTGAGAGAGAGAGAGAGAGAGAGAGAGAGAGAGAGAGAGAGATCAGAAAGGAAAAAAAGCAAACCGTCATGAAAAAGATATCCTGTAGGTTGCCTGTCCCTTAAATATTGCAAGTCAAGAAGCTTTAAGCCTGTGTTTGAGATCATGCATAAAGGTTCTAATATTCATACATGATTATCTAGGAAAATTTTGAGTTAATATCCCTGCTAGTCTGTCTCATTATACACTTGCCTTCATCACCACACTAAGCCATCTTCTTCTTGGCCTTCCACGTCTCCTCTCCGCCCTCAGACTCATCCACATATAGCCTACCCTTTTCACCACATACATTCAGCCTCGCACCGCCTTACCTTCACCACGCTCGGGCATGTATAGGCGGACTGGCAGACGCGTACTTGAACCTAACAACACCTCTGCTCGGCGACTCAAGTGTTCTCTCGTCTCTAACTACCTCGGGGTGGAATTCTAACGTCTGGGTGTGAAGAGGGAGGAGGCCTATATGACAGCTCGTTAGTGGGCTAGGATGGCCTGTGGATGGCTTGCTGAGGTAGGTAAAGAAGGAAGGGAGATTGGAGGGGAGAAAAAAGGAGAATATGGAGGGAGGGAGAGAAGGAGAGAATATGAAACGAAAAGGGAGATATTCGAGAGAGGATGAGAAAATGGGAATATGGAGGGAGGGGAGAAGGAAAGAATATGAAGAGAAAGGGAAGAAAACGGAGGGAGGGCGACGTATGACAGCTCGTTACAGTGGAGGGGATGAGGGGGGCAGAGGCAGGTATAGAGAAGGCGGAAGAGACAGAAGAGAGGGGGCAGGGGTACAAAGGGGAGAGAGGAAAAGATTGAAGGAATATGGGAGCGGGGAAGGAGAGGGCCATACGACACGTTATAAGAGGAGAGATCCGAAACAGGGAGAGGAGAAACATGGAGGAAAGGGAGAAAAGGGATGGAGACATTAAAGAAGTTGGGAGGAAAGGTCTTTGTGACACATCGTTATAGGAGCTTGAATTACCTGTGGACAAGGACTGATGTAGAGAGAAAAATTATGGAGACTGGAGAGGAATGAATATGAAGTAAAGGAGAGAAAAGGGACGGAAGGCAAGACTGGAGGAAGACGGGAATGAGAAGAAAGATTTAGAAGGAAAAGAATATGGAGGAGGGAGAGAGAAGGGGGAGAAGGAAGATATGAGTTGGAAAGAAAAGGGGAGGGGTAGACTGAGGGAAGGTGAGAACACATGGAAAGATGGTGAAAGAATGACTAAGAGACAATAGAGGGAGAAAGGATGAGAGAGGGTGAGAAGGCAGGAACAAAAGATGAAATAAGGTTAGAGGGAGGGAAGGAAAGAGAGGTGGAAGAGGCTAGGGGTAGATGGGAGGACGGAAAAGGAAAAAGATGACAACTGAGGACAAAGGTTAAAAAGAAAGAAAAAATATATGTTGCAGAAAGATCAAGAAATAAGGGAATGAGAAAAAAAATAAAAAAGAGGGGGGGGGAGGACAGGGGAGAAAGAAATAAGAAAAGAAAAAAGTGAAATGATACGGTACGACGCAGATGAACCAGATCAAAAAGAAAAAAAAAAAAAACTCATACCCTACAGCAACGCCACATTAAAATTTTGACCTTAGCCCGCGAACTTTACGACTGATCAATCTGCACCAAAATGAAAAAGAAAGAAAGAAAAAATCAAATAACTTCTTCCCATTCCCCAACACGATGTATGTACCAAGTCTTATCCAGGTCGAATCAGGTTTTCATAAGGTAATGCCGCGTCCTGAACTACCCTGACCTCTGACCTTGACCTGTGACCTTGACCTTTGATTGACCTGTCCCCGAAATGCAATCACTTCTTCCCAGATCCACACCCAACGTATGTGCAAGTTTTGATCCGAATCAGGTCAGACATTCATGAGATATTTTTAACACAGATACATACAGATAGATAAATAGATGGATAGACAGACAGACAGACAGACAGGGATAGTGATATACATACACAGAAACGGACTCGATCACAGTAACATCTTCGGCGTCATTAAAAAGAAAGTTAGAGGAAAATCAAGTTTAATCGAATATACTGTAGCGAGAGGAAAGAAGCGAGAAAGCACAAAGACAAAAAAAAAAAAGAGAGAGAGGGAGAGGAGAAGAAAAAAGTAAGACGATAACTATTGACAGGTGTAAAAAAGAACGTTAGCGGAAGACCGAGAACTGACGGCGGGAGGAGAAGAAATGTACATGTGTTTGTGTTAGGGAGACGAGAGCTGCCTCCCGCCACACAACTGAAGCCTTACACGCCTCCCTCACTCGCCGCTAGAGGGCCACAAACACACACCCGATACACACACCCTTTACGACATGTCCCCCAACTCTCTGCCAAGGGGAGTGTCAACCTTAGTGGAGTGAGAGGTTGGAAGGTGAGGTAGGGTCTCGAGGAAGAAGGGAGGAGGTGCTGGAGCAAGGACGGAAAATCTAACACAAAAGTGGTTCCAAAATATCTCCTTGAGGAATACTTATTAAGGCAATATTTCCCAAACTTACAATAGGAGATCCTCAAGCCTACGATCAGGAGAAGCTTGATATTATGGTAGAGACTTGAGGAAGAAGGGAGGAAGTGTCGACTGGAGCATGAGAAATCAGGGCTCCTTAAAATAATCTTTGGAAGCCTTAGACAGAGAGGGGAGGGCTTAGCAGAAAGAGCTTAGCTAGGGTGAGATTTCAGGCTTAGACTCTCATACGTAACAGATACTCAGGTCGAGGTGAGTGTGGGGGTGGTTGAAGATGTGAAGTTAAGGCTGGAGTAGTTGAATGATACAGTGCATGGTCATATCAAACATACCTCTGTTATAGTTTTTTTTTTTTTTTCATGATTTTGAGGTTAAAACACAAACACACACACACACACACACACACACACAGACCATCGTTTCTGATCAACTTTTGTTTTCCATATCATACCGTATGTCTTGATTCTTCCCACTCTCATTTATAACACTGGGAAACTGGATGATGATGATGATGAAGATGATGGCAATACTGGTGAAACATGACTTCTAGAGGCCGTAGACTCTATTGAGTGTGTTTTGTATGATTTTCATTAACCCATAGGCTCCCAGATTTCCAGTGTGAGGGATTTTGCTGAAAGGGTGCTAGGCGTACCGCCCTCCGACTGTCGGCTCATAGTCGCAAAGCTCATAGGTCCCTACCACGGGGTTCCCTTCTTTATTAAATTTTGAAAATGCCCAGTTCCGTCCTATATCGAGGACACTGGGCGCGAATAGGTTAACTTTACCACCAGACGTGAACGAAACTCGCTGAAGCGTTTCGATTTGTGGCTCACATTTATCCTGATACATAAACAGAAAAGTGGATAGGACCGTAATGGAACTGAAATTTTCCTTTATATAATACAAAAACCCAGTCCATTTTTTTTTTTAACACTACCGTAAATTTTTAGGTAGAATAATAATAGTGATGATGATGATGATGATGATGATGATTTTTTTTTTCCTCTCGGTATTTCCTGTCTCCTAAGCTTATCTCTGTTTGCATATTATTGATCTGTACACCATCTTTTTCGCGTTCTCTCTGTTTGGCTCTTTATGTGAACCAAGCTACTTCCCATCTCCGTCCTACTCCCGTCTTCTCTTCTCTTCCGTTCTCACCTTCCTCTTCTTCTCTCTTCTCTTCCGTTCTCACTTTCCTCTCGTTTTCTATCCTCTTCCCTCACACTCCCTCCCTCCCTCCTCTCTTCCCCTACTTCTCACTTTCCTCTTCTCTTTCCTTCACTCACCCTCCCTCCCTCCTTCCTCCCCTCCCCTTCTCATATACCTGACCAACACACATGCTTGGCTTCTCAACATGATCCCTCCCTCCATCCCTCCCTCTCCCTTTCCCTTTCTCTCATTCTCTCCCTCCTTTCCTATTTTTTTTTTTTCTCTCCCTCCCTCCCTACATCTCTCTCTCTCTTTCTCTCTCTCTCTCTCTCTCTCTCTCTCTCTCTCTCTCTCTCTCATCCTCCTTTTTCTTATTCTCCTCCTCCTTCCCTCTGTTTCATTCCTTCCCTCTTCTCTTCCCTCTCATTCTCTTCTTTTCTTTCTCTTCCCGTCCTGATTTCTTCCTTCCTTCCCTTTAACTTTTTCCTTACCTCCTTCCCATTTTCCTTCTCACTCTCTCCTTCTTTCTCCTCTTTCTCTCCCTCACTCATTTCCTTCCTCCCTCGGATGCCTCTTTTCCTCCCTCTAACTCTTTACCTCCCTCGCTCTGCACTTTCTTCATCTCTCTCTCTCTCTCTCTCTCTCTCTCTCCACCCTATGGCTTCTCTTTTATTTGTCTTACACTCACAGATTTCAGGCTCAGCACAGAGTTTGTTCCTCCCTCCTCTCAAGTGACTCCCAGGGATCTAATTTCAGGAGTCTCCGTAGCACCTCCCCATTACCGATTTATTCTATCCATCCCCACTTAAGTTGTGACTAGAAAGGGTCGTATTCTTGCTGACTTAGAAGACTCCCTAGCACCTTCAGTACCGATTAAATCTCTCTCTCTCTCTCTCTCTCTCTCTCTCTCTCTCTCTCTCTCTCTCTCTCTCTTCCCCTTTCCCTCCTTTCCCTGTAACACTCTTTTCTCTCCCTTCCTTTCCAACAACAATGTTCCTCTTTCTCTCTCATCCCACCTCTTCGTCTGTCTCTGCTACTTCCCTCCACCCCGACACCCATCTCTCTCTCCTCTTCTCCCCCGTCCCTCCTCTCTCCAATATGTATCTTCTCTCCCTCTCCTTTCCCTCCCTTCCTCATCGCACCCTCACCTCCTCATCCTTCTCCAAAATCAGTACCTTTCCTTTCCTCCCTTCCCACTCTTCTCCCTTCTTTCCATCCCCTCCCCCCATCCCATCTCTCTACCCCTTCCCCTGTTCTCTCCTGTCACACTCATTCCTCTCCCGTCCTTCCAAACTATCACTCTTCCCTCTCCCTTTTTGTATCGCCGTCCTCTTCTTCTTTCTCCCTCTCCTCTCTTTTTCTCTCCCTCCCTCCTCTTCATTCCTCTCCCTCCCTTCTCTCCCGACCTCCACTTCCTTCCTCTCCCTCCCTCTTTTCCACTCTCCCTGCCCTCTCTCCTTTTCTCTCCCTCCCCTCTCTCCCTTCCTCCCTCCCTTCTTCCCCTTCTTCCATCTTCATCCCCTCTCTCCCTTTCTCCCTTCCTCCATTTCTTCCCTCTCCCTCTTCCTCCCCCCCTTTCTCTCCCTCCTCTTTTCCCCCTCCCCTTTCACTTTCTCTTCCTTCTTCCACTTCTTCCCTCTCCCTTCCTCTTTTCCCTCCATCTCCCTCTCTTCTCTCCCCATGTCCCTCCTTCCTCTTCTTCCCTCTCATTCCTCCTCCTCCTCCCCCCGCTAGCCAATCAGCTGCGGCCGACAATGGATGGTGACTTCTGAGGTAATGAAACGAGGATATATTTCTCTCTCTCTCTCTCTCTCTCTCTCTCTCTCTCTCTCTCTCTCTCTCTCTCTCTCTCTCTCTCTCATTTTTAAGCTACCTGTATTATTATTATTAACATCTCTTTCATCACCTGTTTCTCATCTCTCTCTCTCTCTCTCTCTCTCTCTCTCTCTCTCTCTCTCTCTCTCTCTCTCTCTCTATCTATCTATCTACCTCACCACAACAATCCTTGCATCTAATTAACTGCTCGAGTATGCAAATTGGGTAGGGATTTAAAAAGGTTTGGAAGGTGGGAGGGAGGGAGGGAGGGCAGGAGGGAGGAAAGATGAGAAGGGAGGGAGGGAGGGAGGGAGGGAGGGAGAAGGAAGAGAGGAAAAAAAAGTGAAATATAGGAATGGAGAGAGAGAGAGAGAGAGAGAGAGAGAGAGAGCAATATGAGGACGCTATGGAGAGAAGGAAAGAAGAGAGGGAGGGAGGAGACGAAAGGAGAAAAGTAGGAAGAGCACAAGAGAGTGAGAGAGAGAAAGTGAGAGAATTAAAGAAAGGCAGAGTGAGAGACGTTAGGAAGATTGGAATGAAAAGTAGAAAAAAAGAATGGGAATGAAGGAAGGGAGGCAGGGTGGAAGAAAGACGAGGGAGAGAAAAGGGAAGTAGGATTACATGAGAAGGTGAGAAGGCAGGAAGTGCAAGAAAAGGGTAGGAGGAATGAAGAGTGAAATACAGGAAGGGAGAGTGGAAGAAAGAAAGAAAGGGATAGAGGGAGGAAGGGTGAGCTTACGTGAGAGAGAGAGAGAGAGAGAGAGAGAGAGGAATATATTTACCACTCAGGTGAAAATTCGACTTTCTGACATATATCTCTTTATTATCTAGTCTACCATTTTCTTTGCATTTGTTTATTATGCATCAGTGTCATTCAGCCTATCTACCGTTCTGTTTGTCATTTAAACTACTGGTATGTATTTTGGCGTTACAATTACCTATCTTGGCTATATACCGGTATCTAATACATATTTATCTGCCTCTCATTTATGCATCAATCACTGTTAATTTCCTTATCTGGCTATATATTTGGCGATGGAGAATGATGCCTTCATGTGGTGATGTCAGTGCACCCGGATGGAAGACCTACCGTACCTGAATTCCCAAACATCCCTCGACCCCCTAACTCCTCTCTTCTCGAATGGATAGTGGACAGCAGTGTTGGTTTCCTGCAGTCCACTGGGTTCATGTTCACATGGGTTTGGGGTTTCACTATTATTGGCTATATATGTACAAGGACAGATAGACTGACAGATGGATAGATAAGAGTCTTTCTAAAGTGCTTCATCTGATTGGATTGCAATTACAATACCTGCGGAGTAGCAGATTACCTTCACCTGTAGTCCGAGATTTTTTTTTTATTCTCATTACCAAAAGACAGTTTTATTCAGCTTAAGAGGCTTTTCGACCTGCTGGGATTATAATATGGCCTGCGCTTGCTCTTTCGCAACCTGAAGATTTTTTTAAAAGGGGTGCACTCCTTGTCAATTAAACTGTCATACCTACCTTCTATTTCGTAACTTTTGGTCTCTAGTTACAAAGAAATATAGTACAGATTACAGTAATTTGTCACACTATTAACTTTTTTAATGCAATGGACTGTGGGTATGTGCGCAAACAATAACATGTGAAGGTGTCTCCCGCCAGTTGCTGCGATTAGGAGGACTGTTAGGCCTCAGGAAACGGGCGATCTACTCTATAACCTGAGTCGTATACATAAAAAGAAATGGGTTCCACAATGATTTTCACACAAATTGGGGATCTTGGGCTTTCCTACACGCAAAATTTCTTTTAGGAACATGGTAGGCCTAGACAAAAAAATAAAAATAAATAAAAACAGACAGAAGAAACCAAAAAGGAGAGAAAAGGGAAAGAAGAGAGGTGGAGATTGTGGCGACGGAGAGAGAGGGTAGTGGGATCACTAATACTCCAAGATCATTCGCTAAAATCGACATTCAGAGAGAGAAGCAATCTGGTGTTGGCCATAAGCTTCCTTCCTCCTCTCCCGTTTCCCTCCCTCCCTATCCCCCTCCCCCATTTTGGCTACCCTCTCTCCCCTCCTCCTTTCCACACTCCCCCTCCCCTTAACTCTCCCGCCTCCTTCCCGGTGACAAAAGACTGTCACCTAATCCCACTCTGCTCGTTTATAGGTCCGCTCCGAAACCGCGAAATCAAATCACTTATACCTTCGTTCACGGTGCTTATTGTTTCCAGCCAATCAGCGTCAATGATTACCAAATGCGTCAACACCTCTCAGAAAGTACTCCATCAAGGACGTTTTTCGAATTATGGTTTGAATTTGAGGCAGGAGTGAGCACAGAGGAAACAGATGGATAATTTTCCGTGTATTCGGTCCGACATGCAGGTCCGAAGCCAATCAGAGCGTGTGACGGGGAGCGATTGGTTTGATCACTCCCAGGCCATTTGTCCTTTTAGGGGGGGTACGGGTATTGGCATGGGGGGATGGAGTGGGAGGCTGGTAGAAGAGATGAAGAAGGGGGAAATGGCTGTAGAAAGAAGAGGAAAGAGGAAGATGGAAGTATGGAAAAAAGATGATGAAGGAGGAAATAAATGTAAAAAGAAATGGAGAAAGATGGAAACAAGGATAAGAGGAGATGAAGACAGGGTGAGAAAAGAGAAAAGGGGATGAAGAACTGGGAAGTGGGCAGAGGAGATGAAAAAAGGGGAAGAAGGGAGACGATATGAAAAGGGGAAGCTGGAAGGATATGAAGAAAGAATAAGAAGAGCAAAGGTGGAGAAAGGGGCAGATGACGATGAAGAAAGGAAGAGTAATGAGAAGATGAAGACGGAGAAGTACAGAGAATAGGAGACGAAGAAGGGAAAATAATGAAAGAGGCGATGAAGAAAGAGGAAGTTGGGAGATAAGAAAAAGAAGAACGGACAAGCAGAGAGATGGAACGGAAAAAATGGCAGGGAGGGAGGCGATGAAAGGGGCAGCAGAAAGAGATGAAGACATGGGAAATAGGGACGAAAGAAAATGAGAAAGGAAGGAGTATGGAAGACATGAAGCAAAGGGTAGCGGGGAGAAGAAAGGAAGAATATGGGAAAAGAAGAGATGAAAGGGAGGGAGACGATGAAGACAGGGGAAAGTGGGGAGATGAGATGAAAAAAGGAGAAAGAATGAGAAGAGAAGAAAAGGGAAGGCGGTGACAAAAGATAAAGAAAAGGAAACGCAGAAGAGGAGTTGGAAGAAAGGGGAAACAAAGGAACAAAGAAGATATCATATGAAAAAACTGGGACGTAGAAAGAAGAGATGAGGGAAGGAAGTAGGGAGAAAACGAAGAAAAGGAGTAAGAAGAAGATATAAGAGGGAAAGTATGAAGAACAGGAAATGAAGAAGAGGGAATGAAGGGAGAAGGGGAGAAAGGAAGATGAAAGTTAATGAGAGATGGAAGTAGGGAGACGACAAAGAAGTGATAAAATTAAAGGAAAGAGAAGTATATGAAAGAAGAAAGATAAAGATGGAAGTCGAAGACTAAAGAGGTGAGACAAGTGTGAGTTGTTTATGTTGGAAGTAAATAATTGAAAAAAAAAAATGGACATGGAAGTATGAGGAAGAGAGAGCTGAAAGAAAACTAGGAATTGTGGGAAAAATGTGGAGAGAGAGAGAGAGAGAGAGAGAGAGAGAGAGTACATAATAAGGATTTAGGCCAAGTCCTTCCCTAATTACCATGATCTCTTCCCTTTATCACCTCTTATCCCTCCACCCACCTCCCTCCATTGTCTCCCTCCTACCATCTTCCCTCCCTCCCCCATGTCCATTTTTCCTTCCTCTCTCCCTACAGTCCATATCATTTCCCTCCTTCCCTCCTCTCAATTTTCCTTCATGTCTCTCCTTCAGTTCCCCCCTTCCCTCCCTCCTACCATTTTCCTTCTCTCTTTCAGCCATGTTAATTTTTCCTCCCTCTCTCCTTTCACTCCATATCCTTTCACTCCCTCCTTCCACTCATTTTTCCTCCATTCTTTCTCCCCTTCCCCCCACCTCAATCTCTCCAGTCCACTTTTCCCTCTCTCTTTCCTTCATGTCTATCTTCCCTCTCTCCCTTCAGTGCATTTTCTTTCCCTTCCTCCCTCCTCTCCCCCTCCATCGTCCTTGTCCATGCACTTTTTCTTTTTCCCTCCTGTCTATCTTCCTTCTCTCCCTTCTCCATTTTCTTTCCCTCTCTCCTTCCTTTCCTCATGTCATTCCTTCCTCTCTCATGCCCATCTTCCCTCCCTCCCTTTCACAAGTCGTTTAACTAATGATGAAACTCAAGTACGGTGTTTATGTAGCTTTATCCTGTTCACTTAAACTAGGCGAAAATGTGACACATCACAATCGTCAGTACTGTGCTGTGACAAGAAATTAACACTAGATTATGATGCTGGTCACGAAGCAGTGTTATGGAAAGCATGTAGAGCTGGAGCATTATTATTTTCTGTCACTAAGCTGTGGGAAATACGTTCAAAAGGGATTAAAATCTCCGTCTACTTCAAATAAGTGATCTACAATGTGGTGTAGATGTCACAGTGATGGGCCGTATTCTAAGTGGCACATGACGCTTCGTAGCAATACCGTATTTCATTTGTGTCTTATTTTGCTAAATGCAACTTTACTATTCTTCTGCATGTTATTTTTACTTTTTGTACCAATCCACACTGCATAAACAACACAAGAACTGTCAACGTAAGAGATACATAACTACACTAGTATGGAAGAGGTGCTAAGTAGCAAGCCTCCTGACCCAAAGAGGATTCGAACAATATGTGTGATATGAGTAAGTAAGCGAATGAGTGACTAAGTAATAGCACTAGCTGTAGTAGTAGTAGTAGTAGTAATAGTAGTACGTGTAGGCCAAGGTGTAGCCCAAGACTCATCTGAAGGTGAACCAGCTGGACTTCAGGGCGAGGCTGCCCTTCATCCGCAACTCAACCTCCTCCTTTCAGGGGATAGGGAGGGGATTAAAGGACGTTTGCACGACAGGACTTCTCCACCGACCGGTCATATCGGTGCCACCGTGTTGAAGGCGTCCCTCTCCAGCATAATGTTGAAAATAGCTCACGTGTGAGGCGGACAAAAAAAAAAAAAAGTAACTGCTATGCGTGGTGTGGATGTGAACATGATGCATGTGGTGCATGGACAAATTATAAATATGAAAAAGGGTGTCAGTATGGTAAGTGCTGTAAGCCATAAGTAGGCCTATGCACTTTTATTGTGCAGGCTTATTCAGTAGCTTAACAGCCGATGAACGCGATCCTAGGAGGTACTTACTGTACATCAGCGATTCTAAATTAGTGATTCTACTGACAACTTGTTGGCTACCTTGATATTGTGCGAACTGCTTGTAGGCTAATACCGTAAATTGGCTGTAGGTCTGACGTAAGGTTATCCTTCTTTACTAATATTATTCGGTGCAACAATAGCAATGTATTGCGATATTCATCTATTAAATTCATCATGACACTGCAAGGGAAGCAGAAAAAAAAAAAAAAAAAAAAAACTATCAGCATCCGTGGCAAAAACAGCCAACAACTTCTAAACACAATTTGTCCTTAAATATATATACGAGTATATTATATATATATATATATATATATATATATATATATATATATATATATATATATATATATATATATATATATATATATACTGTATATATAATTTATTTATTTATATAAAACGTCAAAATCCTTCTGTTTATGACAAAAATATCAAGGCAAGCTATAAGTAACACAAAAAGACGCTTAAACATGGAAATGCATTACTTAATCTTGTAATTTGTCCATGGCACTCAGTCGCAGTACTGTAAGATATATCCGTTACCATGTACTGCAACTGGCATACAAATACCCTAACTGTCAGAAGACTGAGTTTCCGTAAACAAGCCTTCAGACTGCCATATATTCAGCAGTCAACCATACAAATTCCCAAAAGATTTAGTTTAACTAAACCCATAAAATTTTTGAAACAGTCAAGCTGATAAAACAGTGAAGTTGCAACTGCTCAAATCTCCAGTCAAAACAAAATCCAGCACATCGTCATCTGTGCTCAGTGACATGATGGACTTAACGTGAATGCAGGTATAAATTCTAAAATACATGACACTGAACACTGTGCCTATAGATTTATAATACTAAAATACCCCGATTTTTTGGATATTTTTGCAGTTGCAACTTTAGTTTTCCTTACGCTAAACAGGAATGAAGTGGCGGTATTTGCCAAGCCTTATTAATCTTTACAAATACAAAATCCGAGGGCTCAGTGTAACTATGAATCACTTTTCTTTCATTCATTGTCAAGGTTACGGCCGAAGATGTCAAGGTTAGGGCCGATTTTTTTTTTTTTTTTTTTTTTTTAAGGCTGTTTGGTATTGTTAAACTCTGATACTCATAAGTAAGGCTGTGCAACTAAACATAATATTTATAAATGTGGCATAAAAATATTTACCTTTACTTCCTTCCCGAATTTGACCGAGACATTGGTGTTTCAGACGGCTACGGACGTAGAGTTAAACAGGTGCGGAGATGGTATGGTGAAGATGCACAAGGTTGCACTCCGATTCGAGAGCAATCACTTATTCGTCACACATGCACTTAATTCATTTTTCTGTAACCGTACCAAAGACGTATAATCACATCATTTATCTTGTTTTGGTCATTTAAATACATTAATACTGTTTTGGACATGTACTGATGTAGTTTTCATCAACTCGACAGATCTCTTACCTTTGTTATTGTCACATCAGTTAAGTAAATACACTACATTTGCACAACTTAATGTATTTTCCTTTGCACTTGGTCTGTCACACTCGAGGCATCACAGTCCCGTATTCTCCACGCAAATGACCGATGTCTCTCTTTAAAGCATCACTTCGTGTCGACTGTAAACGATCGAACACGCACACATTTCTTCGTTGCTTTTTGCCTTGAATCAGAACTTATGGGTTTTCTTTTTCACGGCACATCCACAGTGTCACAACAGTAACAAATATATAAGAGGCAAGTACTGTATATGATTGTTTTCAAGTGAGGTAAACGCAAAAAACTGTAGCAGTAACTCACGGCGCTGTCAGCCCAATGAATTCCACGACGTAGTTTGAGGGTTCCCAGATTCGATTATGCGGAAATTATTTATAAATTCTTCCGTACCTAGCAGATTATTTGATCATATTCTTCGTCAACATGTCATTTAATTTATGTTCCTAACCTTGCATGTCTCATGTTGGTAAATACATGGATTAATGTTTGCAAAAGGACTCTTGATTCGAGGTCACAAAGATTCATCCAGCAGTACCGCTACCAGCTCACCTGTTCAGTTTCTTACACTGTTCACTTTCTTTATCATACGTTAATTCGTAATATTATGAAAAAGCTACCGAATATCACCAATTCTATCAATAACGAATGCTTGCCCCCACTAGGCAAATTTCAACAGAATGTCATACTATTTTTTTCCTAGCAAAAGTTCAAATACTTATTAATTTTGTTCTGCAGAGAGGCAGACAGACACAGATTTCAGGTCCTTTAAACATTTTAGAAATATGCCTAACGTCGACGGTAGGATATGGAAGACTGGCAGTCATTATTCAGTAGGCTAACTCTTCACTGGCATCATCAAATTAATGGATGAGTCTGACTAACAATAGACGATTTCAAGCAACGAACTGGGCAAAGGAAACCTCCCCTAGCTTACTCAGCCAGTGATTACTGTTTTAGATTAAATTTCACCGATGGTCTGACTTGGGCATTTTATTCATGCTCATGCCAAACTATTTCATTTAACAATGATAAAACTTTGCATGTTAAAAAGGTAAGAGTCTGGTGGCTGGAGTATAGAAAAGGTAAAGTGCTAGAATAAGAAAGGAACCCTGTCATTAAATTTCTACCCGCCAGTGGCTTCTTTAAGAGAAAGGATGGGAAACTGCTGTTTGAGGATGAATTGTTCACGGTAGTTTGGAAACATGACACAATTTCCTCATAAAGGCCCTCCTCAAAGAAGTATAAACGGAGATGAGACATAACACAAATTCACCAATAAATCTGGTGGTAGGTAGTGGTGACCATCATACACTCACGATGTTGTGATGCCTACTTCTTCCTTCCACTTTCTCATTCTTTTTTTGTGTTTGCACACCTGCCTTCCTACCTCTTTCTTATCTTCGTGTCACTTTTTATTACCCTTCTTTCCACTTCTGGTAGCTCTACCCGAAACAAGCCCAGTGGCTTCCTCTAACCCAGGAAACCATTTGTAACGCTGCTTGGTAACCATATAACCATATTACAGAGTGAAGTTGAGCCTGTTTAGGTGCCCCTGCTAAATGGGTGGAGACACACAAATGCAGCATCCATCCAGGAATCAAACCTCCACTCCTTTCTCCAAACCTCATTGCAGCAAGGTGCTGTCACCACGGGGAACATCAGTTCACTGAACAGAATGGCCCAGCAGGGGCGGTTGTTTGCCTGCCATTGACAGGTCTGCTCATCCAGACAGACGGGTTGATCAATAACTGGTAAATCCACTTACCTTTAGACATGAGTTATGAATAACGCAAAACTTACGAGAATGATGGAAGCTGCTTTTACCGGACAGTCTCCTACCTCCTCCTTAACAGGAAACGACAGTCACACAATACAGTACTGTATAACCAATCGTCAGCCTATCTGCAACACCCTCCCTCAAACATAAATACCAGAAACAGCCTTGTGACTTATCCAACCTCACCTGTCTTCACCATCCACCCTCCGAGACAGATAAAATTCCCTCCATTTAACACTTGTTTTTAGTTGTTTTAGATAATGGACACAGTTGAATATGTATTCAATCTACTGCTATAGCTATACAGCATTTGCTTGCCAAAGAAATATCTATCACCACCTTTCATACACAGTATCATCATCATACACAGGATCTGACAGATAAGAATTACAGTACATGTATTTTCCCTTTGGGCATTTACCAGTTCCCCCAGAAGCAAGCTGAATCTTTAAAATGTACACGACAAAATGGAGACATGAGTGAGGTATGACAGCAGTGTCATGGGACAAACGTGAGAGCACTGTGTTGTGGATAGGATGCTACTTTAATGTGGTCAGAAATACAACAATACCTTCTACAAGCTTTCTGAAGTACTGTACAATCAATGGAAATCTCACTCTGCCAGTGGGTTAGGTACCAAACAGCTTCCTCAGTGTACACTTATGTTAGTCTGCATACAGTGCCATGATCATTAACAGTATCATCATCCTAACCCAAATTCTTGAGAAAAAAAAAATGGCATGGGTAGGATTAATACACAAGAAACTACAAATGTAGGATAACTATCAACAGTGTTCAACTATTTGATCGAAGTACACAAGATTTGACATGCTTTGTGCTGATATTTTCAAAGTATCCAAAGCAATTTTCAGACTGAGTTCCAGAAAACAGAAAACTACATGTATCATAATCTTAGTACAAATTACAGACATTTACTATACCATGGTCTTTTTCTATTATTTTTCATCTTATCCACCCATATTTTGAATACGGCAAGGTTTATTAAAGGATCATCAAGATTCATTCTGCTTTAGTGTCTTAGCTCTACATCTGTATTTGATATTACTAGTACTGTACATACAAAGGAAAGACTGCCAAACAGTACTGACAAAACACAGTATGTTGCCACTTCCATTATGTGAAATATAAATACGGTACTCCATTTAAAACTTTTACAGTGCAGTATGGCCAATACACTGATGTTTATCTTCCTCAGATAGGAAGCTTATGAAATCCATTTACAGTAAGTACACAAGTGATGTCCTACTATAGCAGCATTAAATATGCCAAAATGCATTAAAATTTAAAGTGGAGTCAGTGCTCGAGGCAACTGCTGTATATTACAATGAACACTGACAATATAATATGGTAATGTGCAAAGAATCATGGCCACACTACAAGGCCAGTTACATATCTCCATTCTGCCGTGGTCTTTCCTAATTCAATATTCTGCATGGAATTAAATGAAGTAAAATAAAACTTGCTATTCATTTTCATACATGTATTTACATTTTAACAGACAAATCAAAAGCAATCATGAAAAGGTTAGATTTATCATATGAAATTCATTAAGAAGCTCTCCTGCCATACTTCGATACTCTTCCCTTTTTTGGCAAGTTCTCTGATGCATGCAGAGAGGTCAAGGGAGGGCCTCCATACTGTGTACTGACACAGTACATAAGCCCCTTTGCCCTCGTAAAATTTTCTGGATGCCTGGTGATCTATGACTCATACAGATCTAAATCCAGGGGATGGTTTTGGTATACTGATCACATAATGGCACTAAGAGGAAAGCAACTAGTCACTTTCACCTTACATGTCTGGACTGAGTAGCCTACCCCTGCGGCACTATGCTTTTGATATGGCAATGATGGACTGGATGATAGATGAATGAATAAAGAAGTCTGAGATGTGAGTGCACCGTATCACTTATCAGCATGAGGTTAATCTTACTTTCAACCACTTTTTGCTTCTTCAGTTCCCCATCTCCACTGCTGTCTACAAGTACAGGTAAATGCTTACAAAATATCAAAAATGTAAACAAATAAATAAATCATAATCATCTAAACACACTTTTCCACATTCACATGGGGCAGGGATATCCATAGCACAGCGTTCCCCTCAATGAGGACATGAACCAGAAAAGAGAGGCAGACCCAAGTACCATCTCATCTCCCTTTAAGCATATGGCATAACAGGTACCAGGCTGCATGCAACAGAAGTGCTGGGTGGTGGGCTCACCACATTCCAACACAAATACAGTGACAACATTGGAAAGAAACAATTACCGGTAAGTCGAGAAGGAAGAGATGAGAGCGGAGTCAGAAAGTACAAATGAAACTGAAAGCTGGAGGTGGAAGCAGCAAAGGATTATTGCTGTTGTTGTGGTCCCAGGCTCATCTGTACATGAACCTAGTGGCCTGCAGACTGAAGATTTCTTCATTTGCAGTCCACCATTCTCATTCAGGAGATATAGATGTGAGTAGCAGGACATCCATAAAACCAGGCAGCAGAGCCACCCAGTTGTGCTGGTGTCACAGTATAAAGACATCCCTCCCTGGCATGAGCATAATGACTGAAAGGATTAGATGGCAAGGTGTCAGTAAAAATTAGGTATCAAAGAGATCAAGAGAAAATTTCAGTGATGAACTGGAGAGAAAGGGAGAATATTTCAGACAGTTACAAAATTCACTGAGTGAACTGAATGCTATATTACCAGTTGCAGAGACTGCCAGATAAATGGAAGGAAGCATAAGAGTAGAAACTGAGATTCTAAAGGGGGGACAATGCTAAGCATTGTAAAACTCCAAGAAGGACAGGCACAAAGGCCTGTATTCTGAATATTTCTTAAGGCTTCCTAACACTTCTGGAAGTATCAAAATGACTGGCTGATTCTACAGTGTATAAACAGTCTGCAGAGGGCAAAGGGCAATTGCAGAAAAATGCCATAAGAAAGAACATCAATAAGAAGCTGAGTCTCAAGATAGAAGACTGGAAAGTGCATGAATTAGAATGAGCAGAAGAAGGTCCAGGATGCTCCAGACAATACAGTGTTTACTGTGAAAAAGATGCTGGTGAAGACATTAAGAGAGAGTATGAAATTATAGTATACAGCATCAGTTTACAATAAAACAGAAATAGCAAAGATGTTCAATTTTAGTACAAGAGAGCCACATGAATTCAGCTGCAGCAAAAACTGAAGAAAATGAACAGTATACAATACAATTTGACAAATACTACCAAACTTAAGTTATCATCACAACTATCTCTGATGCCCTGTCTCCTCCTGAGATCCTATCAACAAGGGATGGTAGTGGAAGAAACACTTCCCAGCTGCTTCATCTATACATGTTTCTATCTCTCATCACTCCATTTGCTAGGAAACCATACAGTTGCAATAAAATATGACAGATAAAATAAGCACAAATGCTTTGTGGCTTGTTACTTAATCTAAGATTTGGTTTTAAATGAGCCCACCACATAAACGTTAAATACACATATGGTATGCTAAAGCAAAACAACATAAAAGGATAAAGATGCAGTTTATGAAAAAATGTACTGGTCAAATTTTACTACTGACAGTCTACCCTCACTGCTCTTTTCTCTACTGTACCCAAATTACACCATTTGTTACTACATCTAGTACCAGTACTAAATAACAATGGGTGAAAAAATTTGAATGGATATAAAATATGGTAAAGTGTGCTTAAAATAAAATATGCATCTTCAGTACTGGAATAAAGTAAAAATAACCATATTCGAGGCAGAACTTTTGTTACTGAGATCTCTGCAAACTTCTATTATTAACTTTGGAATAAAAACAAAAATAAAATGAGCATGAGATAAGGATGCACTTGTTCCTTTACAAATAAGACAACATATAAAGACTGATGATGCATGAACTGTTCTTTAGGTTGTACAAAAGTAAAAATTATGATACAGTACAGTATTACACAAACACTTAATGATGATCCAGAAGTGTTTATTCCGAAGTTTACATTACAGTCCTTTATGGGAATCCTATGTGCTTTCACCTACACAAGATCATAAGAGGTTGTTTCATTATATTGGTATGTGTCTGTGTATCTTAAGTGGAGATGTTTACAAGAATACATATTTATGATGATATGTGTACAACTTTCATCCCAAGAGTTGACTGAAGGCTATATATCATGTAATGCCACCAAGCAAAATAGACTGGACTATGGTAGCCAAATCTTAGGCCCTGACATCTCAAAGAGAGTAATTCAGGACTGGCTGTTACCCATCTGATACTATTACAGGTCTGAAGCTGAGAAAAATATAACTGCAAGACGTATCAGGGAATAGTGGTCATGAAAATGCATAAAAATACTGTATATCAATATATATATGGCATCAGGGAATGGTGATGGGGGTGTTGGTGATGAGGGAGCTGATGAACTGCCTGATGGTGTCCTCATCCAGGTTCTCTCCTGTGTGGAAAAAAGAACTATTAACACAAAAGTAACATTAATTCTATCTAAATTAATCGATACATCATAATCCACTATTTTTTTTTTCATCAATAACAATACAGTACAGTATACTGTAATTATATTAAAAAACATGTAACAATCATCTAAACTGACGCTCATTAATGAATGATGACAACCCCATACGTAAAATATCCAATTCCTGACACTGAACAAATTATCCATCCTCTTTATATACTAATCTATTCCATTACGTACCTAGATATTTTTTTTAAATCCTCAATCCACAAACACATTTTTCATTTCCTTCCCATTACAGATTCCAAATGATTATACTTAGCTTAGGGGAGATTTTTCATACTGGGGGAGTTAGGTATAGGCTTAATAACCCCTTGCACATCTGGAAGTCTTCCCTAAGAGAAGAAAAACTATTGGGTTTAAACAAGTACTGAAAAATTACATCATCAAATGAATGGGTTAACAAGTTGCCCTATGGCTCACAGCTTTATCAACTGCACCCATAAACAATTACCTCTACCCTAGTTAGACCCTCCTCTCCCCAACTCACCTATGATGATGAGCTTGCACGTCCTTGGAGTGTGTGCTGGCCAAGGATCAACAGGCTCAGCTTCATACAGTTCTTTGACTGCTTGTAGCATTACTCGTCGCTCCTCGCCCACCACTGAGACCAGCCCCTAAAATGGCATTACTATAGTTAGTTTGAGTCTACCTAACAAAACTGGGCCACTCTTACAATCTGAATATTAAGTTGCTGGAAGAAATGAGATGAACCTTAGTTATGAGACATGAATGAGTTTCTCTGACTACTAGTCAAATCAACACTCCAATCTGACTATTGTACTGTAATCTTGCCCATCAAATGGGCTAAGAGGGTTTAGCATCAGTCTCACATTGTGACACTTAAGGCAGTATTCTTGTTAGCGAAGAGTTTTTCTAACACCTCTCTCTAAGTGATGTATTTTGCATATTACAGCTCATCATTCTCTTGTATGTCACAAACAACATTTTGATATAGACACTGTATAAGAAACATAGAACGAAATATTAGTGTGCCACATGCATAAAAAGATAGGCCAATCCCAACATTAATATGACCCTGGGAGAGTTCTATGAGGGTAATGTTAAGAAAATATGGCTTAGCGATAAAACATTTTTCCTGACTAGTTTTGCCCATGTGTTTCTTCAAATACAAATAAATAGTTTTATTTCATTTCATTATTAAAGGTTCCAACATGCATGCACGCATCAGCCTTGGTTACCTGATGGCACTCCATGCTGCTTGATTTCTGCCAACATTCCTATTCAGTACCTTACCCCTGAGACCACCTCAATGACATCATCCTAGGTCTTTTTCAGTCTACCTCTCGCAATCCTACTCCTAACGTTAACACTTCTCACTGCCTGCACCCAATTGTCATCCCCCATCCTCTCCAAATGCCCAAACTATCTCAATCTACCTCTCCTCATCACAACACCAATACACTCCAGTCCCATCCTACCACTTCCATTGTAAACCTAGCCTCCCTAGACCTCACACTCAAAGACACACTGTACATCCACCTAATCATTGTCATTTCTGTACATTTGAGCCTGTGAATATCCTCTTCCTTTACTGCTCAGGTCTCACTACCATACAAAATTACGCTCTGAACACATGCTGCATACAAAGATCCTTTAGTATGGAGAGAGAGCTCTCTCAATGTCAGGAAAGGCAACAGCTCCCTGAACTTCTTCCAACCACTCCTCACGCTAGCCTCACTCTGGCCAGCTCCATCTCTAGCACATAACATGTCTCTCAAATAACAAAACTCTTCCACACACTTGAGAAACTCACCAGCAAGATCAACCTTTCACGTCTGACGATCTCCACAAGCTCTCCCCAACACACTGCACATGTGAAATCAGCATTACCTTGCAGTCCATTTATAATACCAGTACATCTCTTATGCACCCACTTATCACAAACACTGCATGAGATGGAATTACTTTCCATGAATAAATAATTCTAAATAAATAATTCTAAATAAAAGTACAATAAAGAGAAGAGGATGCTTCTCTGAAGATCAATGTTGAAACTGGTCAGGAATAAAACTTTGTCCATAGCTGGTGTTTTTCTACATCACCCTGCTGCACATCTAAGGGTCATAATAAAGATACGGCACATGCAGAACACTTCAGACAATGATAATTACAATTCGAAAGCAATAACATGAACAGCAAGATGGTAATCACACCAATAAGAAAATAGTACCAATATTCCCTTCAAATCTGTTCTTTCTAATGTTAAAAGAATAAGACAGATAAACTGCATTAGATAGGACTTTTACACAAAACTATTTATCCACAGAAAACTATTCCTGTTTAGTAAAACTGTATATGAATGAAGTAGTATATCTGTGACAAAGAGTAAAGAATTTTCCATTCTGATCCAGTATAAATTTCCCAAAATTAAGAGAAAACAAGGACATACACATCTGTAATCAACTTACTGGTATTTTCAGCTTACTAATATGCAGTACTACTGAACTACTGTACTGCTTTACAATCAAGCCATAGTACCTTCATGCGGTAAACAAGAGGAGATTGACCAGTTGGTGTAGCCAACGATCTCTCCCACAATAACACTTCAGCCAAAGTATCCAGGCCCGACTGGGTCACACTACCATCAACCTCCACCGTTACTGTTTTCACACGCTGCAAGTAAAGTCACATACTGTACATATTTATTAAACTGAAAAGTTTAATACAGTACAGAAAGTAAATAAAATCACAAATAAACAAACACACATGCACTTACACTATTTTTACTTAAAACTACAGTACTCCTAATTAAACAGATGGGTGAAATACACAGTATACAGAAATCCACATGACAGCAACTGCACCTTTTTTCACATAATTTGACAGTCAAGGATTAGTTTTATTCCCTGTGTTGTATGAGTGACTTAACTAAATCAACCACATACTATTCAGTATTTGGTGGACAAAGAACTTTGAAGGGTGAGATGATGAGTGAATGGATGCATGGCTCATTTCACTGACCCTCCATTTAGGTCTCCTGCATTTGTATTTTCTTTTGGAGAGGGATGCCTTCATGTGGTGGCACCAATCATCATAATTACTTTCCTCTCCATTTCATACCTCTCTTTCTCATTTTGCATACCCAGTCCATTAGCAAGATATTCAATGAACCTAAGTGCTGTATACATTCTCTCTCTCTTCTTAGTACAATACTTATGTAAGGCTTCCCTATTATCCCTCCCTCTCTCATCCCCACCTATACTTTATCTCTATCCATATTCTTTCCCCTACTTTTATTTTCTTCCTTCCCCTTTCACCTTCTTCCTTTCCTCTTTCACCTTCTTCCTTTCCTCTTTCGCCTTCTTCCTTCTCTTCCTTTTGTTTCATTCTCACTACAATTCTTCCTTCCCCTCCCTCCTTCCTATCCCGGACTTTCCTTCTTCTCCTTCACCTTTCCTTCCCTCCCTTCTCTTACTTTCATTCTCTCTCACTCTCATCCTTCCCCTCTCTCACCTTGCTATTTTATTTCCATCACCTATCCCTTTTAACCTTCTCCATCACTTTCATTACTTCTTTTCCCTCCTTCAGCATCTCTTATCCCATCAATCTCTCATTCTCCCTTTTGTATCTTCACTCTTTTTCTTACACTCCCTAACTTTCTTCTCTATCACCTCCTCCCTTCCCCCTCCAAAGCTTCTCCATTCTCCTCTTTCCTTTCACTCCCAAAATTTCTTCTGTCCCTCCTCACTTCCCCCCCTCGCCTTCTCCTACTTATTCTCGCTCCTCACCTGGTCCAAATGTGGGGCCCCTTGTACAAACCGTCCCTCCAGTGTCATCTCATAGCCCCTTGAGTCAAACTGGTCGTAGGCATGGAGGTCCAAGAGTTTGTCTAAGTCCACCCTGAAGCACAGAAAATAGGGATCTGATAAAGTTATGTCTACCCTGCAATCATCAAAACTGGGCAGTGAGTAATAACACGAAAAAAATTAACTGACTGGTGGTGTGTTGTAAAAAAAAAAAAAAAAAAAAAAAAAAAATTACCTAGTTAAGAAAAAAAAAAATGTGATGATACAAAATTACATACGTATCACATAGCTGAAATGATATGAACAGAAAGGATTTTATCTGACCAATAACACGGATTTTGACTCTAAAAAGGTTTGGTGTACAAAAGAATGTCTGCAAATTCATGGACAAAGATGTAAACACAATACCACAGTAAGCGGTAAGTAACAAACGAAATTTTATGCAGATGGAGAAAGTTAACCTCAACAACATTCATGCTAATTGGAAGTGTTGGTAATAACGATCGAAGAGATACGCTGATAAACTGGGAAGAAGTGGCAAGATAAACAAACTGGGAAAGGAAAGTAATCTGAATGTGAAGAGGGATCTGCGAGTAAAACTAACAAGTAAATGAACAGGACAATAAAATGGTGACACAGAGGACAGAACAAAATAAAAGTAAAAACATATATGAAAACAGCAGCAAAATATGAAAAAAAAAGAAAAAAAAAAAAAAAGCGTGCAAAAGTTTGGGAAAATAATAAAAGGCAAAAGGGTTGGAATTAGTTGCCGTGGCAATAAATTATATTAACATGAACACGGTGTGACAAAATGGGGGGAAATGTATGTAATAAAAATAAATGTATGAGTATACTTAGACAATGCAAAGTGCTGTATCTAAAAAACTATCCACCGCAATGTTTACTGGGAAAAGGGGTTATGATCGAGATGATGATGATGATGATGATGATGGAGAATACTTATGAACCGATACTAATAATAAAGATGATGATTATAGTTAATATTTATTAAATGCAATGGGCTGATTATGAAGGATAAAAACTCAAATAAAGATTGCGTGCAAGGGTTGGGGAAAGAAATGTTGAAAAGGAGGGTGTGAATTTTGTTGTGGGGGCACCTCATTATTCGGTTCTGAGGGCGGGCAAACAGAGGGAGGTGAGGGAAGGTGCTAATGAGCTTGGGGGGATGAGGGAGGGAGAGGGGGTTAAGGAGGGAGAGGAGGATAAGGGAAGGAGTGGGGGAGGCGGAAGGTGTGGAGGAAAAGGAAAGAGAGGGGAAGACGGGAGAAAGGTGGTAAGAAAGTGGAGAAAAATGGCTTGGGGGTGAGGGATGGAGATGAGCTCAAGGAGGCTGTAGGGAAATGTAGTAAGTGGTGGGAAATGAGGGAGGCAGGCAGTGGGTGTGGAGGTAAGAGAAAATACAGAAAAGGAAGGGTGGCATTGAGGAGAGAGGTGGGGATGAAGTGAGGGGGTCGGGAGGAGGAAGGAGGTGAGAGAGACAATATCAGAAAGGGAGGGAGGATGTGGGTGTGGAGGTAAGCATAGAATGGGAATAGAGGAAAAGAGGGAAAAGGATGGGAATGAGCTCAGGAAGGAATGGAAGGAGAAGGGGGGTGAGGAAGGCAAAGATGGTGGGTGTGGTGGGAAGCAGAGAATATGGAGAAGAGGAAGGGAGAGGAGGACAGGTAGATGAAACAAGAAAGAAGGAATGCAGAGGAAGGAGGACACGGGAGGGAGGGAGGCTCTCCTCTCCTCTCCATTCCTTGCTCCTCTCCCTTCCTCTCCTCTCCTCTCCTCTCAACTCCACTTCACTCCTCTCCTCTCTCCCCTCCCCCAGCTCTCTCCCGTCTGTGGTGGCTGTGGTGGCGGTGATTTGATTTGCAGGAGTGCCACAGAAAGAGATGATGCGTCCACGCTCCGCCGGGGATGATCAAATTTGTCACTCACACCCCACCCCACCCCACCCCACTCACACACACGGGGAGACCAGACGGGGGAGATGAGAGAAGAGGAGAGGAGAGCAAAAGAAAGAGGAGAGATGAGGAGGGAGGGAAAAGAAGGGGAAGATCGAGAGAAAAGGAGAGAAGGAGAGAGAAGAAAAAGGGGGGGGGGAACTGAGATGGGGCAAGGGGAAGAAAGAGCAGTGATGATGGGGAGGGGGAGAAAGGGGTGGGAAGAGGTATGAGAGGGAGAAAGGAAAAGGAAGAGAGGAAATGGAGGAGGAAGCGAGAAAGGGAGAAAAACAGGGGAGATGGCTGAATGGAGAAAAAAGAGAGGAGGAAGGGTTAGGGGGGGGTGAGAAAAGGAGAGGTGGAAGAAGGTAACAACGAAGAATGGAGGACAGGCCGGTGGAGAAAAGGGGTATGGGAGGGAGAGAGAGGTGGAGAGAGGAAGTGGAAGTGGGGATGAGGAAAACAGAGAGAAAACAAGGTAGGCAAGAACATAAATAGGAAGGGGGTACGTGGGAAAAGAAAATTAGAAATGGAAGAGGGAGTAAGTAGGACAGGGAAATGACAAAAAGCAAGGGAGATGGAGAAGGGAACACCAGAAGACGGAAAGATACGACAGGGAGAGAAAAGAGAGAGTAGGAAGAGGGAGAAATGAGGAGAGGGGAGGTAAGCAAAGTAGAGTGTAGGAAGAGAGTAAGAGAAAATATGTGGAGAGGAGACAATTGAAGCCGAAGAGAGAGAGACTGGATGGAGGGAAGGGGAAGATTTCAGGGAGGGAGAAAAAGGAGTGAGAGGTTAGGCAGGGAAAGAATGGAGAGGGAGGTGAGGCAGGGAGAGAAAGGAGAGGGCGTGAGGAAGGAAAAAAATAAAAAAGAGGTGAAGCAAGGAAAGAAGGGAAAGGTGAGGTAGAGAATGGGGACAGGAGCACCGGGATAGTGGAAGAGATGAAGGGAGGGAAGGATTAACGATGAAAGTGAAAAAAGACGAAAAAGAAGAAGACAGACAGGACGAGAAACAGAAAAGGAAAATAAGAGGGTATGCAGAGAAGAAAGAGAAGAGTGAGCAGCAGTGCGGAGAGAGAGAGAGAGGTGGGGAGAGTTTAGGGATGGCGAGATGAGAGAGAGAAGGGAAGCAGAGACTGACACGATGAGAGGGGAGACATTCAAGGAAAGGAAAAAGTGTGGGAGGGTTATGGAAAGGAGATATTTTTACTGAATAGTATAGGAAGGGAGAATACACATACTCGATGGGAGAGAAAGGTGAGGTTAAGACAGGAAAAGATGGGAGAAGGGAGAGAATATAGAAAAACGCCTGAGGGAATCTAGGAAAAGAAGGGCAAAGGAAGACAAGGAAAGGAAGAGGATGGAGAGAAAAGGATGAGATAACCAGTGAAAAGAAGAGTGGGGGAAGTGAAATACAAAGGAAGAGGATGGAGAGAGAGAGAGAGAGAGAGAAGGCTGGAAAACATGAAGCATAGGAATTAAATGACATGAGAAAGAGCAGAGATCACTACTATTATCCAGATTATGGTTGTACCACTGACTTTTCATCCCAGATACTAGCCACCCTCACCCCCCCCCCATGTCAGCTAAAAATGTGTCGGTGGTAAAGGTTAAAAGACACAATGGAAGGGAAAGAGTCAGCCAAGGTCATGGCTACTTGAGAGGCCTTTATGTCTACTACACAAAGGTGCAATGGTGTCATCATTTGGGGCAATTAAAAACATAATCTTGCTGTAAATCACTGGCTCACTTTCTCACACTGGTTAAGTAGATCTATAGCAAAGGCTACTTGATAACTCTGGGCAGAATCTACCCCATCTCCTGCACCCCTCCCCTCCAGTACCACAAGAGAGACCTTGCAGTGGCATCACCAAAACCATTATGCCAATACAAAGAGCGAAGGAGAGGGGTTTCAATTCCCATTTCGTCTCCTTTAGCTGATTTTTATAATATAAGAACACTGTACTGCAGTTGTTCATACTTGTTCTCTCCTATTCCAAGGGATAAGTTGCTGAGGGTTGCACATAATACTCTTTACAAATTTGCTTCTTGTTCTATCTTGCATACTTCTGTCTCATTCATACATGTTTTGTCTTCATTTTTCCTGCTTTATCTCTACCATATCCCTTTCCACTCTAATTTCTCTAGCTTCCTTACATCAATTTATTTTTTATCGTATATACCAATCTGTTTCTAGTTATATTTACCATTCTGTTTCTTGTTTTGTTCTGCTTACTTTTATTTCATTTTGCTACATCTTACTTTCACCTGCCCAGCTTTATCTCAACAATACCCTTCTACATTCTTATTTCTCTAGTATTCTTTTAGATTATCAATATGCTCCTTATTTAATGTTATTTACTAGTTTGTTTCTTGGCCTGTCTGACATACTTCTGAAACATTCTGTCCTGTCTTATCTTAACCAACCCTGCTCTATCTTCAATCTAATCCTTAAGCTCATTTGGGTGGTTGCAGCAAAAATGCCTCCATGCTCCTCTATTATTCCCACCCTCCACTGAACACTGCCACTGCCTTCCCAAAATGTTCTTCCATGTCAATCTTCACCTGTCCCAGAGTTCATTCAGGTGGTTGCAACAAATTACCTCCAAACTCCTCTCATCCCCTCCCTCCACACCAAACTGCACTCTCTCTAGCATTCTTCCCACCATATCCCTTCTAGCCTGTTCATAGTCTTCATCACCTGTCTTCCATAAACTTCACTGCTTCAATCCCTTCACTATGATGATCTATCTATATCTACAGCCTTAATGCCAGAAGGAGCGGCCACTAATGAACTGCCTCCATGCCATGCTGTCCTCTGCCATTACGCTGCCCTCTCTTCAACTCAAACCATCCTCATCCATAAGTCTCAAACCCCATCCTTCGATCTTACTGTTGGTCTCCCTCCCTTATATGTGATGCTGATTTTTAAATTTCATTCTTTCTATCACCTGATAATTCCATCGGGCTCCAGGACACTTCTGAATGATAGGACTAAAAACAACCAATCTTAATCTCTTCAACATGGCAATGACTTTTTTTATATTTCATTCTACTTCTGAAATCATTTTATTCAGCTCAAGATGGACACCATATGGTGCAGGAACTAAACTTTCATTCACCCTATGACCAAAATGTGTAAACCACCTTAGTAAATTAATCTTAATCACCACTAACCTGCTCTGCTCAGTTTTGCCCCAGCATTCCCGACTCAAATTACCTCTCATTTCCTGCTCTTTTCTAGCTTGCGTCCTTCTCACCTGTTCTAACTTATTCTGACCTTCCGATTTCTGCCTATATAGCCATTTCCTTCCTCCTCACTGGGCAGCAAGTAATTCCTTCCCTGAGTGACACATCATTCCCCATGACAGTCTTATGCATGCTAATGTGACCTACCACCCCAGGTCACCTTCAACATTACTCTCTCCCTCTTCTCTTCCCTTCCTTCCTCAGTCCCCTCTATCTTCCCTCCGTAGGGGTCTTATCTCTTTGGCAACAATCACCTATATCCCTACTTGACACAAATCCACTTTGTGTAAATATATTTTCATACATTACTTATATCATCAAATGGAAACTGAACTGGGAGAGCCCTGTTTCTTAAAACCATACCTGAGATAACAAACCCATACTGCACTTACAAAGGAAATGGTAAATATTTTTCTCTTTTTACAAAAATGTACATTACTCTAAAACCATTTCAGCAGCATTGATCCCTTCTCCTTGTCCCCCTTCCTTTCAACTTAATATTCCGAGGCCAAGGTTAGATGCCGAGGGCAAAGGACAGGCTGTGAAGCAGCATGACATGTAGGCAGGTGAGATGGAGGGGAAGTAAATGAGAGGATGCATATCAAACAGGAGGCCAGGAAATACATATAGAGTAAAAAGGATAAGATATTTCATCACACAAAACACAGTACTGTACAATTACAGTCCGATGAAATACAAAATTGACATAATAGTTATAGTGTATTCATCATTACAGATACACATACCATTAAATACAAAAGTAACAAAGAATTACTTAGAACTAATGCATACATTAGACCAAAATAAAAACTTAACTCTCATTTATTAAAAAGTAAGAACTTCAGCCACACCCAGATCTTCAGTAAGTCCTGGTATTACTAGACTGAGGTACTGTCCATTACTACATACAGTGTTTTCTTTTGTAGGAAGTATGGCACAGTCAAGAAATTGTCAGCCATTGATCCAAACAACCAACACTTAATTTAGGAACAGCTCTGGAATTTTATTTCTAATAAGCAAAATATAGATGTTCATATTAAGATGGACAAAATCATCTGGCAGTAATGTACTCATCTGGCAGTAATGTACTCATTATATAAAACAGAGAAAGCATCATTTTTAAAGAGTGAAGTGTAACAGTAAAATATTGTAATGCAAATCATTTTGCCCTGCTTTAGATGGAGAGGCCTGAGCCTGGACCCCTGGAGTCCACAATTATACAGTGAGGGATGGATGATCAACTTATTCCCCTTGACAGCATTAACTTTTTACTGGTAGTGTATACTTCATCGAAATGCCTACATTTATAACATTACAAATGAGTGAGATACCAGGTAGTCATTCTCTTATGAACACAGACAGTGTGAACTGTACCATATTATGCATGGCTTCAGAGCTGACACAAACAGAAGGACTACTGAACTTTGAATATGTGCTTCCAACTTTGTGTCTAACGTCAGATGCATTATACTCGCAGTCCCAGTGGTACACAGTGAATATCAACATCCCAATTTTACAAGAAACTATTAAACCATGATTTATGAACTTACCGACAGCGCAACGTTTGGATGATTGGAGCTGAGCTGTTGATGTTTCTGTACAGAGGGATATTACAACAGCTAATCAGTTCTGTTTCTATACTTATACCTAATGGCTCTATATAATTTTGCAATATTCTGGAGGGATATAGAGATAAAATTTATATTTTTTTAGAATGATAACTTGTTTCTATAACTAAGGCAGAGAAATAATAATTTCTTATACTGTACTGTATATATTACCTAACTCTTATCTTTGAATCTATCAGGTAGGTCAGAGCTAACTTACATATTCATGTACATTTCTCACACAGAACAAATCACAAATCAAATCTCAGTTTATTTACCTAATTTTATTAATCTCCTTCAGCACATCTCTCTATCTCCCTGTCTTGAATTCCTCCCTTTTTCTTTCCCACTCCCCTTCTCTCTCAATGCCTTTTTCCCCTCTCCCTCCATCCCTCACTCCCCTACTTGACCCTCAGGTATCAAGTCAATCATTCACTTCTCCCCTCACTCGTCATTCCCCTCCCTCCCTCTTCCCTAGCCTTCTTTCCTATTTCTTTTTTGAATATCTCTCTCTCTCTCTCTCTCTCTCTCTCTGATATATACTGTATATATATATATATATATATATATATATATATATATATGGCTCAGTGAGGCAGAGTGCTCCGCTCTGGCCAAAGGGTCAGAGATTCGAGTCCACCCAAGGGTCATTGGCAGACATCAGGAAGGGCATTCGGTTATACAGTGCTACACGCTCCAAACCTAAGTCCTCTACCCAGGGGCAACACCTCAGCCCTTATTGAAAAAAGAGGACATGGTGTAAAACTCAAAATATATACATACTGTATATATATCCTTTTTTCTTTCCAGTAGTTCCCTCTAGTTTCATCCGATTATTTTTTACATTCATTTTCCTTAGCTCTTCCTCTCTTCAGTTTATTTTTTCTTTTCTTTCCATCCCCCAGTTTTCTATTTACCTTAATGGACCACATTAGCTGACTATTCCTGCCTCTTCCTTTCCTTCCTCTGTCCTGTCTAACCAGGTCCTTCCAAATCCTCCCATCATTCCATACATCCCCCTAACAGGCTACCTATAGCATTTCTGCCTCTTCCCTTGTCTCTCTTCTGTCTGCTTTTCTCCTCCTTACCCTCCTCCTATCTCATCCTCCTATTTTCCGATACTTTCTCCTACCAGGCTACTTATCCCTGTCTTTTCTTATTTAGTCCTGACCTCTCATGTCTACCCTACCTTCCTGAATGTATCCCCATTTATCTCTGTATTTCCCTTGTTTTCCACGCCTATCCCTTCCTACCCCTGCCTATCCTGGCTTGTCCCTGTCTGTTCCTCCCTATCCCTGTCTGTTCCTGCTTACCCCTGTCTGTCCCTGCCTATCCATGACTGACCTGACAAGCTGAGTGGTGAGGAGTAGCTGGTGTTCGTCAACCAGGTCAGTTTTGTTCAGGATTAGCAGGTCACCCAGCGCTACTTGCCTGTGCAAAGGGAAAGGCATGTTTTAACATTTACTACACCAGTCACAGTTACTTACCAACACTGGAAAATTGTGTTCTGATTTACTATATCTGGTCAGAGTTACTTCTCAAAAACAGTATTTTAATCTATACTGTTTATTATCTGGACCCATATTCTAATAGCTCAAGGAGGCTCCCTACCACCTCCTTCTTACCAATTTATTTTTAGATACTGCTGGATAATATTCTTTTGTGTGTTAAATACTGTATGCAGAGTATGACGATATTAGAGGGATTTATGTACCACAGAAGTAAGGTATAATAAGCCTAGTATATCTCATGGGAACAGGTATTAGGGAGCTTCCTCAACTGACGAGAATACTGGCCCTGATCTTGCAAACTTAAATACTGTACATTATTATAACTAATAGTATTTTATATGATTAAAATTATATCTATTTATATTATTACTTTCATTATTTTGCACATTATCTGGGCATGATTACTCATGCAAAACTATAATATATCGTTTTCATTAAAAGAGCAAGAATTATTTACAGATATTCACAATGAAGTAAACACAAAATTTCAGATCATTAGCATATTTCAAAAAAATATATGATGCTCAATACCTTCTGGAAATGTTACTGCTCTGTTATCAGAAAGTAACAGTGTATCTAAAACGAAAACAATAAAAATGAGGACAAATGTTAGGGAGGAAAACTTTGTGTGTGTGTGTAAAACTGACCTGACCGCCTCATTAACTTGTCCTTCTGGCCGCGTTTCCGTCAGGTTCTGCAAGATTATGTAATACCGAGGTTTAGGAAACAAAAATACTGTAATGGCACTGCAAATTATTAACAACAGAAGCTTTACCAGTACTTCATGACATATCACAGTCACACACAGTAAAATATATACGGGAAGCATTTTCTACTCCAAAGTGCAAGAGTAACGATCGAATACTGAACATTTGTATGAAGGTGACATTACCTAAACACAGACCCAATTATTGTACGTGTAAAACCTAATAACAAAATCAACATACAGGGTAGGGAGAAACTGGCCATAAAAAGATGGAGAGCAAGATAGGGGAGGGAGACGGGGAATAAACGAGTAATGGTATCAGCAAAATAATGGGGAAAAATTGTGCTTAAAGACTAACTGCTGCATTAGTAAACTGAAGAAAGGTAAATTCTTAGTTATACCGAGAAAAGAAACAGAACTGGTCACCTGATTTTTTTTTTTTTGTCTCTGAAAGGAAAACTAATACAGAAAAGCAGCCACGGGAGAGATATGCAATTAAAATTTTCAGATACGTGGAGGAAAAAAATACTATATCAAATCTTAAAAAAAAAAAAAGAAAATGTTTCTTTCGTCTGCAGCGATATACTCTCGAATCAAATCTAGGTAAGTGATAAGTTCTTCAAAGTCCGTAAAGTGGGTCTCAGACTGACCTTCTCTGCGTATTTGGAGTCCAGTACTGTGATGATACCTGCGAAAGACATCAAAATGGAATAAAGAACAGGTCAATGGGTGTATTAATAAATTTATACAACTTATCAATACATATATTCTATTTATCTGTCTACCCATCTTCTCTACCTATCTATTTTATATACTGTATCTGTCTATCTATCTATCTATCTACATTTATAAATACATAAATCTATACGTAACTACCTACCCACTTACCTCCAATCTACCTTTGTATCTATCTACCTACCTACCTATCTATCTATCTATCTATCAGAAGACACCACAACACCACGTCAGCCAATCAGGAGCACCACATCAAAGGAGAGAGAAATCCCACTGAACTCGCTCACGCCTCAAAATTTCCTTCTCTCTCTCTCTCTCTCTCTCTCTCTCTCTCTCTCTCTCTCTCTCTCTCCATTTACATCTGTCTGGCTACCTATCTACCCACCTACCTACCTATCGACCTATCTAACTATTTTTCTAACTTGTTCACAACACAACAAACGCCAAACTCTCTCTCTCTCTCTCTCTCTCTCTCTCTCTCTCTCTCTCTCTCTCTCTCTCTCTCTCTCTCTCTCTCTCCCACAAGTGTAGGTCCGCAGGCGTCAAATAAGATTTAATTAGGTACCAGAGAAGAGGAAGGAGGGAGAGAGGAGGGGGAGGGAAGAATGAGGGAGAAGGGGGAGGATAGAATGTGGGGGGAGGAAGGAGAGGGAAGGGTGAGGGAGAGATGGAGGAAGGGGGATAGAGAGAGGAGGGGAGTAAGGGATGGCTATAATGAAGGGAGAGAAAAGAATGAGTGGGTGGGAGAGAGGGAGAGGAGGTCTGATGGTGGGAGGAGACAGAGAAGTGAAAGGGGAGGAAGGAAAATAAAATGAGAGAGAGAGAGAGAGAGAGAGAGAGAGAGAGAGAGAGAGAGAGAGAGAGAGAGAGAGAGAGAGAGAGAGAGAGATAATAAATGTAGAAACGATGAATGGGAAAGAGAAAAATGAAAATGAAAAAATAAAGAACAAATGGGGACTGAAAAAAAAAAAATACTGGTAAGAAAAGGAGGGATTCTGGTGAAAATAAAATGGGAGGAAACTGAGAAGAACTGAATAGGCAGACTCCTCCCATTCACTAATCCCTCCAACCAAACCCGGCAGGAAAATGTGAGAAGGACCACAGACACATTTCCTCTGCCAATCTTTCCCCTTCCAATATTTCCTCTCCCTCCTCTCCATTCCTAAATGCCCTATTCTCTCCTCAAACTTCTCTCCCTTTTCCTCTCCGTCACCTCTCCTCTTCCTCCCTACTCCCACCCTGCCTCCCTCCCCCTTCTCTGCCCCTCTTACATTCCCTCCACCCCCTCTCCCCTAGTCCTCACTCTACTCCTCATCCCTCTTACCTCCCTTTCCTTCCCTCTCTCCACTCCCCCTCCCTTTGCTCCATCCTTAACTACTCCATTCCGCTCCCTCTCTCTACCACTCTCACGCTCCCTCTACCCTCCACACCCCCATTCCCCCTGCCCCCCTCCCTGGTTAATTTCCCCCTCACCCCCAAGCGTCTAACCAATATTGGCTGAGTTCCGCCCCCCTTTTCCACCCCTCAATGTCCCCCCTCTCCCCCACCCTAAAAGTTCTCTCTCTCTCTCTCTCTCTCTCTCTCTCTCTCTCTCTCTCTCCAATTCCCTTTCCCTTTTCCTTACTCCTATTAATCCATTTCTCTACAGCCAATCCTTAAGTTTTCTCTTCTCTTCCCCTTCTCATAACCTCTTTCCAGCCCTCATTTCATTACTTTTACTTCCCCTCTCCCTCATAAGGTTCTATTCGATCGCCAGTTCTCTTCCTTCTATTCATCAATGACCCTCTAAGCTGTACATCTAACCCTATCCACTCATACACTGATGACTCCACCCTTCATCTTTCCAATCGTTTCCCGCAGCGTCCATCTCTTCAGTTACTTCAACAAACAAGGGATGAGGCTATGACACAATGTCTGACATGGTTTATATCTCTGATTGGGGTAAAAGTAGCCTTGTTATTTTTAATGCTTTAAAAACTCAGTTCTTACATCTTTCAACTCGTCAAATTCTTCCGCACGAGTATTCTCTAATTTTTAAGAACATCCATCTCAACCCTACATCATCTTTAGTCATACCTGGGGCTTCATTCTCTAGGAGTTTATCTTGGAGAGATAATAATGATTACCTCTCTTGTAAAATTTGCTTCCAAGAGATTAAGTGTGCTAAGCCGACTCCGTGCCTTCATTACCCCCGCACAGCTGTTGACTTCGTACACGGGTTTCATTCGCCCCTGTGTGGAGTACAAGGCTCCCCACATACAGCTCTTCTCAACAAGGTGGAGTCAAAGGCCTTTCGTCTCATTAGCTCTCCTCCTCCTACTGGCTCCCATAAGCCTCTCTCTCTTCCCCGCACTGTTGCATCTTTATCTATTTTCTATATTTCAATGGTCTATAGTTGTTCCTCTGAACTGTCTGTTTGCATCCCTCCACCACTACAGCGGGCATGGAGCACCCGTCTAGCAACAAACTCTCATCTCTTTTCTGTCCATCCCTCTAATGAAAGAGTTAACCGTTACTCCCAATCCTTCAAGTATGCAACAGTTCAACTCCTGAACTATCTTCCTCTATCTGTATTTCCTACTGTCAATGACCTCCAGTCTTTCAAAAGCAGTGTGTACAGACTATCTAGAAATGAATATATTTTGAATTTGGCTCTCTGTTATCTTGGTTTTGTTTTTTCTTGGAGGGAACAACTTTACGGGCTTCTGGCATTTGGTTCCTTCTTCCATGCATAAAAAAAAGTAATAATCTCTCACTCCTGTCTCCCTCAATTAACCCCTCGTCCTCTAACTTCATCCCTGTTCCCTCCCTTACATACCTTTTCTTCCTCCATCCTTCCACTCAGCCCTTTCCCTCCCCTTCCCTCTTCCTCAGACCCCTGTCTCCACCCCTCTCTCCCTTCCATTTAATCCCTTCCTATTTCTTTCACTTAACCTTTCCCCTTCCAGTAACTTACCCCTTCATCTCCCCTACATAACCCCTCCCTCGTGTCCTCCTCCCCCTCTTTTTCCCCCCTCTCTCCACGCTAACGAAACCCCCTCATCCTCCCTCCCCCTTACTTTAACCCCTTCTCTTTCTCTCCCCTCCCTCATCTCCCCTCGCTCTGGCTTCCCCTCGAGCAACAATCCAATATGTTCGACCACTGGAAAAGACGCGGCCTTCAAGACTTTCAACCAGCTTTTTCTTTTCCCTCTGATGGGGTGTGAAGAAACGGGGGGAGGGGGTGAAGGAGAGGGAAAGGGAGAGAGGGATAGGAGGGAGGTGGTAGGGGGAAAAGGTGAGAGGAGAGAGGAAGGGGGAGCAAGGATAGAAGAGAAAACAATGCGGGAGAAAATGGGGTGGGAGGTAAAGGGAAGGGGAGCTGAGAAGGGAGGGAGGGAGTAGAAAAATGTGGAATGGGGAGGAAGAAGGGAGGAAAATAGAGGGTAAAAGAAGGATGGGGAGAGGAAAACTAGAACGAGGGAGGGTAGGTGAGAAGAAAGGAGAAAGGAAACGTGGGAGAGGGAGAATGAGAGTAAGACAGAGGGGGGAGAGAGAAAGAGAGAAGGGGGACGAGGAAGGGAGATAGGTGAGGAGGGCAGATGGGGATGGGGAAGAAAGAATGAAAGGGGAATATAAAAGAAGACAGGGAAGGGCTCACGGGGAAGAATAAACAGAAGGAAGACAAGGAAGGGGAAGGAGACAGAAGGGGAGACGAAAGAGAAGAAGGAAAAGGATTATGGGAAGATAAAGAAGAAAGGAGAAGGAGGAAGAAAATGGAGAGAACAAAGGCGGTTGACAAGGAGGTGAAGAGGAAAAAAAAAATTAAGAAAAGATGGAGAAGAGAAGAAGGAAATTTTGGTGCAGTTAAAATGGAAAGAAAATAGGCCTACAACAGGAGAAAAGTATATGACAACTGGGAAATGAGGAAAGGGAGATCATTAGGAGAGGATGGACGAGGGTGGAGGGTGTAAACAGGATGGAAGGGAGTGATGGGAGGGAGGGAAGGAGGTAACAGGGAGAGGAGGAGGGATACGGGGACGGAATGGGATGGGACTGAAGGAGGGGAGAGGAGGGGAGAGCAGAGGGAGGGATGAAGAGGACAGGAAATAACGGAGGGTGGGAAAGAGAGTGAAGTGGAGGGGAGGAAGGGAAGGGAAAGAGGTAAGAGGAGAGTTGAGGATGGAAGGGAAGGAAAGGAAAGAAATGAAAGGATGGACGGGAAGACAATGGAAGGGATGGGATGAGGAGGAAAAGGGAAGGGAAGGGAAGGGACGAGCTGGAAAGAGATGAGAGAAGGGTGTGTGTGTGTGTGTGTGTGTGTGTGTGTGTGTGTGTGTGTGTGTGTGTGTGTGTGTGTGTGTGTGTGTGTGTGTGTGTGTGTGTGTGTGTGTGTGTGTGTGTGTGTGTGTGAGAGAGAGATGGGTAAGAACAAATCAGTAAGGAAGAGCAATAATAACAAAGAAAACAGACCAAAAAAAAAGTAATCACGTGTTAAGGCACAGGGGTCACTTAATCGTACATTCCGGGGGCATAATTAAAAACAGTCATATCTTTCCTCTCTCTCTCTCTCTTTTATCATTTTCTCTTTTCCTCCTGTATCCTGTCCCATCCCTCACATCTATCTTTTAGCTCTATACACATTTTCCTCACCTTCCCTTCCCTCCTCTTACTTCCAATATCTACATTTTCCTACCCCTATCTTTCCTCCTTCCCTTAACTACTGATTTTCCTTTCGCGTCCCTTACTTCCTCCCTACCTCAATTTTCCCCTCCCTTCCTACCTACTTATCTCTCTCCTTTCCCCTCTTTCACTTCCTCTTTCTCATCCCCTTCTCAAAATCTTCCTCCTCCTCCCCCTCTCTTCCGTACCTGTCTCTTTTTTTTCGTAGACCTCCCTCTTCTCACCCTACCTCGCCTCTCTTCTCACTCACTTCCTCCCTATATAATTCCCCTTTGCATTCCTTCCCCTTTCTCGCCCTCCTCCTCTCACCCAATCTCTCTCTTTTACTCTCCTCTCCCTTCCATCACTTCTCCCTACATTCTTCCTTTCCCTTCCTCTCCCACCTTACCTCTCTCTCTCTCTCTCTCTCTCTCTCTCTCTCACCTTAGCAGTCCATGTGCCTCTTTCCTATATCCTTTCATTCTTCTTCCTCCCCCCCCTCTCTACCTCTTCCTCTCCTCCCTAATCCTTTCCCACTTTCTCCCTCACTCCTCCTCCTTACCTCTCCCTCACCTTTCTTCCCTACTTCTCTCTCCCCCCTCTTCCTCCCCCTCCCAGTCTTTTACTCTTCCTCCTACCTCTCCCTCCCTCCCTCCCCTCCCTCTCCTTCACTTCCTCCCTCCCTCCCTCAAGACACAAGATAAGGGGCGGAGTCTCCTAGGACGTGTCTGCCAGAGGAACGACTTTTACCCAAATCAATTTTTTTTTCTTCCAACGAACCAGCCAAAACAAAACCATCTCGTCGCCAAATTAACCTCAGAAAAAACAAAAGCATCAATCATCTACCCATTAGTCAGAACCTTTACATAAACACGAAACCGTCTGTGTTTTTTTTTTTCCATAAATTTAAAAATCCGTTAACGACACCTTCAACGTCAAACAAGAGGGGAGTCGCGCGGGGCAAAATTCAAATCAAATTACGAGGAAGGGCGCGAAATTCAAATGAACGGCGGGATTTTCAAATTAAGAGGGTTGTTCCACTCCAATACACGCGCAGGCAGATTATTGGGAGAGGGAGAGGGAGAGGAGAGGGAGAGACGGAGGTGAGGTGATGGAGAGGGGAGATAGGGGGAAGAGGCGGCCTGAGAGAGAGAGAGAGAGAGAATGAAGCGAGGGGATGTAACGTTGCGGAATGCAGGAAAGAAGAGAAAAGAGGATGGAAAGAATGGAAAACGATACATAAAAAGGTAAATGAAGTAAAGAGCTGTAGGAAAAAAGAAAAACTAATCTAGGGTGAAAAAGGTGAGGGGACGAAGAACTGAGATGGAAGGACAGAAAAATAAGACGTAAGGAAAGAGGGGGGAAATGATGATAAAAAGAAGGGTAGAGAAAGTGATAAAGGAAGAAAGGCAGGAGAAAAAAATGGGAGATGAGAAAGAAAGAGGATGAAGGAACGAGAGGAGGAGGAAAGTAAAAAGGAGGAATGAAAAGATAAAAATGGGAAAATGATGGGAAGAGGAAGGATGTGGAAGTGAATAGAAATAAAAGAAAAGGGGAAGAAAGGCGAGAGAAGGGAGAAAGTGACTAAATAGTAAACGGGAAGGAGAAAAGGGAAAAGGAACGAGAAATGGAATGGGTGAGAGGGAAAACAATGGGAGAAAGAAGGTGCAGAACGAAATAATGGAAGAAAGAGAGAGGTGAGATAGAGAGGAATAAATGAGCAAGGGTGAAGAAAAGGGGAAAACATGAGGGGGAGAAGAGGTGAGAGAGAGAGAGAGAGAGAGAGAGAGAATCGAGCTAATATACGAGGAAGTGGTAGATGGATTGGGAAGAGAAGGGAAAAAGTAGAGATGAGAGGGATTGTAAAAGTAACAAATTAGGCGAGTCGGTGTAGAGGCAGAAGGAAGAGAAGTCAGGAAACATGGGAAAACTAATAGGGAAATCCTTTGAAGGAAAAACAGAACGATGCAACTAAAAGAAGGAAACGGACGGAAAAAGTGCAATGCAGCAACTGAATAAGGGAAGGAAAGTATATTTAAGGAGAAACAAGGTACAGAAGGAAAATTAAAGCAGAGATTAATTAAAGCAGAGATACACGGAAACGGAAACAGACACACAGGAAAATAGGGAAACAAGAAACTATATTAAGCAGAGAATGGAAGCAATGAAAGATGGGGCAGAGTAATGCGAAAGGAGAGAGGAGGAACAAGAAAGAGGTGAAAAATGAAGGAAAACACGAGGATTAAGTGGAAGGAAGAGGGAAGAATGAGAATGCAACGGCAAGGAGAGACAGAAAAGACGAAGGTATGTCTGCAAACAAAAGACGAGGAAACACACACACACACACACACACACACACACACACACACACACACACACACACACACACACACACACACACCGACAAGAGAGGGAAGCGTAGGAAGAGGAATGCAAAGGAACTGAGAAGGACCTACAAAAAGGACACACTCAAGAAAAATGACAGAGGGGGGGCAAAGATAAAAAGAATAAACAAAAGGGAAGTGTTAAGAAGGAAAGAAAGATGCAAAAACGGGATACAAGCAAAAGATACACAGCAGGAAAGAAGGAAAAAGAGACAACGCACAAGAAAGAAAGCAAAGAAGAAATAAAAAGAAATTAGAGAAAACGGAGAAAAGACATTATTTAATGAAACGTATTCTAGTAACGAACACTATGACGGCAAAAACCACCGCCGCTCTATTGCAGGAAGTAAAATACAATATATACATACAAGTTCAGGGAATGCAGGATGGAAAGAAAGGAAAGAGGAGGGACAATAAGAGATGTAAGGGTGGGAGGGACAGGCAACACTTAGATTGGCGGGAATCCTCGTCTCTTTTTCTTCGCCCCCTCCTCTTTCAACCAGACGAATACGAGAACGCCGCCGAGGGAGCTTCAAAAGGACCCACAAAATCACTTATTTCGACCGATTTGTAAACTTTTTGGGAACCTGAGAGGAAGAAATGTTATAAGAAAAAAAATTACATCACGCTGGGGCTTATAAGAATTTAGCACAAAAATAATATAAAATATTCCCCCCCTCAACACCAGTTCATTTTTTTGGATTCAATCGGGTTGTTGGATTTTAAGGGGGATTTGCTACAAGAACGCTCCCGACGATCGAGTTTCCGTAATCTGTTTTTATGCTCCGTGGCGCTATGCTAATTGGCCGATAAATATGCCGGGGTGTGAGAAAGAGAGAAAGAGGGAGAGAGAGAGAGAGAAAGGGAGCGAGACAAGAGGATTCGTCACCTTTGTTTCTTGGGTTTGATGAGGGAAATTTCTCGAAGACTGGCGCACGCTTGAACCGGCTGAGTGGCGGTTCACACGGCTGGCTGGCGGTTCACCCCTTCACTGTGAGGACATACTAGTTTTGTTTTTTCAGTTCGGTCAGTAGCACACTCGTCTCGCAATGCGTGTGTCCCGAGTCGAGGGTTTTAACCCAAACTGTGGCGGGCATTCATAGTCGGTGCTGCAAGTATGAACTTTCAGGTGCTTGCGTGGTCGCCTCAGTTCCACCGGTAATTAAGTACGCACACACACACACACACACACACACACACACACACACACACACACACACACACACACACACACACACACACACACACACACAACCTGTACAAAATTTTGACTCTGACACGGATCGCTTCCTTGAGTACAGGCACCACTTTCCTAATCCGTACTACACCGACAAGTGGTCATAACCTGCAGTGAACCTAATCTAGACGGATACAGGTACTGCACTGCCGCACGACTTAACTGAGGATGGCTCTCTAGTAGTGATGGGTGGCGGTTAACTACGATGACGTATTAGTTTAGCTATTCTTGCTTCCTCCACATGATTTTATTCAACATAGGAAGGATCTCCAGTAGTGATGGGGTTAATTCAAGGCTATACTTAACCCACCCACCTCGACTAAAATAATTTGGTAACAGCAAGACGATATAATGACTGACAATTAACCCCTTAGATCAGATAACGTGTAGTGCGGCTTACCCTCGCTACCTCCAGACGATTTTATTCAACCTAAGATCTTAAAATGTACTGAAGAATTACGGAATACAGTGGTGGAGAGAGACGCTCTAGCTACAGTACAATCAAATACTACAGTCTGTTAGCCTCCCCTGCCTCTTTCTTACTGCCGGATTCACAGATGCTTGAATGAGACGTAGTGGACAAAGAAGCATATTATCACCCACAGATGAATGATAATATACACCTCAGTCCAGCATGTCACAGAGCTCCGGCGATGAAACAGAGGCAAGTGAGGCGAACAGACTTTAGTAATTGACCGGACAGTACCTACATCAGTGGTTTCCAACCTAGGGGGGCACGAAGGGCTGCTTGGGGGGGCGCGAAGGCTTGATAAAGAGGGTAATTATATTTGAAAACTATGAATTATGATGGAATTCAGTAATTTCTAAATATGGAGAAAATATTTCAGATATGAAATAGAAATCTAGTTATCTGAATATATAAACAATTTCAAAGATTAACAATCTATGATATTAGTTGACGTGCCAACTATGCCAGTAAAATACAGTATTTGAGGAAGGGGGGCGCAGGGAACGTGTCATGCAGTGAGGGGGAGAGAGAATTAGAAAAGGTTGGAAACCACTGACCTATAAGATTCATCCCATCATTATCATATCTGTTTTAATTTAGTCTTGATTCTTCTTTTCTGACAACTTAATTCACCTTACCAGAGTTTTCAAAATGAATGGTCAGATACAGTAATCACTAACTCCTTCACTACGTGGAACTCTTCAAAGCAGAATAAAAATCGTCTGGTGGCAAGCAAGAATGAAACATAAATACGTCTTCACAATAAAAAGGTTGATAAAAGACTGTTCAGACTTATCCTCAACGGAAGACTGGGCAATGGCATGACACTTCGTCATCTAAGAAGCAACAGTTCTACATACCACACACCATCACATTTGTATTTCGTTATGGTTACCTTCCAACACATTAATTCGGTTTACAAAGACTCTCTCTCTCTCTCTCTCTCAAGGAATTAAATATCATTCCACCCCTTCACTACGATTATCTTTATTTTTACCATGCTACCACCAGACGATTTTATAAAGTCCAAGAACATCTGGTAATGAAGTACTAAAAAAGGACGACTTCTGCTTGCTGTGGTCTGAATTAGGACATCTCACTCAACCCCATTACTACATTTTTTTCTATTGTCTTATCTTGTTAGCAGAAGACAATTACATTAACCCATTCAAGACGATGACGTGTTTTTATTTTTTATTTCTACCCTCCCCATACGATTTCAATTAGCTATTTCAGAAGGCAATTTTAGAAATAAAGTACTGTAATAAGATACCTGTAAATATAGCAACCTTCATTACAATTTCAGTACACGAGTTCTTTCCAAGGCCTGGTAAATCAGTCTACAAATATCAATAAAAAATAATTTAGTCTCCCTATTATCCCGTATGGGATGGCCACAAGTAAAATGGCCTCAACTTCACCCTGTCCTCTGCTATTTGGCTGCCCTCCCTCCAATTCATACCTCCTCCTCTTCCCGCCTGTATCTCTCCCCTCCATCTCATCCATTAAAACACGTTATGTGATTCAAGGGTATCTAGAACCTCTCGTAGGGAAAGGGTCAAACAGGACGAGTTATTACTGAAACGGCAAATTGACCTATATCTATAAAAGAAAAAACCACACACACACACACACACACACACACACACACACACACACACACACACAAATACCAGTAACTGACGTATACGACTGAAGCATTCTGAGTGAAACATGACAATTGAACGAAAAAAAAAAAGACAAGGAAAATTTTAATTAAAAGGACGTAAGGCTACGTGACTAATACCAGTTAACTGACAGTGAGTGTGATAAGGAGACTAGGTGTTGATAAGCTCTCTCTCTCTCTCTCTCTCTCTCTGCTGACTCACACACACACACACACACACACACACAGACACACACACACACACACACACACACACACACACACACACACACACACACACACACACACACACACACACACAAAACACACACACACACACAGTAAAAAAAAAAAAAAATACCGCTTAAAAATGGGTTTATTTAGAATATAAACAATACAGATAAACCATAAAAATGGAATAATATAAAAATAGAAAAAAAAAATGATGATAACTATGATAAAATACAGCGTGAAGGGACGGGCATGAAAAGTATCATATGAACTACAGTAATGGAAAAGGAGAAAGAAACGAAAAGATGAGGTGAAAATATGAAGTGGGAAAACGTGAAAAAGTAATGGAAGATAAGACAATGGGAGAAAGAAAAGATCATGAGATGGAGGATGTTCAAAAGCAGAAGAAATGAACCAAGTGAAATGGGTGGAAATATCAACTACTGTTTAGCTCTAACAAGCTTCCGATGACAGTTGAAAGGAGCTGGGGGATGACACTCTGAAAAGGGCCACGGGGTAAAAATGGAAGTGATATGGCAGTGAGATACCTATACACCTACACACCTCCATCAACCCTACCTTTGTTTCCATCCTCACCCCTCACCCCCCCACACACACACCTATCCCTACCCAGGGACCCAACAACAATGTTGAATGCTGTTGCTTAATCCAGTCTTTCTGGCCAAGCAGACCCACTGACCACAAGTAAACAACTGCTCCTGTGAGGCTGCCCTACATGTATAGCAAAGTACATGCATCATGCAAGGAACTCGTGCCCCCTTGTGGTACACAATGCCTCACTAGGGTCAGATCAGGAACCATTCCCATGGTGAGGTGCAGGGATATATGAAGATGTTTGACTCCTGGGTGAACTCCACAGCTGCTCTGCTCCATCCAGGGCAATGCAGTAGTGCTACTACATGAAGGGTCTTTGTCAGCACTGTGTGATATGCAATGGTTTCTAAACAAATAAAAACAAATACAGCAACTACATTCTATAGACATTAATATATCAACTTGGATATCACAGTCAACTAGAACATTTTTTTCTTCATCTCATTTTCATTAATAAAACAAAACCATTGACATGCATCATTTTACAAAGTTACTGTAGTGGATTCCCTGAACAGCCACTCCATGATATCAGTAATTAGCCACAATTTGTTATGATAAGATACAGTAGCGATCTTACCTGGTGTGACATTGTCAGCCAAATTCTATATACAGTACACATAAACTACTCGTTAAATAAGCAATCCCTTTCAGCCCAAGGATATATTTTGTAATTTATTCTAGTTACCACCAGACAATGTTATTCAACTTTGGAGAGGCCCCTTCAGCTGTAAGCTAACACCTTCAGCCTGAACACAATTTTCTTAATCTGAAAAAAATTGCTTAGCACTAACCAGAATTTAAAAAAAAAAAAAAAAAAAAAAAAAAAAGATGTCCTTGACCTGAAAGGGTTCGAGACAAAGTGTAACATGCAGGACAGTTGGAGGGAAAGAAAATCAAGTAAGGTGAACACTCACCATCGAGATACACTTCACTCTCCAACTGCTTATCAACCCAGAAGAGAGATGCGATAGGGCCTGCCAGAAGCACAATATAAGAAAGTAATATAATAAACTGGACAAGATTACTGCTGGACACCATAATTTACCAAAAGTTTTCATCATTTGTACTACATCTGTATGTGAACAGAGATTAGGTTATGCTAGTCAGGAACTGCCATAGTTCTCCTCACATAATAATTTATTTTCAATCTATCAAATTTCACAAGGATGAATTCAAATCAATGATATTGTCGAGATTTTTACAAAATAGTCACTTATCATTACTATGTAATACAATACAATATACCAGTACAGCTAATAACAATACAGTACAGTACAGTAAATGGTAACAGCCAACCCTATATTTCTCTTTATATGACATGGCCACCATATCCCAGATAATCTAAGAATCCAACTACCTTTCTTGGCAATATTTCAGGAGAATGACATGATCATTTCCTACCTTTCTCTCACCCCTGTTCTCCTCACCATCCTTTTTCTTCCACTTCCTTCACCCTCATTTCCCTATAACCCATCAGAATTTTCCCAACCCTGTCCATCACTTGCTTATTCCCTCCTTCCTTCCCTCTTCTTTTCCTACTCCTTCATAATCTCTCACCCTTCTCCCTCACTCACTCAATCACTTGTTCCTGTGTTCTTCACTGCTTCCTATCCCCACCTCACTCTCCCACTCCTTCTATCTCTTCCCCCTCCTTTCCTATCCCTTAACACTCCCTCTTCAATTTGCCTTCACTTCTCTTCCTTTCCATCTCTCACTACTGTTCCCCTTCTGTTCCCCATATCCTCCACATCCAGTTGCTATTTATTCTCCAATTTTTCTCTCCTTAATTCTTTTTTGACCTTCCATATATCTCCCAGTTTTCCCCTCCATTTCACCTTCTTCATTCACTTTGTCTCCCTCCTTAAGCACTCACTCATTACTCACTTCTATTATCCTTTTGCTTATCTTTTTCCCCTGCCTACTTCCTCTCTTTCATCCATTCCTTCCCTCTTTCAACATTATCTAACTTATATTAGCAGTCCCACTTTCTTCCCATGTTATTTATGTTAAACCTTTCCCTCCCATCCTTACTCTTTCCCCTCTATCTCTTACTTTACATTTCACTCCCTTCTCTCTTCCCCACCCGTTTGTTCCATTTCTTCCCTTCATCTCTCCTTTCCCTTCCCCCCTTCTTCTCCATCTCTTCCTAAACTTCTTTCCCCCAAGTGCTCTTCTCCCTCCCTCTCTCTCTCTCTCTCTCTCTTCTATGCAGAGAAGGTACCAAAGGCTTGAAGCCGGCAAAGTAGTTCCCTCCAAGAAAAAACATACAAAAGAGCTAAATTCAAGATATTATTTTTGAGATGTATCTTCTTCCTCACTGTCTTTCACATCCATTTTAATCCTTACCTCCTATCTCAATCAATCACTCCCCTCAATCCCTCTCTCTTTCTCTCCCCTCTCCTCTTCTCCCTCAACTTTCCCTCTATTCCTCTTCTTTATCTTATCTCTTTTCATCTCCCTTCTTAACCCTTTGCCTACCCAATCTTTTCCTCTTCTCTTTTTCCTCCTTCCACTTCTCTTCTCTTCCCTTCCCTCTCATCCCCTCCCCTAGTTCTTCCACTTCCTGTTTCTCTTCCTTCCCCTCCCTCTCTCCTGTTTCCTTCCCTCTCCTTTCCTTACTTCACACTCACCAGGATCAGCCAGTCCGGTTGTTTCTAGCAGAATGTAGTCAAACTTTCCCCTTTTCTTCATCAAATTTTCTATGGCCTTCACTCCATTGTCCCTGAGGATGAAAAAAAAAAAAATTAATATGAATCTCTCTCTCTCACTCTCTCTCTCCTTTTTTACCAGATTCTGTTACCTCAGTCATCATCCTCTCCTTATCCTCACTTTTCTTCCATTTTTCCTTCTATTATTGTAACACTGTCCACTTCCCTTTATGTCTCTCCTGTTTCTCCTGTCATTTCTCCTTAACTTCTCTCTCTTTTCATCACGACTGCCTGCTTAACCTTTCTTCCCTCCCTGTCTCCAACTATATTCTAGCACTGCCATCGTCTCTTTATATCTCTCCTGCTTCTCCTAACATACAGTATTTCCTTGACTTCTCTCTCTTCCCCCTCCCAGTCTATCAAACACTTCCTCTCCTTCTTCCCAGTCTCATCACTTAATTTCTTCTCCCCTTCCTATCTCTCCTTTTACCTCAAAGTATCGTTACTTCACCTCTTCTTCCTTCTTTCTTACATCATTCTTCGTTTCTCCTCCTAATGTCCTATCTATATCTTCTCTTCACTCCACTACTCATATTCTTTTCCCCTCCCCCGTCATTTCCTCAGCCCCCCTCATGCATTATTTTCTATCTTTCTCTACTCCTCTCCCTGCCTCTCTGCCTACTCTGAACATCTCCCCAATCACTGTCACTTCACATGTAATTTTTCTTTTATATTTATTGTCTGCTTTCCTTGCCCACACACACCTTCTAAACAGCATCCACCTCCTTATCTCACCTAGGCCTCCCTCACTTCCTCCTTCCCTTCATTTCACCTTCCATCTCTCCCAGCACCTGCTCACTATCCTCAAGATAAGGCAGATAAGCTTTGATGCCAGGAAGTTATGCTACCCACCAGAACACGCCACCAACCATATCTGGAAATCACTGTCAGTGTTCACATCCACAGCTCCATTGTCAATCTTATAATGTATTCAGCTGCTAACAAACAGCCCAAAAAACGAAGTCTTCATATGTCCAAGAGCCTTCCGAAAGTGCATAGAGTGTCCTTGCAAAATAAGTGGTTGATTTTTTTTTTTCATTACTACAGTGCACCAAAAAAATAAATGAAACATTCACTAAAAAAAAAAAAAAAAATGAAATTACCACTGCAGCAGAAAAATGCACCAAAAAAAAAATAATAATCTAGACAAAAATGAAACAAAACAAAACAAATGCATAAGCCAAACTTTATAAATGTTCAGTTAATACCCTTTCTTCAGTATCTAACTGGTTAATTGTTCTCTGTCCAGGTGTAAAAGAAATGAAAGCTGAAAAATATAGTGTAATGTTACTCTGACCAATGTACAGGCAGGATTCTTATCGCTACCTTTCTAATACCGTATGTCAAACCTCCACTGCACCTTATCAATGAAAATAAACCATCAGTTAGTACCTAATCCCAAACCTGAACCTTTTTTATGTCAATCACATCATATAAAAGGACAAGATTTTTTCTTTTTACAAAACTTTACATATTTAAATACATCATGTACTGTTCTTACTAGTGAACTACAGTACATATAATTTGACCTACCATCTAAATCATAATTACAACAGCATACTACATAAATCCCAGAATACAGCTTTCTCTTCAAGTGTTAAAGACATCAGGGGAAATGCTAACAGTAGAATAATAGTTGCAATTTTTTTTTTTTTTTTTTTAACAATGAGAGGTGACTGACAGTTTCTGTTAAGTAATGCTACCTGGGGAGTAGGTTAGTCTCCTACTCTTGTGAATTCTGAACTACAGTAGCCTTGTCTCAGGACCTCTACACTATGAAGGTGGAGGTATTACTTGGGTGGACTGCTTTCTTGATAACCCCAGATTAGTTATTTAGCTGTGGGAATCTTTGCTTGTGAAAGATGCTCTCCTAAAATTAACTCCTTCAGTAGGCTAGCTGAGACACCAATAGAACTTTTCTTGCAGCTAACACCAGACCATTTCATTAAGATAAGGGAAACCTTTCCCAGTAAAAGGGCTAAGGTTGATCAGGCTGCAGGAAACTCGCAACATTCACAAAACTACATCTATTTATCTACAGCCACATGCCTTAATCCCACGGCGGATGGCCACAAGCAAATCACTTCCAAATTGCCCTGTCTTCTGCCACTTGGCTATCCCCCCCTCCAACTTGTTGCATCACCCTTTCTCATATTTCTCTTGATTTCATCCCTGCAGCACATCCTAGGTCTCCCCTTCCCTCTCGCTCACATAGTCAGTCTCTTATTCTCCATCTTCTCCACATGGCCAAACCATCTCAGAAAATTTCTTTATAAGACTCTCAATCATATCCATATCAATACCACAATGCTCTTTTACTTCCTCAATTGTCTGTCTGTCTCTCCATGTAACTTTACATGTTTCAAACAACTCACTTCCACTGCTTTCATTCTTGACTTGCGTCCTTCCAACAGTGTCCAAGCTCTGACATACTCTGTCAAATTAGTACTATAATATGTTTATTCTGTTCCTAATCTGCCTGCACACTGTACAGTGATGACCTATTACCAAAATACAGGTACTGCAATATTCAAGTAACATGGTTTTATCTGACAATGAACCATCATGTCTTATATTTAAACATAAAGTTAGTCTAGGCTTAATTTCTATAGATGTAATGCCATTATTATGGTACTGTACCAACAAGATAAAGTGTAAATTACTGTACTTGGAAACTGTATAGATTCACAGTAATGTTCAATACAGTAATAAAATGCTTACAATATTAAAGATGCTCCTTCACATTATGCAGCATGTTATACATACGTTAAATCAAACTGTCTGGTATTGGCCAAATAATCATTCAAAACAATTTTATTAGGTTCAAAGGGTTAACACCGGCTTACGATCTGTTTTAATGTCCCTCTCATACTTATGCACATGGCCAATATTTATCAGTTCTGCCACTGGTTGCTCATCATCAACACATTACACATGATGGCCACATCAGGATCACAAGTTTTTATGGAAATGTATTCAAGTGATAAAGCCCATGCAATGAACTTCATAGATACCTACCCCATGGTAAATTACAATGCTTTTCATACAAATGAAAATGTAAACTGGGGAAAACCAGTAAATCAGATTTATATGTAGCAATAATAGTTCTAAATGGCACTTCCTCTGTTAATTACTGTCAACTTCATGGCAAAAAAGGGTGAATGGCAGGATATACTAAGGACTCACTGTACACAACCACAGCAAACTACTCAACAAAGGTTCAGTAACCTTATCAGAAATCCTTTGACTCCACCACTTCAACCAAGATAACGTTTTTATACAGACATCTCATCAACATTCATGCTCCTTGAATGTCCTCAGTCAGTAACTGATGATAAGATAGCCTCACAACTCGACATTCATGCTTGAAATGAGTAAGCACAACTGTGATGCGCAATACTGAAAGACACATTAAATTAAAAAATCAAACAGAGCTATCTGCATAATCCCTTCAATCCAGTGACATTTAAAAAAAAAAAATCTTGCTGTCTCACAGATTATTTTTATTCAGCTAATGGAAACTTTTTTCAGACTGAAGGGGATGGATGCTGTCTTTATTTAAACCCTAACTAAATTAGATTTCCCTTAAGCAGAATAAAATCACCAGACTAAAGGACTAAAACATACATCATGAAGGTTCCTGACCAAACCTTTTCTCCTCCTACTAACTACCCTATACATATATATATATATATATATATATATATATACACACGAGGTGTGACAAAAAAGAAACGAGACTTTGGCTGCTAATGACACAATTCATCAGCCACACAGTAATGAAGTATATCACAGTGTTGCCCAACATCTCAGCACTGTATGAGAAAAGCAGCAGTTCAATTAACCTATTATCATTCTTTTCACAGGTGGTTTTGTAGCTCCTGTCAAGTGCCCTCTGTCACAGAATGAGCCTTGAGCAAAGGATTAACGTCAAGTTCTAGGCTAACTTGTTAAAACTCCTGCAGAAATCCTTGCCATGCTGAAGGATGTGTGGGGACAGAAAACAGTGTCCTGCACACGTGTCTATGAGAGGCACAAGAGGTTCAGGATGGGGCCGGGTGATGCTCCAAAATGTCCCGTGACACATCCACATGACAGATCTTTTGGTCCTCGGAGGGCAGTTTGGGCACCAACTTTGCACAAATCTTCCGCATGGCCAAATCTTTCAATGAGATGGACCTCATTGACTCCTTATTTAATCCCTGTTGCTCAGCCATTATTCTGATCGTCAGTCTGCGATCACTCTGCACCAATTCCTTGACCTTCTGGATGTTGGCATCATTTCATGTTGTTGAGGGACATCCTGGATTTGGGTCCTCCTTCATGTCACCCCGCCCCATCCTGAGCCTCTTGTACCACTCATAGACACGTGTACAGGACGTTGTTTCCTCTCCGTACACATCCTTCAGCATGGCAAGGGTTTCTGCAGGAGTTTTTCCCATGTTAGCCAAGAACCTGATGTTAATCCTTTGCTCAAGGCTCATTCTGTGACAGAGGGCACTTGACAGGAGCTACAAAACCACCTGTGAAAAGAATGATAATAGGTTAATTGAACTGCTGCTTTTCTCATACAGTGCTGAGATGTTGGACAACACTGTGATATACTTCATTACTGTGTGGCTGATGAATTGTGTCATTAGCAGCCAAAGTCTCGTTTCTTTCTTGTCACACCTCGTATACTGTATACATATATTTAAAAAAAAAAAAGTGGATAAGCCCTACATTTTTTTTTTAAACATTTGTAGAATACCTATGGTTATCCTACTAACCACCCTATACAAAAACAAAAAAGGGGGGTAAGCCCTTTTTTTTTTTTTTGAACATCTGTGGAATACTTATGGTTATCAAATTTTACCCATCTGGCACCCACACTACAGAGTACAGTCAGCAATTAAAGACAAAGCACAGTCACATTCTATTATCATTACATGGTTTGGATGTCAGCATTACAATTGGGGTCTAGCCATCTCCTTTCCATTTTAATGTTTAAGCATATGACCTTCAGTACTATGTATGTCGCCAAGTTACTGAAGAACTGCTCCACCCAATTACAGTATTTACTTCCCTGGATCAGACCTCTGTGATAAGAAAGTCACACTGATACTAAACTGGGTAGCACTGACAGGAAAGTTCCAGTAACTGTGCAAAAGATATCAAAATACAGTAACTACTAAGGGGAATGAAAAGAGAAGAGATAGAAGATCAAGAATGATGAAACGGAAACGGGAATAAGAAGAACATACATGTCAGACAGCAGAGTACAGGTACAGACTGAGGCAATAATTACTAAAGGGAAGGAGAAGATATGGAGAACAGGTGGAGATATGACAGAAAAGGTTAAGACATAAAACAGTAAAGAAGAGGAAGCAAGAGATGCAAGGAATCTGAATGCAAGAGGGAAGGGTGAAGGCAAGAGAAACAGTGGAGGAAAAAGTGAAAAACAAAGGCACAAGAGAACGATGAAGACAAGAGCAAGGGGGGTCAAAACAAAGAGAAAACAGTAAAAAGGAGAAAGATGTATAGCAACAATAGAAAGACTGACACAAGAGAGGCAGAAGCAAAAAATAAAAGATGGAGAGGATAGAGGAATAAAGGCAATAGAAAACATGGAGGGAAGCACGACAGGTGGAAACAGAATGAAAGAAATGGAAAAGGTAGTACTGTACACAAAAGAAAATGGAAAAAATTAAAAGATGTGTTTAGGATGAAAGAAAGGGAAATGGAAGCACACAGAGAAGTGAGGGAGAGGGAAAAAAGGAGTGTGAGATAAGGAGAGGATGAAGCTGAGAGGTAGGGGGATAAGGAGTGAGAGGCCAGGCATCAAGGTAACACAGTATCATTCACCAGCACTCCATCATCACAGGCACACACACCATGATATCAAGGTACAGAACAGCACTCTTCTCTACATCTTTGCATTTTAATATATATATATATATATGCTGTATATAGATAGATAGATAGATAGATATAAACAGATGGATAGATGAATATACAGACAGACAGATAGACAGAGATACATGGATAGATAGATAGAAGGAGAGACAGACAGAAAGACAGATATAGATATATAAATATAAATTAATTTATTTTTTATTTATTTATATTTCCCAGGGAATGGCCCCAGGAATTGATGGTGTGTGTGGTGAAATGCTGAGGTATGGGGGTGAGATTGTTGTAGAGTGGATATGGAAGTTGTGTAGATTGGCTTGGGAAGAGGGAAGGGTTTCAGAGGACTGGAAATCAGGTATAATTGTTCCTTTATACAAAGGAAAAGGGGAGAGAGAAGTATGTGGTAACCATAGGGGTATTTGCCTTCTTAGTGTGACTGGAAAAATATATGGTAGAATACTCATTGATAGGGTTAGGCATATGACATAGGAGCTAGTTGGAGAAGAACAAGGAGGATTTAGGAAGGGAAAAGGGTGTGTAAATCAGATATTTGTTATAAGATGTTTAGTGGAGAAGTATCCAGAGAAGGGAAAGAAAGTGTATGCTGCCTTCATGGACCTGGAGAAACCTTATGACAGAATAGACAAGCAAGGTATGTGGAAGGTATTAAGAATATATGGAGTGGAGGGGAAATTGTTGAGTGCTGTGAAGAGTACATACGAAGAAGCTAGGGCTATGGTGCGAGTGGATGGTGAGCTGAGTGAGTTCTTTGATCTCAATGTGGGACTGAAACAGCGTTGTGTGATGTCTCCATGGCTGTTTAATATATACATGGATGGGGTTGTAAAGGAGGTGCAAGGTAGGGCAGTGGATGTTGGGGTGGCTCTAATGAATGAGGGTGAGATTTGGAAGATTCCAGTGTTGCTGTTTGCTGATGATACAGTATTGTTGAGTGAAGATGAATGGGAGTTGCAAGGTTTGGTGAATGAATTTGGGACAGTGTGTAGGAAGAGGAATCTGAAAGTTAATGTAAACAAGAGTAAAGTTATTGTGTTTGAGAGGAATGAAGTCACAGAATGTACAGTGAGGTTGGATGGTAAGGATATGGAGAATGTGAATGCATTCAAGTACTTGAGTAGTGTGATGAATAAGGATGGAACGTTGGGGGATGAAGTGCGTGAAAGGGTACAGCAGGGAAGGAAGGTTGTTGGTTCACTGAAAGCAGTGATGAGAAATAGGGAGGTGAGTATGGAAGAAGCAACTGCATTATAGTATTGTGATCCCTACCCTGATGTATAGAAGCGAGGCGTGGACCTTGCAAGAGGGGAACAAGTCAAGAGTGAGTGCAGTGGAAATGCGTTACTTGAGAGGAGAATGTGGAGTGACATGGAGGGACAGGTTGATGAATGAAGAAATGAAGGAACGTTGTGGGGTGGATGTGGATGTGGTTGAGAAGATTAGGAGAAATACACTGAGGTGGTTTGGACATGTGGAGAGAATGGAGAATGAAAGACTGACTAAGAGGGTGTATGTAGGTGAGGTGGAGGGAGGGAGAGGGAGGGGTAGACCGAGGATGAAGTGGAGGGATGGAGTTGAGAGGTATATGAGGGAGAGGGGAGTGAGTTGGGGGGAGGGTAATCAAATGGTGGGTGACAAAGCGACTTGGAGGCGTTTTGTCTGCGGCCACCCTTTGCGAGATTAGGGCATTGGGCTATAGATAGATAGATTTATATGTATGTATCTATTGGTGTTGTGGTGTGGAGTTGACTGAGATGGTATGAACATGCTGAGAAGATGGAGGATGACAATTGGGTGCGGAAAGTGAGAAGTGTGAACGATGAAGGTAGAGTTGTAAGAGGCAGACCAAAAAAGACCTGGGATGAGGTCGAGTGTGACCTCAGGGATATGGGATTGAATAGTGAGGCTGCCAGCAATCAAGCAGCGAGGAGAGGCACCATTATGTGACAAAGACCAATGCATGCAAGCATGTTGTATCCTTTATAAACTATACAAATAATACGATAGAGAAATTAAGTCACTGAATGTACAGTGAGGTTGGATATGAGGAATTGGAAAATGTAAGTGCATCTAAGTACTTCAGTAGCTTGATGAGTAAGGATGGAAGTTTGGAGGATGAAGTGCTGAAAGGGTTCAACAAGGAAGACACATTGCTGGTTCACTGAAGGCAGGTATAAGAAATAGGGAAGTGAGCATGGAAGTACAAAAAGTCACTGCATGATAGTACTGTGATACCAACTCTAACATACGGAAGTGAATACTGGACTTTGCTGGAAGGACACAAGTCAGGAGAGAAAGAGCAGTGGAAATTAGTTATTTGAGTGGAGCATGTGGAGTTACATAGAGGGACAGACTGACCATTGAGAAAGTGAAGTAGAGTTGTGGTGTGAATGTGGATGTGATGGAAAGCATTAGGAAAAATATAATGAGGTGGTTTGGTCATGCGGATAGGATGGAGAGCATATGTGAGTGAGGTGGAGGGAGGGAGAGGGAGAGGAAGGCCCAGGATGAGAAAGAGGGATGGAGCGCGAAACCACAAATATCCATAAAATTTGTCACAAATGCAACTCCAAAAACAAAATCACACTTACGCAGTAACAGAATTTGTGGTTTGTCGAAGTGATTGCAGAAGTGCCCATCTGTGAGATATATTTATATACACTCAAACCTTGATTTAAAGGACCTCCATTTAAGTGATTTCGGATTTAAGGGACTCCATATTCTATCTGACAAGTAGACAAGACCATTCAAAAATGATATGTAATGTCTAGGTTATGAACATAAACGTTTCTTTATACAGTACCTGTAAAATTATATTCATAATCATATAAATAAGCAAGATAAGTGAAACAATCATTGCCTTTCATAATAAGATTGTCTTTATATGTGGTAAAACAATGGACACTTTCGAGTAAGGGGCATTTTCAAGTAAGGGACAAGTTGATTCCCTACTTAGTCCCTTAAATCGAAGTCTGAGTGTATATACAGTATATATATACTGTATATATATATATATACTGTATATATATATATATATATATATATATATATATATATAGGGCAGTGGATGTGGGGGTGGCCCTAATGAATGAGGGTGAGATTTGGAAGCTTCTGGTGTTGCTGTTTGCTGATGATACAGTATTGTTGAGTGAAGATGAATGGGAGTTGCAAGGTTTGGTGAATGAATTTGGGACAGTGTGTAGGAGGAGGAAGCTGAAAGTTAATGTAAACAAAAGTAAAGTTATGGTGTTTGAGAGGAATGAAGTCACAGAGTGTGCAGTGAGGTTCGATGGTGAGGATATGGAGAATGTGAGTGCATTCAAGTACTTGGGTAGTGTGATGAGTAAGGATGGAACTTTGGGGGATGAAGTACGTGAAAGGGTACAGCAGGGAAGAAAGGTTGTTGGTACACTGAAAGCAGTGATGAGAAATAGGGAGGTGAGTATGGAAGTTAAGAAGTCACTGCATGATGGTATTGTGATCCCTACCCTGACATATGGAAGCGAGGTGTGGACCTTGCAAGAGGGGAACAAGTCAAGAGTGAGAGCAGTGGAAATGAGTTACTTGAGAGGAGCATGTGGAGTGACGTGGAGGGACAGGTTGACGAATGAAGAAGTGAAGGAACGTTGTGGGGTAGATGTGGATGTGGTTGAAAAGATTAGGAGAAATACACTGAGGTGGTTTGGACATGTGGAGAGAATGGAGAATGAAAGACTGACTAAGAGGGTGTATGTAGGTGAGGTGGAGGGAGGGAGAGGGAGGGGTAGACCGAGGATGAGGTGGAGGGATGGAGTTGAGAGGTATATGAGGGAGGGGGGGTGAGTTGGGGGGAGGGGCGTCAAATGGTGGGTGACAGAGTGACTTGGAGGCGTTTTGTCTGCGGCCACCCTTTGCAGGATTAGGGCGTCGGGCTATAGACAGATAGATATATATATATATATATATATATATATATATATATATATATATATATATATATATACACTATATATATATATATACACTATATATATATATATACTGTATATATATATATATATATATATATATATATATATATATATATATATAAATACTGCATACAGTATCATAGAGAGAGACAGTAAAACCTCGATTTAATGTACCTCGATGGACCAGATATTGGATTTACATGGACACTATGAGGCCACTGGATTTTCATTGGCTATAATGAACAATGTCCATTAACCCTTTAACCGCGGGTGTCATCCCAGAATGACATTGCAAAAACTGGACCAAACCGCGGGTGTCATTCTCGAATGTTTGTGAATATTTTGAATACCGCGCGTTTTTTCCGCGCGCCAATTGTTTCAAGGGAGAGTAGCTATTAAGTTCTTTCACTCCAGCCGACCCCCACCTCCCACCCTCCAGGCCCCCCACCCTACCCCTGACCAAACACACATCAGTATCTGTCCAGCTGTGTGAGTGACAACACCGCTGATGTGGCAGTGAAGTGCGGGCAATTACAATGCCTTTTACCTGCCTCAGTGAACACAGAGTGGGTGTTTATCGTATGTGCAGTGTTCATATATGTTTACAGTATTATTATCAGAATGAGGTTGGCATTTGGTAATGGTGTGTGAGCGAAAAATAGTGATTTTAGATCGCTCACTTCTAATGGCACTGCCCATCCAGTGATAGTCAACGAAATCATGAAACCTACATCATTCCAAAGCCGAAGGTTAGTACTTTCTAATGGTACCTTATTTTTCGCTCTAGATTTCTTCTGTGCAGAGTTATAAAGGTTTAAAGTTTGTTTACATTTTGGCTGGAACCCCTGCAGGAGAGGCCAGTCGGGGAAAAACAATGCCCGCGGTTAAAGGGTTCAATGGTTCACAATGCGTCGCAATACATGTTTCATGAAAAATTGCAATAACATGGATGTGAAATAAACTGCAAAAGGCCAAAATTACAGGGTCATATTAGTGTAAAATGGGTATAGTTTTCATTTCTAATGCTAGACCATGCTGCTGTACTCATTTGTTTTCAAACACGTGCTTGAAATATCACCTCACTGGGGAACCATCGGATATAACGGACTTTCGGCTGTAATGTATTGGATCAAGCTTACCCCCAATTAGTCTGTTATAGTGAGGTTTTGCTGTGTGTGTGTGTGTGTGTGTGTGTGTGTGTAGATACTGAATATATATAAATATATACAGGTACTGTATATATGTATATACAGTATATATATATATATATACAGTGGTTCCTCATTTTTCGCTGCTTGGATGTTCTGCCAAAACCACTCGAAATGTGAAACGTCGAAATGTGAAGTTAAGAATCAATGGGAAAAATAGAGGAGCGTTCCGGTGGGACACGTACCTACCCTATCAGAAAGTACTATAACACCAAACAGGCCCTACCCTCCCGTGACGCTGCCAACCCCAACCTGGCACTAAGGGATCTGCACACACACACACACGAGAGAGAGAGAGAGAGAGGTAAAGTTGATCTGCACGCACACACACACACACACACACACACACGAGAGAGAGAGAGAGACAGAGAGAGAGAGAAAGTTGATCTGCACACACACACACACACACACACGGGAGAGAGAGAGGGGTAAAGTTGATCTGCACACACACACACACACACACATGAGAGAGAGAGAGAGAAACAGACAGACAGATACAGGGAATCTGCACACACACACACACACACACACGAGAGAGAGAGAGAGAGAGAGAGAAGGAATTTGCACACACACACACACACACACACAAGAGAGAGAGAGAGAGAGAGAGTAAATAAAGAAATAGCATAAAATGCATCCCTTGCGCAAATGAGGAGATAAGGCGTGAGAGCCGTTGTCTCAGACAGAGAGAGAGAGAATAAAATAGAGGAATGGCTCAGCGTTCCTTCCTCCCTTGGAATGAATGAATGACGTCCCTCTTGTCTTTCATTCTCCATTCCCTCCATCCTCTAGCCCCATCACCTAGGCCAAAGCCCTCGAAGTCGAACTCAGGCTCCAGCACCTCCACTTCCTCTCTGTCCACTTCTCCTCCTTCATCCACCCCTGCTGGCACATCTAAGTCTTGCAGAATAGCAGCCACATTCTGTCTCTCCTGAAAATATCATGTGATCTGTGTGATCTGGGCTTGTCTCTGCTCCTGTATGTTTCTGTTGTAGACGGCCATCACTTGATACTTCAGATCACTCAAGGTCGATAGGATGTTGGTAGCCTCAGGCATGTGTCGTCGGCTGCCAGCTGGGAGCATCGAAATGTAGGGAAATTCGCGAAGTGTGAGACACCTCGGAAACTTTTTTCTTGCACGAAAAACGAGGCGTCGAAGTAAAATATGTCGAAATATGAGGAACCACTGTATGTATGTATGTATGTATATATATATATATATATATATATTACTTCCCTTGTTATAGTACAGTACCTCTAACCTATACCTGTTTGTTATTCATAACAAATAAGCTCAATGATATATCTAATATGCTTTCTTCTCACTATGCTGAAGAGTTAAAGAGGGACACCTTCACATAGTCACACCAATACAACCGGGTAAGTTAAAAGCCTATTCATTAGAGATGTACCAATACCAAAATTTTGACCAATACCGATACCCATACCCATACTACTGCCGATACCGATATCGATACCATTGAGGGAGGGTGATGCATGCCATCTGAGGGCTGTGGCAGGGCCCTGAGCCACTGATGCGAGGCTACCAACCTGTCTCATACATGTCCATGATAGCAGATGTGACTCATTACCAAAGAATGTACCGTATTTCTACGCACCATGTACTCAAAATAATATGATACTAAAGAATTGAATATTATCAATAATTTATTTTTTATCTCTATAAAACATCCAAATTTTATCTAACAAAATAACTTCCAATGAGTGATATGCTACGCACTAAATTCCTTTTAACCCCTACACCGCGGGCATGTTTACCAATGTTTTGCGTGTGCCGCGGGGTTATTCGGGCTCCGACACACTCTCAAAAAATATTTGCCAAAAATCAGTTACTAGTCCTAGAATATTAAAATTACATATGCTTATGGCACATACCTTCAGCTTTCTCCTGGAATGTTTGTTGAGCCTTCATCGGTTACCGTAGGACTTGTGGAGACCTCTGAAGTTGGGTAACGAAGTCTCCACTTTACACTTCCCGACAACCCGTAATATGATTACCACAGCCAGATATTAACACTATAAACACTACTCTATGATTTTCAAGTAGTTTGGGATCCATACTCCAAAAAAAACAACAACTGTGAAAGCAATGAAAATTACGAGCGCGTCTGACCGTCGCACTTGCGCTACTTCGCTCTTGGTACTCTGTCATTTATTATTCATAAAACCCCTCACACTTTATGTTTCTATTACTATATAACACTTATATATATCTACAGTCTTTATCCATAAGTTTCCTTCAGTAGTATTAGTTTATTGTCACTGTAGGGATTCAATTTCTTTCAGTAAAATACGTAGCATTCACTTTCTTGTCCTGTATACTAGCATTGAGAGTGAATGTCACTTTCAATTTCCCTCTCATAACTCACAGTATTCAGACATGCTAGAGTGAAACTTTCACTTTCATTACTCCTAGGGTATATACTCATATTCTTATAATACTACTCATTTACATTTCTATTTACGTTCTCTATTTTATTTACGTTATTTACATTTCTATTTTATTTACACTGTGTTATGCACTGTCACTTGAAGTAACTTATAAAACTATTTTCCACTGTTCACATATATTTACATTCATTACTTTCACTTGCTGTTTACACATTACTTACACATTATTTACAATTCCATTTGCACTGTTTTACTCAATAGAAAGATCATAGTTGCTCTTTTATCAATTGTCAGCCCTTTACCTCTTTCTACACGAGGTTTAGTAGGGGGTAAAGGTCACAGGGGCCTTTGCATGGGGGTGAAAAGGCCCTGAAGCTAGCAAGAGCGAACAGACGTACCCCCACACTGGAAGATGAGAGTGAACTGATAAGGGTGGGCCGGGGTGGAGGCCTACCTAGGGAAATCGGTACTGCCAACGTTGAGCCTCTTGACACAGCTATTTATAGCAGTGAAATGATTGGCAGGAAATCTAGACAATACATTATAAAGTAGGTAGTTCCAGGTGAATGTAAATATCACTTAGGCTTCTCCCTTCCCTCCTTATATGTATATTTATTACGAAAATAGATTATACGGCATATTTCAAGGGGAAATAAACAGCAAAAATTAGCGAACGAGTGCACGTGAAGTGTTGTCAGGTGATAATTAGCCAATTCCAGGTGTATGGCACTCTCACTTACCTTATTTCTTTCTTGTATATATTATTTGGTATAAGAATAGGGCATAGGGCTTATTTCAATGGATGAAATCAGTGAAAAATTCCAGGGAAGATTTACTTAGCGTAGCACGGCCAGGCAGGCGAGAGGATAGGGTAATGGAGGGGGGGTAGGGAGGGGAGTCAAGAACGGGGAGAAATGGCTACATTGTCAACAATGGATGGGAGTACAGATGAGATTAGGAGTGCTGACTAGTGTTGGACATTGGCAGTACTGATAGATGATACAAGCCCCCACTTGGAAGCCCGGGTGAATTCAAAATAACACAGAATCACAAAAGCAACACCCCGCGGTATGATCCCTTGCTCCCAAGCGTCACAAAAGTGACGCCCCGCGGTTAAGGGGTTAAGTATTGGTAGTATCGGCAGAAAATCAGCTAATGCCAATTCCAATACCGATACTCTAAAAATGAGCCGATACCACCGATACAGATACATCGGTACATCTCTACTAGTCGTACATACATCCCTCTACTCAATTCTTATCCCTGGAAAGGGTGATAATGAACTGCAGAAGGGAAGCTTCACCCTGCAGTCCACCAGGGTCACATCCAGGTGATCCTGGGGCCACAAGAGCAACAAAAAATCTCAATGTACTGCAAAAACTTGTATGAAGACAGATACACAAGCACATGAAAAGCTAAAAATGGTCCCACTTGATGTCAGACCTCAAATGCAACATCATGCACACTGACTGTCATACATGTATCCAACCGACAATCAATAGTGAAAGTTAAAACAATTCCTCAGCATATGCATCTCCTACAATGCAACCACTATTAACGACTAGCTTTAACCAGCATTATTCACAAAATTTTGCAACACAATTTTATACAATACAACAGGTAAGGCAATGTTATACAGAGTAATGTTAATCAATGACAATAATACAGAACTATATTAATAAAATAACCTTCCTCACAACAGACACTGGACGGCACTTCTCACCGTGGCTGCTGTTGCTGTAAATGCTGTTTCATCACAACCCATCACAAATCATCAACAACAAAGCCATGGTCATTCCCAGTGGTCAGGACAAGTGCCATCCTTGCAGTCCCTCAATCAACACCTGAGAACGCAACAGCGACAAACCTACAGCCGTAATGTTCCCAGGCCAGGATTACGACAATCAGCTTCTGTTCGTCAGTTCCCTCACTACCCCAACCATCATCTTCGTCTATCCTACCCCTCTCGTCTGCTTAGCCAATACCAGCCTTCTAGCTACTCTTCAGCACAAAACACTGCCTCAGATCAATCTGTTTCTCATAGCATTGTTCCATATTCATCTTATTTCACACCATCCAGTCAGGAGGGAAAAAACTACATCTCCTACAGGCCCCACGTTGACACTCAGACCTACCAACCCCACATGGCTCACCGGAGTAACGAGAGACTATCTTACACAAGTTTATGGTGGGGTCGTAACAGGGTCAGACCAAGATTGTCTAACCTTAATACACCTAAGTCACACAGACTAGATTTAGTGACCGCACTGTCACGAACAAATACGAGAAGAGACTACAGAAGCAGAGCCAACATAGAAACAGGCCAGAGTGGCAATGACCAAACAAACATCAGCAGCTTTGATGGGATCACAAGGGTCACTAATCAGCACATGCCACCTGACAGGGTGGGAAAGCAGTGGGTTTTGCCACGCAAATATGTGGGAACATCACGCAACACTCAGTCCTACTTCAGGCATCGCTCACGATCCAGAGGTGAGACTCTTCACTTACATTTCTTACAGACATCTTTTTTTCTAATTAAGGTAAAGTAAATCTAAATTCCATGATTAATACAAGTACTTAAAAAATTATAGTGCATTAAAAGTTCTCTAGTAATTTGACAACACTTTTCATGTTACTATTTACACAATAAACAACTTGAAAGGTATTTTCACATTCTGCCAAAATTTTCTAATCTTTCACACTCTGCCCAAAAAAATTTTATCTGCAAAGAGTACAACCAGTAATAATATCTTACCCATTTACAATACTAGCAGTGGTAAGTGGTGGCAGCCATTATCCTCTCACCTGATGTACAGTAATGCTGCCTGCTTCTTCCTTCACCTTTATCATTCTTTTTCTGTGTTAGTCCTCTCTCTTCCTAGTTCTCCCATCTTTCCCGTCACTTTTTATTCTTCTTTCCTTTTCAGGTGGTTTTATATTGAGTGACAAGCCAAATGGATTCCTGTAAGCCAGGAAACCAATACAACTCAGGGTGGTAACCATATAACCAACCCACACGTATTCTCTACACGTCAACAAATGGGTTGGCGGAGGGTTTGTGCCCCTCCCTATAAAATCACTAACTCAAAGGCAAATGGCCACCCCTTAGGGGATTATGGCATCTGGCTACAGATAAATACATAGACAATACTAGTCTAACTATCATCAAACAATCTTACTTGGCTTAAGAAAGATCTCTCATATCCAGGATGTTATATCAGTATTGCTACCATGATCCAGTAACTAATTATATCATACTCCTAACCAGAGATAAACATCATTCTCATTCACTGTGTATCAATTAGTATTTCTACAAACTACCAAAAAATAAAGTACAGAAAATTTATAATAATGGGGGGAATTTTCATCAATATCTATTGTCATTATCATCATCAGTTATCATTCTAACCTTCTTTTCCTGCCAAAGAATGAGGTGTGGTAATATCAATCCTGTATGGCACATTTTCTGTGCTCTGGCTTGCACTGCATATCAGCAATAGTCTTCACATTACCCTATAATAATTCCCTCTTCTCCTCCTGTCCTTGTGAACAACCTAACTTTGCATTACCATCTTTTTCCTATGTTGCCCTTGCCTTTCCGTTCCCATCTGAAAATAATTACCTTCATCATTCTCCTCCCCAAATGCTCATAATTCCTTTCCCATTCCAAAACGCTCACCTACTGCCAACCTAAAAAAATCATCCATTCCACCCTTATTGCAAAACTGTTTTCACTTCCCTTGTTTATCCCTAAATGCTCAAACTTTTCCTTCTCATCCTTAAATGCTTACCCTTCCTTCCCATCCATAGGTATCTCTTCATGTTTCAAAATAGTCATACACTCTCTTGGAATAGCAAATTACTTATCCCCTTTCCCTTCCTCTCCCAAAGCACTCACTCTGTCCTTTCCCAAACCAAGACTCAACCCATTATGCAATGCTTATCATTCCTTTCCAATCTCAAAATGCTTACCGTTTCCCTGACAAGATGCTCTCCCATTCCCTTCCCCTCCCAAAATGCTCACACTCTCCCTCTGCTTACACCCCAGGTCTGTCCCGTCCCAGCTGCCCAAATGGGAAGGTGTGGCAACGTGGAGAATGCAGATGTCCCTACCTCTCACAGTGGAATGTAGGAGAGAACATTTGCGAATGTGTATACGGTACCTACAAGAATTCTAGAGGGTATTGTGTCACCTACTAGAATGTAATATATGGTAACTGGTATTACTGAAGCTGTATTCTTAACAAGTTAAGTCTTTCTAAGTAAACTGATACAGTCCGGGACAAAAGTCTGCCTATTATTCCACTGCATCTACCTGTGTTAGGAGAACACACTGAGGTGGTGTGCCCATGTGGAGAGGATGGAGAGTGAGAGACTGACAAGGACAGTGTATGTGAGGTGGAGGAGGGACAGGGAGGGGGAGGCCAAGGATAAGATGGAGGGATGGAGTGGAGAGGTATATGAGAGAGTGGGGTGTGAGTTGGGAGCAAGGCAGTGAAATGGCAGGGGAAAGGGCGAAATGGAGGCGCTTTGTTTGTGGCCACCCCTTACGAGATTAAGGCATCTGGCAATAGATAGATAGACAGATAAATCTACCAGGTCCTTACCTATGATTATGTCTGTCTCACTCCTCCTTGACACACCATGTCAAAGAAAATAGTCTATGGGCAGAGAAACATACCAAGCCTCTCTCAACTTTTGAGCACTGGCATGCAGATGAAAGCAAGTAGAAGAGGTGAAGCATTTGGCAAATTTTACCCCTAACTGTAACTACTGGTATTCAAGAGGGTTCTGTGTTGCCCACAAGGAAGAAATACTGTATATGGTAATTGGTATCGTTGGCCTTTTCACTCTGAAGACTGCACCCAGATCAGGAGAGACTTTCAAATCAGAGGGTTTACATACAGCCTTCATTATCCCTTTCTTTAAGATGGGCCCTCCTAAGCTGAACATAATCTGTTGTTAGTCTGAACAAAATGAGAAAGATGTCCTCAGGTTGAATGGGTTCTTTGCAAGTTAACTCTATCACTGTGATGCACAAATGGTGCCCATGGGAATTAATGTGGGTTCTGTTACTTGCTAAAATGCAATAAACTGTAACTGTAATTAAGGCCACTTTTATTCTAAAGAACCTAGGAATTTCTCAAAGAAACTTTTGGAATGTACACTACAAACTACAGTACGCCCATCTCAAATTAAACAATCTTTTCCAGGACACATCAAAAACAATTTGGAGTAAAGCATTTTGTCTCAATACACTGTAATGTTTACCAGAGGAGATGACTGGGTTATGCGCCTGGTGTTCTGTCTGCATACTGTTTTATTATCAAACCCTCCAGCATTTTCAACATACAATCATGACTGTTACTGAAAGAATGACTATTCACACCACTCCCAAAATGGAAACCACAGGCAGTCCTCAATATTAAATCACCTTTTTTGTACTACATTTTGCAACTGGATCCATAGTACTTTTCAGAAATTTTACTGTTCAACCAGTTTCTTTCAGTTGTATGAAAAAGTGATATTCTGAAACACTTCCCTGACATTTAACAAGGACAGCCTATTCATACTGTTGGATGTAATAGCATGTTCTACTGCCAAGTGAATACCCAAATAACATATTTATAAAAAAGTGTAAATGGTGCATAATGTGGTGGTACTTTATGAGGCCTAACCCTACTTCATACCATCAACCCTGGGAGGTACTACCATGAGAATGAGATGTGGCTACAAGCTTGGTAACTTGCCAAACAATCATCGCTTTTAGGCAGGACTCTCAGTCATAAGCAATTAAATGTCCAGTCAGAGACTCTTACACTGCTACAAATTTTTTTACATATGACTTCTATCTTTTTTCCAACAATTGCAGCAATTGCTGGGAAGCAATTAGCCTGATAGTCCATACAACACATCAACTATACCATGGACAACATCAATATACAGATTCGATATCAGGAAGCAAAGTATCATTGATTGCATTTTGATTTGATGTGCTTACAAATCTGTAAGCCAGGAAACCACAATGCTGGGTGGTAAACATATAACCAACCTATACGTGTTCTCTACGTGTCAACAAGTGGGTCAGTGGAGGGTTAGTGTCCCTCCCCATAAAACAATTAACTCACAGACAAATGGCCATCCATTATGGGATTATGGCATCTGGCTATAAACAAGCAGACATCATAGACAAATCTGGCTAAGAATCATGAAGTATGTAACTGTAGGCAGCTTGAAGATATGCTGCACAACATAAGGTGCCACTTAAATATGTACTGTACTCATGATTTGCATGCTGAAGCTGCAGCTGTACTGGAAGCACTATCTCCCACTGCATGGAGAGACTGCAATGAATAAATTATCAACTGACTGTATGCACCCTCAGAAAAAACGAATTAGTACTGCAACCATGGTACTTATTTTCTACAATCTGCAATAAAAAATCCACCAACTTCTGAACAGTATGTATTACAAGTCAAGTAGCTATACAGCAATTTATCAGCGGGATACACTATCAGCACTCTACCGTTCTTCTTGTCAAATGTACATCTATCTATCTATCTATCTATTGCCAGACGCCTCAATCCCGTTTGGGGTGGCCACAAACAAATCGCCTCCAAGTCGCCCTGTCCCCCGCCATTTCACTGCCCTGCTCCCAACTCACACCCCCCTCTCTCATATACCTCTCCACCCCATCCCTCCATCTCATCCTCGGCCTCCCCCTCCCTCTTCCCCCCTCCACCTCACTCACATACACTCTCTTCGTCAGTCTTTCACCCTCCATCCTCTCCACATGCCCAAACCACCTCAGTGTGTTCCTCATAACGCTTCCTATCACATCCACATCCACACCACAACGCTCCTTTATATCCTCATTCGTCAGCCTGTCTCTCCACGTGACTCCACAGGCTCCTCTTAAATAACTCATTTCCACTGCTCTCATCCTTGACTTGTGTCCTTCCAACAATGTCCAAGCTTCACTACTGTACGTTAGAGTTGGTATCACAATACTGTCATGTAGTAACTTTTTCACTTCCATGCTCACTTCCCTGTTTCTTATCACTGCTTTCAAAGAACCAGCAACCTTTCTTCCCTGCTGTACCCTTTCATGCACTTCACCCTCCAAACCTCCATCCTTACTCATCACACTACCCAAGTACTTAAACGTACTCACATTTTCCAATTCCTCACCATCCAACCTCGCTGTACATTCACTAACTTCACCTCTCTCAAAGACCATCACTTTACTCTTCCCTACATTCACCTTTAGATTCCGTTTCTTACACACTCTCCCAAACTCATCCACCAAGCCTTGCAGGTCCCCTTCGTCTTCACTCAACAACACAGTATCATCTGCAAACAACAGTACAGGGAGTTTCCAAACACTATCCTCTCTCACCAGGGCCACTCCAACATCCACTACCCTACCTTGTAGTACCTCTTTTATTACCCCATCCATGTACAGATTGAACAACCATGGAGACATGACACATCCCTGTTTCAAACCAACTTTCAAAGAGAAAAATTCACTTAGTTCACCATCCACACGCACTGCAGCCTTCGCACCATCGTACATACTCTTCACAGCATTCAACAACTTCCCATCTACTCCATATATTCTTAACACTTTCCACAATCCTTGTCTACCCACCCTGTCATATGCTTTCTCCAAATCCATGAAAGCCCCATACAACTTCTTTCCCTTCTCTAGAAACTTTTCCACTAAAGATCTAAGAATGAATATCTGATCTACACAACCTCTTCCCTTCCTAAAGCCTGCCTGTTCTTCTCCAACTAATTTCTCTGTTCTTTCTCTAACTCTGTCTATAAGTATCCTACCATACACTTTTCCTATTATACTAAGAAGACAAATGCCCCTATGATTACCACACACTTCTTTTTCCCCTTTTCCTTTGTACAAGGGAATAATTATACCTGACTTCCAATCCTCCGGGACTCTACCTTCCTCCCAGGCCAATCTGCACATCTTCCACATCCATTCTACTACTATCTCTCCCCCATGCTTCAGCATTTCACCACACACTCCATCAATTCCTGGGGCTTTCCCCGATTTAACTTTCTTCATTGCTTCCACAACTTCTATCCTAATGATTTCTTCCTGTCTTCTCACCTCCCTCCTTCTCCCAGCCATTCCCCAGCCACTTATACTCGCATTACTTCCATCCTCTACGTTCAACAATTCCTTAAAGTGTTCTCTCCATCTGTTCACTTTTTCTCCCTTCTCCACTAGTAATCTACCATTTTTATCTTTCACTCCCCTGCTAACTTCACTTCCACCTTGTCTTACTCTTTTCACTTCTCTCCAGAACATTTTCTTACAGTCCCTCCACTTTACACTCAAATTCCTTCCAAATTCCTCATCCACTCTCTTCTTACTCCCTCTTACTAATCTTTTCACCTCTCTCCTTCTTTCCACATATAACTCTCTCTTCCGCCTCTCAACTTCTTCCACGCCCCTATTTCTCATCCATTCACTGTATGCTTTCTTCTTTTGTGCCACAGCCTGTTTCACCTCTTCAGTCCACCACGCTGTTCCTTGTACCCCCCTCCGTCTTCTCTTCCTTCCACACACCGCATCACATGCTGCACACATTTCTTCTGTAAATATCTTACACACACCTTCCACGTCTCCCATCTGCTCCAATTCATATTTGCCCAATCGTTCCTCCACTTCTCTCTTATACTCTGCCTTTTTCTCATCCTCTTGTAACCTTTCCACTCTCCTTGCAACTACTCCTTCCTCTCGTCTTTCCCTTCTTCTATTCCTCCACCTTACTTGCATTCTAATTCTGGCCACCACCAAGTAGTGGTCAGAAAGTCCACTCCCCCAACCTCTATACACTCTTGCATCCTTTACACATCTTCGCATCCTTTCATCCACACACACATAATCAATCATTGCCTTCCTTTCATTCAGTTCACCACCCACCCTTCTCATCACTCGCCATGTATACCTGTGGATCATTTTATGCCTGAAGAGGGTATTGGCTATCACCAACCCCCTCCCAGCACAAATGTCCACTAACGCACTCCCATTCTCATCTATCTCAGCAGGCACACCCCACTCACCAACTATTCCATCCACCTTCACATTCCCCACTTTTCCATTCATATCACCAATCAAAAACACTCTCTCATTCCTTCCAAACTTTTCCATGCACACTTCCACATTTGTCCAGAACTCTTCTCTCACTCTTCTAGCACGATCTTGCGTTGGTGCATACACACACACAATTGCCCACATTTGTACGTAAAATCTCAAATACACATCTATAATAAGTTTCCCGTATAATGCGTAAGACTTTAAAAGTCTACTGAAAAAATTTTCTTACCACAGGTAATACGGTTTCCTGGTCAATGGACTTTAAAACGGATGTATTGTTCATCATCATCAGCATCATCACCATCATCGGGACCTCCTTTCCCACCCTAGGGCAGGGTGAGGAGTAGAAACATCCAGACAGCCCGAATTTGCCCAATCCAATGGGCCACACTTCCATTCACTCACCATTCAAACCCCCAGAATCCTGGCTCTATCTGATACCCAAAAATATTCACCACATTCTGTAGCTTCACATAAACATATCCAATTGAGTCAATCCGGATGCTGTCACGTTAAAAAGGGGTGCCAAATCCCTCATCATGCACTTCTCCTCACAATATTCATCCAGCCAGCTTGCATTCTCAGTCCCCTAGTGTCATCAACTTCCTAACCTCTCTTCCTCACTCACTCATCCACCATATCCCTCCACCCTCTCCTTGGCCTACCTCGCCTCCCCCCTCCTTCAGATTTTCTCAGATATACCTTTTCACCACTCTATCGTTATCCATTCTCTCCACATGACCATACCATCTCAGTACACTCTCTTTGATTCTGGTGTCCACAGACCCCCTCACTCCACATCTTTCACAAACCACAACTTCGTATTCTATCCACTCTCTGTACTCCACTTACATTACTCAGCAGTCCCATCTCCACTGCTCTCACTCTTGACTTTTCATTTTCATGCCACACCGTAGGCTCACATCCGTATGTTAGTGTTGGCACTAACATTCCTTCACGTAAGCTTCGCGCTGCTGCAACACTCAAGACTCTGTTTCTTATCAAGGTCTTCAATGCACCAGCTACTTTCCTTCCTTATGTCACTCTACTTTTTCACTTCTTCTGCACATTTTCCTCTTTTTCTATCACTGTACCCAAGTATTTGAACTCACAAATTCCAGTCTCTCTCCATTCACTGTAACATCACACTGGGAGTCACCTTCTCTCTTAATAACTATCACTTTCCTCTTTTCTACATTTACTTTTAAGGCACAACACTTACAGACATCAGCAAAACTCTGCACTAGTCTACCAAGCTCTTGGCTAGTATTTGCAAGTAGTACTGCATCATCAGCATACAACAAATTTGAAATATTCCATCCATCACTCCATTACTCATGTTTTAACTTCTCTCATGACCCCATCCATGTATATTTTGAACAACCATGGGGACATCACACAACCTTGCCACACGCCCACACCGATCGTGAACCACTCACTTAGATGCCCATTTACCCATACACATGCTTCACTATGGTGGTACCACTCTTAAGTGGCGGTTTGGGTGGGGCACGAACCTCTGTACAGTGTTGCCACGTGTTCCATACCCGCTATGTGAACAGCTCTGATATATGTAATAGGCATCACAATAAGATAAACACATAAGAATATAATGGTAACGTGTGTATTATAATATACGAAAGAACAGTAAACATATTATGTGTAAAATATTTATATGGCAATACAGAAATGTGGCATAAATATTTTACAGTGTTGCTTAAAAAAAAAGTAGTCACTTTTATTGGCTGTTACCATATTTCTGGGGTTGGTAATAATGTCACAATTATGATTATAAGATAATGTGCAGGAATATAAGTAAAAATATGTCAATTTCTTATTAAAAAAAAATAATAATACATTAAACCCTCGTACGTGGCAACACTCACACACACCCAGTCCCACCTGGCCAGAGCTTCCTCTATCCTAGGCCTGTTTGGGGACACTTTAAAAAAAATGCACCAAGACTTTTACCTCCTGGGTGGTGTGGAAATAAAGTCAAATTTACAATATGTACATTATAACGTAAAAGAAAATAACCAAAATGTATCCTAAAATACCACAGAGGAGAGAGAGAGAGAGAGAGGGGGGGGGGGAAGGCAGATCAGGGGCAGTGTTGAGTGCAGCTGAGTGAGAGATGGAGGAAAGGAGGGGACGAAGGAGGGATAGAGTGATTGAATGAAACAAATCATGGTGCCACAATAGTGAGGTCATCTGGCGCCATATGTAAAACAATAATATTTTGAAATATAATTAGATATAATAAAAACAAAATAAAGAAATGAAAGCACAAATTTATGTCACTCATAAAAGAAACAAAATTCCCAAGGGTGATGCACATCTCCCCCCAGGAGAGAGAGAGAGAGAAAGAGAGAAGGCAGGCCAGGGGCAGTGTTGAGTGCATTGTCAAGCTGAGGGAAAGATGAAGGGAGGGAAGGAAGGAGGGCGAGAATGATTCAATGAAAACAAATCAAGGCGCCGCAACACCGAGGTCATCTGGCGCCATATGTAAAACAATAATATAATAAAAAACAAAATAAAGAAATGAAAGCACAAGTTTATAAGACACATTGCCCCACTTAAAATACAGACAAGATTTGTAAAATCCATCCTAGACAATTTACCTACCAACAAAGCTCCAGGTCCAGATGGAATTCCGCCAATTGTTTTGAAAAAGTGTTCCCCTGAACTTGCCTCTGTCCTAGCTAAATTATTCAGACTATGCATACGTACGTCTTTATTCCCAAATTCATGGAAAGAAGCCAATATCCACCCAGTTCCGAAGAAAGGAAGTTCGTCTGACCCCTCCAATTACAGACCAATAGCTATCACATCTTCTCTTGGTAAGGTATTTGAAACTTTAATTAATAAGCATATTGTTAAACATCTTGAATCCAACAACTTAATTAATGATAGACAATATGGTTTTCGCCACGAAAGATCCACCATTGACATACTCAATCTCTTAACTCATACCATCCATCAATCAATTGATCTTTTTGGAGAAACTCATGCAGTAGCTCTTGATATCTCTAAAGCTTTCGACAGAGTATGGCACCGTTCCCTGCTGTCCAAACTCCCTTGCTATGGACTAACATCTTTTGTTCCTTTGATTTCTTCTTATCTTAGTGACAGGAAAATAAGAGTAAAAGTAGATGATGTATATTCGAATTTCCACTCAATTAACGCCGGCGTGCCGCAGGGATCAGTTCTGGTGCCAACCCTATTTCTGGTTCATATTAATGATCTCTTATCTGTCACTCACAATCCCATTCACTCATATGCAGATGACTCAACACTACATAGTTCATTCACACTCAGACATCCATTTACAAAGTCTAATATCTCTACCTCTCGGCTCAATACAGCTATCTCCATAAATCAAGATCTATCTACAATCAGTGAATGGGGACAAAACAACCTTGTCTCTTTTAATGCTAGTAAAACTAAATATATACAGTTTACTAATAGACAGATATTGCCAGATTCGTACATTACCTTCAGTGCTACTAATGTTCCCATCTCCAAAAGTATTGAAATTCTTGGTGTCTCACTTAACAGTGCCCTCAGCTGGACCTCTCATGTCAGATCACTTGCTAAAACCGCCTCAAAGAAACTTGGATTATTGTACAGAGTCCGTAACTTCTTCGCCGATGAGCAGTTAGCTATAATTTATAAGAGTCATGTGCGCTCTCAGCTTGAATATTGCTCACCCTTGTGGAATGGTTGTGGAGAGGTTGCATTAAGACAACTAGACAAAATTCAGAATAAAGCTGTTAGAATCATTAACAACCCTGCCATTACATATAAACTACCTCCCCTGCAAGTAAGAAGGAATGTTGCCTCCCTTGCATTATTTTACAGATATTTTTTTGGCAAATGCTCAGATGAAGTTGCGTCCATGGTGCCACCTCTCCATGCCTTCCCTCGTGCTACACGGGCATCTGGTAGCGCTCATGACTGGAATGTCACTCAACCATATTGCAGAACTTCTGCCTATCAGAATTCTTTCATTCCCCGAACTGCATCTCTCTGGAACTCGCTTCCCCAGAGTTGTTTTCCTCCAAATTTCAACCTACAACTGTTCAAGTCTAACTGTTACAGATATTTTATGAACAGAGGACACCAGTAATCTGGTGTATGGATTATTTTTTTTCTCCATTTGTTTTTCCTTCCTCCGTTCTGTTATTTAAAAAAAAAAAAAAAAAAACATAAAAGAAACAAAATTCCCTAGGGTGATGCACATCTCCCCCCAAGACAGAGAGAGAGAGAGGCATTGCGGGTATGGAAAACGTAACAACACTGTACAGAGGTTCGTGCCCCACCCAAACTGCCAGTTTTTTTTTTTTTTTTTTTTTTTTTTTTTAATGCGAGGAAGAAGGAACCAAAGGCCATGAGCCCGCAGTAACAGTTCCCTCCAAGAGAAAAACAAAATACAATAGAGAGCCAAATTCAAGATCTGATGCCTGGACACACTGCTTTTGAAAGACTGGAGATCATAGGCTGCAGGAAATACAGACAGAGGGAGACAGTTCCAGAGCTGACCTGTTGCATACATGAAAGACTGGGAGTAACGGTTAACTCTTGCATTAGAGAGTTGGACAGAAAAGGGATGAGAGTTTGCTGCCAGACGGGTGCTACGGGCCCGTCGTAGAGGTGGAGGAATGCAAGCAGACAGTTCAGAGGAGCAGTGACCATTAAAGTAGCGATAGAAAAGAGATAAAGATGCAACAGTGCGGCGAAGAGACAGAGGTTGAAGGGAGTCAGTAAGAGGAGGAGAGTTAATGAGACGAAAAGCCTTTGATTCCACCCTATCGAGTAGAGCTGTATGTGGGGAGCCTCCCCACACATGAGAGTTGTACTTCACACAGGGGGTGGATAAAACCCCTGTATAGAGTCAACAATTGTGCAGGGGTAAAGAAAGAGCGGAGTCGGCTTAGCACACCCAATCTCTTGGAAGCAGATTTTACAAGAGATGTAATATGATCTTTCCAAGATAAGCCCCGAGTAAATGAAAACCCAAGTATGTTCAAGGATGATGCAGGATTAAGCTGAATATTATTAAACATTAGTGGGTATACCTGTGGAAGATTTTGTCGGGTTGATAGGTGTAAGAACTGAGTCTTAGATGCATTAAAAACAACCAAATTATTTTTACCCCAGTCAGAGATACGAGCCAAGTCAGACATTAGGTGTCCCATAGCCTCATCCCTTGTTTGTTGAAGTAACTGTTGAGATGGGCGTTGCGGGAACCGAATGGAAAGGTGAAGGGTGGAGTCATCAGCGTATGAGTGGATAGGGTTAGATGTACAGCTTAGAAGATCATTGATGAATAAAAGGAAGAGAGCAGGTGATAGGACAGAGCCCTGAGGAACACCACTGTTGATAGATCTAGGAGAAGAATGATGGCCGTCTACAACAGCGGCTATAGAACGACCAGAAAGGAAGCTAGCGATGAAGGCACAGATAGAAGGATAGAAACCGTAGGAGGGCAGTTTGGAAATTAAAGATTTATGCCAGGCTCGATCGAAAGCCTTTGAGATGTCAAGTGCAATGGCAAAGCTTTCGCCAAAGTCCCGAAAGGAGGATGACCAGGAGTCTGAAAGGTAGGTGAGAAGATCGCCAGTGGAGCGTCCCTGACGGAACCCGTACTGACGATCGGAAAGAAGGTTGTGATAGGAAAGATGCCTTAAAATTTTTCTATTGAGAATTGACTCAAAAACTTTTGAAATACAAGACGTTAAAGCAATTGGACCATAGTTGGAGGGTTGGGAGTGGTCACCCTTCTTTGGGACTGGCTGAATGAGAGCAAACTTCCAGCAAGAAGGAAAGGTACAAGTTGACAGACAAAGGCGAAAGAGTTTGCCTAGGCAGGGTGTAAGCACAGAAGCACAGTTCTTGAGAACAACAGGAAGGACCCCATCAGGCCCATATGCCTTGTTAGTACTGAGGCCAGTAATGGCAGAAAATACATCAACTGAAGAAATTTTAATGTCAGCCATGAGGAAGTCAGAGGGGGGAAGAGATGGAGGAACAGCACCGGAATCGTCTAAGGTGGAATTGGAGGAGAAAGTCTGTGCAAAGAGATCTGCTTTATCAGTAGAAGAAATAGCTACAGAACCATCAGAGTAGAAAAGAGGAGGGAAGGATGATGAGGTAAAGTCGTTAGAAAGATTTTTGGCAAGGTGCCAGAAGGAGCAGGAAGAATTCGAGTTGGAGAGTTGAGAGCATTTAGTACGGATGAAATTATTTTTAGTAGAGCGAAGAACAGACTTAGCACGATTCCGGGCAGAAACGTAAAGATGATGTGATTCAGGGGTGGGTTGGCTCCGGTACCTTTTGTAGGCCCTCTCCTTGTTGCGGACAGCATTAGAACAAGCGTGATTAAACCAAGGCTTTCTTGCATTAGTCAAAGGATATGAGAAAGGAAAGTATGCTTCAATGCCCGAGAGAATAACCTCCGTAATGAATGGTACCACCATACCATCATAAAAACTCATGATGGCACCTAGCAGCTCACCATCTACACCATACATACGAAAAATCTTCCACAATCCTTCTCTGTCTACTTTGTTGTAAGCTTTTTCCAGATCCACGAATGCCATAAACGCCTCACAGACGTTCTCACATGCCTTCTCCAATGTCTGTCTTACTGCAAATATTTGATCCACACATCCTTTGCCACTCCTAAAGCCACCCTGTTCATCACTCACCAGGACTTCTGATATCTCTCTTACTTTCTTTACAATAACTCTTCCATACACCTTCCCTTAAACACTCAACAAACTTATGCCACGATAATTCTTGCACTCACTTTGCTCATCTTTATTTTTGTACAAGGGTACAATCACAGCCTTCTTCCACTCTGCTGGCACAGTTTCACTCATCCATGCCTTCTTATATATTTCCAACAACCACTTCACTCTGCTCTCAATAGGGGAAATTCAACTTTGAGAACTAATGGACAACATATTCAGGCATTTTGACCACCACAGGTGGAATGTTAAGTTCCAGACAGCCTTTCAGTAAATCTCAGAAGCCTTTGTAAATGTGGCTAACTCAGTCAATCCTCGGCAGGCTTGTCACTAACATAAGTTTCATCATTGTCAAGCACATCCCCTAGTAGTATGGGTCCCGATGCTGCAAAGCACACAGATGTAAAGACTCATGAACACCCAAAAGCTTCAGCATGCAGTCTCCACCTCCCAGAGCACCCAACGCCACTGTCATGTTTCCTTTGGACAGTTTACGATAAAAACAATGTCACAAGTGAGATGGTACACTCTAATTATATGCTTTTTCCTCAAAACAACAGGTCACTTTCGTAACAACTTTATATCTGTTGTGTCATAGCTGCCATTATCAACAGTATTTGAGTGCAATTTCTCTGCCAGCACTTCCACATAATCATCATCATCATCCAGACCTTTCCTACCCCAAGGTGGGCTGAGGTAAGGTCCAGAGAGCCAGAAAAAGCTTGACAGAATGAGATTTTAAAGGTTGTTCAACTGAAGGAGCTACACTCCAATTCACTCACTTGTGAAGCCCCCAGAATCCTGGCTCCACTTTCACAAACTCTTTACGTGCTAGTATAAGCCAACAACGAAAGCAACAAAACAACTTTTTCGTCATTAAATACCTGGACTGGCTCCCCAAAAACAGACCTTGATAGTTTTAGTATGATTCACTGCTCCAATAAGGGGCATATGGCACTGCCACTGATTCTCATGATATGGCACTGAAAGTACTGTACTTGCATCCCACATAACAAAAGATTACAAGCAACTTTCAAAGAATTTTTAGTATGCAGCAAACCAGTATTTACAGCAAGCATAACTTGGGCATAATGAACTCTATTGTGCTTACCTTACACTCACTGGCATAATAATATCAAACCAACATAAACAGCCTTTTTACCTGCTTCCACCCATCTCCCAGTATCAGCCTATTCTTCATAATGCAGTACACTTCCTGCATTTCTTAAGGAGTTCATGGCCTAACAATCCAAAATTCAGGTGGTGAATCACAGGCTAAATCTGTGAAAAACACATACATAGAAATGCTCTTACACTCCATTTTTCATACTAATATTATGCCACATCAATGTCTGTGTGCCGAAGAGAATTTCTCAAAATGTCAAACAGTGAAAAGTTCTGCAGGTACTGTAAATTTTGCATTTAACTAAAGTGAACACAAAAGTAAACATGCAGTTAACTAACTTTACAGAGCAGCAAAGGCATCCATTTCTCAGCTCCAACCACTCCTCATACAGTTCACCTGCATGGCCCACATTTAGACTCTTCTCAATGGAGCTCCCTGCGAATAATGTGATAGATCAGTCAACAGCATTTTATGTTTATTCAGACTGTTGGCAGTCAAGGTCCATGTCATACTTTACCATGAAACAAACATTTCTTCGTAGTACCAGAACTGGAGGTTCTTTACATATTTTAACATGACACTGTACAATAACATTCTTCATTATACAATAATCTATATAACAAAGAGCTTCATAATATAAAATAATTTCACTTACCAACAAAATACTGCTCCTAAGACCTCAAAGGCTTTTGATTTCATTATCATAACCATCAGATTTTATCAGTCTACTACAGACTTTACACTCCTTCTGTCTTTCTTTCCTTCATTCTTTCCTCTTCCTTCTGCCTGTGGGTGACTCTACACTGAGTGACAAGCCAAATGGTTTCCCGTACACCAGGAAACTATTTACTACACTGGGTGGTACGGTAACCATATAAGCAAATTATGGTGCTGGTGGTTCCGTGGGTAATTAAGGCATTCCAATCGGACTGAGCCTGTGTAAGTTTATATCCAGGGGGTAGTTAGGGTTTACTGCTCATGTAAATGCCACTCAGGGATGAGTGAGGCTGGTCACTCTCATCTTAAACGTCAGGATCAACTTGCCTAGCCCCAGTTTCCTACGCTCCTCATGGGGCGACATAGGATTTGATGATGGATGGATGGACTACAGGACAGAGGTCTCTCCAAACTTTCCCTACATACAGTGCTGAATGCCAGCCTGTTCCACCTCTACTCATCATATTTATAGACTTTGTTCCTTCATCTGGTTTTCTTCCTACACTTCTTCTCACTCCATCTCTGGGTTGCAACTCTTGTTATCCTAATTTTTCATCTATCAAATGTTCTACAAAAATGTGAACCTGTCCATGTACATTTCTGCTTTTAAACAGTGCTAGAAAGAAATGTCTGCTCCCTTAAAAGGATCATTTCTTATTCCTTTACATGAAAGAAAAATACTATCCAGTGATTCCCAGAACAAAATCCTAAGTGTCCTAACTGTCCTCTGAGGGTTAACCGAAATATGTTGTAGCAACGGCTTTACAGTCACAGTGCTTATTTTGAGCATTAAGCAGAAAAGTTGTACTTCAGAATACTACTTAAAAGTGTCTCAGTCATTTTTTATGGAATAATTAAATAAGAAAATAAAGGCAACATGGCAGCATGATGAATTGCTCAAGCTACAGTATAAGTAATGAACAGCAATATAATTGGGTGTCTTGATTGCCCAGATGAAACTCAACTGAAAGACAATACTGTAAGTCACTTTCTCACCTTCACCAAATTCATTGAGAATGACTGCAATCTTCTTGTTATGTTGCTGTGTGAGGATATAGTTAAGGAGAGTGGTCTTGCCAGCTCCAAGGTACCCTGACAGAATGGTCACAGGGACACGGGGAAGTTCTGGGGCCTCCACCAGCTCAGGGGCCTCATCATCATCATCATCTGGTCCTGCCTCTACCAGCATTGTCGCCTGACCATCATCCAACATCACTGTTGTCTGCTGGCCAATTGCTGGATCAGCATTGTTATTAACACAGAGCAAATATCTTAGAGCAAATACAGAAGGGCACAGAAAAAGTAACAAGCAGCTGTACCTACTGTATACTGTAGACTGAAGAGATGAGCATCTAACAGTCTGCAACACCTCATCATTTTTAAAGGCAATCTTTTATGCAAATTTGACAAATTACTCGAGCTTTAATAGGCTTACCAGTTTAGATTTAAGAAATAACTGAAATAATCACTGATTACAGTATTTGCAATGTGCTAATCTACAAACTTTATAATACTGATACTTTAGAAATAGTTAGGTACTGAACTGGGTACTATTCAAAAGTGAACAGAGTTGCAATGTATTCCTAAAACAAATCCCAGCTCAGCTCTGAAGGCCAAGGTCTCATCCCACATTGAAAGACTGGGATAAAACATAGGAGACCCCCCATCAACGAATAGTGAAAATTTTGACGTTAGAATCATAATTGTGTAACTCATCTGACATTCAAATTCCATACAAATAACAAATGATACTAAAAGTACCGTACTGTAATATGGTTAGGTTTGTTTAACAGTGAAATGGCGTTGGACAGGGCAACAAGGAGGCGATTTGTTTGTGGCCACCCCTTACGAGATTAAGGTGTCTGGCAACAGACAGATAGACATACTGTTTAACACCAGTAGTAGCATCCAATTGGGGACAACAAATCAATTTGGGCACGGAATTCATTTGTTGCCAAGTCGCCTGGTTAAATTAGAGTAGGTTGTTACATTAGGTTAGGGTAGGTTAAATTAAACTAGGTTAGGGTCAGACTATTAGGATAGGCTGGATTATGTTAGGGCAGGTTAGCCTAGTAGGGAAAAAGTGACTGGTGACAAACTGAACCTGGAGTTGAATCGACCTGAAAGCCCAACATTGTTGGCAACCACTTGCCACTGTCTATGTCTAAAACTGATGAAGTATAATTAGCAGCTACAAAATTAAACATTTTCACAACTTTTTAAAGCCATGACTATGATAATTTGGCAATAATAGTGGCAAAAAAATATTTTTTAAGAATGGGAGCACTCCTACATTTTCATAAAAATTTGTATTTCCATATGGTTATCAGAGTTAAGACCTCTGGTGCTGGGAACAGTTTATGCATCACAGAGTCTGGTATGGCACTGAAAGGTTCTATGGTAATACAGGAGCAACCAATAATTCACTTAAGTTACAAGCCTACCATAAACTCTGCTTGCACTGCAAAGGCTACTAGAGACCTTTTTATTTTAATATTGGAATTAATGCAGAAAAAAAAAAAAAGCGATATTATCAATCTCTACTTTGACCAAACAGGCTAAACTTATATTTTGCCAATGGTACAGGTCATGAACTTGCATGATCTTTATACCTTTACTGGTAGGTCTACAAGCATATTGGTTTTTAATCAAGATACCCCTAGGTTAGAAGCATAACAGGCACTTATTTTTGAGATCAGACAATGTTAGAGTCGCTTCCTGCCAAAAACAAATGTAAAGACACACAAGCAAACAAACCTCATCTATACTGCTTTTCATGTAACCACAGAAGAATAGTGTGGACCCTAAAGCATTAAAAATAGGCTCACACTTCTACATGTGCCTGGAAAATAAAAATCACGTACTTATCGTTCTTGGTTCAGTCAATGTCCTGGTACAATGAGATCACTATATGTACGTTGATGAGACCGAGGAATCTGTCAACGAAAAATATTTGCTAACGTTAGGTCGAATTTGCAGTGTTGTTTACGTTCTGACAGCCACATGTGTTGTTATAGAAAACGTTTTTTTATTATCCGTGAGAGAAAACCAACTTTCTATGGATAAATATGTTTTATAGAAGTTCAAGCGCCTAATTTCAGTACTTTTGTTTTTATAGGCTACAGTAAAAGCATCCCTCTCTCTCTCGCTCAGTCTGTAAACTTCCAAGGTGCATATTGATGGCCGGGTGGGTAGGTTAGTGGACGGATAAGTGCGGTGGGCAGAATGAGCTAGGTGAGTGGATTAATGGACAAGGTACGGTTGGCGGGATAGAAGGGGTTGGTGAGGCGCGGTGGATGGGTGAGTGGAGGGGGCAGGGTGAACGGGGTGGCTGAGGTAAGCAGAGTGAGCGTGATGGGTGAACTGGGGCGCAGTAGGTGGGGTGGTTGGGTTGGTGGGAGGAATGGAGTGGAGTGGGGTGGGGTTGGTGGGGCTGGAGGGCAGGCAGACGAGGCTGGTTGGGTGGGTAAATGGCATGGGTTGGAATTTGGTGAGATGAATGTGGGTGGGTGGGCAGTAAATAGGATGGGGTGTGTAGGCTAGCTGACAGGGTGGGTGGATAGGGGAAAAAATAAGTCCTTGGAGATTAGGTCCCTGGAGTGACTAGGTATATGGTAGAAGTAGGTTCACAGAGGATATAACCCTTGGGAAATGAGCCCAAGAAGAGGTCCACATGAAAAAATCTCCATAGACAAAAATAATACAGTAGGTCCATGAGGAAAATAGTTTCAGAAGGCAAGATAGGTCCATGAGCAAAACAGCCTCATGAGTTAATTAAGTAGGGACCTGAGTAAAACAGTATGAGAGGGTAAGATAGGTTCCTGAGTAAAACAGTATGAGATGGTATGATAGGTCCTTGAGTAAAACAGTATGAGAGGGTAAGATAGGTCCCTGAGTAAAACAGTATGAGAGGGTAAGATAGGTCCCTGAGTAAAACGGTATGAGAGGGCAAGATAGTTCTTTGAGTTAAACACTTCACAGTTAAATAGGTCCCTGAGTAAAATAATTTTAGAAAGTAGGATAGGTTCCTGAGTAAAAGCTTTATATTGTTGACTAGGTCCAAGGGAATATATCTATGGGAGACATGGATCATTGGGGGAATATGGGTCTAAGGGAGAAAAAATGTGTTCATGGAGGAAATCTGTCAATGCGTGAACAGGCCAGAGGGGGGAATATAATTGTTGAATGTTTCCCCTCTTCCAGCTGGTTAACATTCAGGCAGCCCATAATTATGTTCACCGACTCAGGAGTTTGTATAGCAACTCAAACTATCTGTCTGTCTATGTCTACCGGTATTTGACCATGTCTGCCTATCCATCTGTGTCTGTCTGTTTCTCTATTCATCTGTCTGTCTATTCTGTCCGTAGTATCTATATGCATGTATATTATCAAATAATATTCACGGTCTCTCTCTCTCTCTCTCTCTCTCTTTCTCTGTTTGTGGCTGGAAGGGGAGTTTACAAGCAGATCGCTCCCATGCCACTCTGTCCGCCAACAAGCTGCCCTCACCCGAGCACACACACCATTCTGTCATATATTACTCCATCCCATCTCTCCATCTCATTCTTGGTCGCCCGCAGCCCCTCCCCCTTTTCATCTCACACTCTCGCAGTCAGACTCTAATTCTCCATTCTCTTTCTTCACCAGGCTATATTCTAGGTGACACGGGGAGTTTTGTGGCACCTCGTAAGTAAAGATTTATTTTTCATATTTCACCTTGGCATTTTCTTGTAATGTGCTGAATGCATCTCTGAGGGAAAGGTATTACGAAATCTTCGAAGTCAGTTGACTGTGGCTATTTTTTCTTGTTTTTCATCCTATTCCAATCGATTTCCTTACCAGTCTCGAAGTTCTGATGCTAGAGTGGAACGCCTTCACGTGGTGGTACATGTATAATCGAGTGGATCCACTGGCCGGTTATGCAAACCCTCAACTCCCTCCCAACCCCCGAAAAGATAGTGGTGGACTGCTAGAGAAGGGTAACTTCAGCCTGCAGTCCATGGGGTTCATGTCCAGATAAGCCTGGATTGCAACTACAGCTACTGCTGCTGCTACTACAACTATTACCACTAGTAGTAGTAGTAGCAGCAGTAGTATATTGCTGCTGCTGCTGCTGCTGCCATCACTACTACCACTGTTACTACTACTATTGTAATTGGTTTGTTTCAGCTGAGGGAACTGCAACCACACTCACAATTTGCATGCAACGTCGTGCTTGCATCAAGTACAATGAGCGTTAATTATGAGGTAGGAATGAGTCTCCTTGGTTATAAGTCAAAACAACTCTCCAGTCTGACTACACCCTGCCATCAACCGAGCTGAAAGGTGCTAAGGCTCGTTGTCAGGGGTGGTCCGTAAATAGCGCTTCACAAAAAATGTTCCTGTTTGTATCTTAAATGTTGCAGGGATGGGTTAGCCTGCTGCTGTCAGCGTGGGTGTGTAAGAAGAAACAGGAATTGAATAAATGACGCAGGTTAGACATTAATTAACACTGGCCGAGCCGTCCTCACAACACACGTACGAGATATCGCTCGGAGTGGAAATGGAGCATTATACGAGTATATAGACTTTATGAAAACGATTTCTCTCAGCTCAGAGACCTTTCGAACTTAAATGATGAGATACTGCCTACGTAACTTCTTCCATACTAGGGCTGAATATAATTGTTGAATATAATTGTCTAAAGATATGCTATCCTCTATTAACTTTGGGCGGAGATTCTCTCTCTCTCTCTCTCTCTCTCTCTCTCTCTCTCTCTCTCTCTCTCTCTCTCTCTCTCTCTCTCTCAGAGTATAGAGTATTTCTTGTAGCTCAGCATAAGAGTATAGAGTATTTCTTGTAGTTCAGCATAAGCCAACATTGCAGGTCTACATCCATTCCATAAGACAAATTCGCGACTAGTGTCAATTTAAGTGTCAGTCTACTGTTACGGCTCAGCACTCAGGGATAGATGAAAATTTTACACCAAAAATGGAGGGAAAGGAGTGTAGGCGGGGACTGTCGTTCTTTTGTAGATTATTTTCCTGTGGCTCAGTGTCAGAATAAGACATTGCTATAACCACATCCATTCCATAGAACTTCTTTGTGACTAGCCCCATAATCTAGCATTAATATATTACTACAGCTCAGGATTTAAGATTAAAAAAAAAAAAAAAAGGCGATTTCACACGACGTGAGATCAAACTAACTGAAATAAAGCCGTTCCAAGCACACTCTTTTGACTTTTTTTTTTCCCTTGTTAATAATCATATATTTCGACTGATATATAAAAGAACTGTGAATATATCAATTTCCCAATGAGGTACATTATGGGGTGAAAGAAGCTTGCTTTTTTTTTTTTTTTCATGGTGGCGGTGCATCTTGTCAATTAATCCTTTGGTAGATTCAAATTTCCCGCCCAACCCGTAGGCACTTCCCTGTCTATAGATGTCATAACTACAGTTCATTAACTTGGCCGAGATTTTCGTCATTTTGCAGCATATTTCCCGTAGCTCAGTGACAGAATGAGACAATAATTCAGCTCTGTATATTTTTCTCAGCATTTCTTTGAGATTAGCATATTCTTTATTCTTTTAACTCCAACTTGTCCAAAAATTGCAGTCTCCCCATGTGAAATACTGAGTCGTAACAGATTTTCACTCGAATACATTAGCTTACTTCATGGACACGTAATATGGATGGGTGATTTGCTTAAATCCTACTTCATAACCAAAGACCCGAATTTCACGCAACCATAGCTCGCTCTCCATCCATGCAACAGTAAACGCAGATGCCAATTTTAAGGCAAGAAATCCAGTTGCTGTGTTCTAGATGTTTATCCAAAGATTTTGGGGTATACCAGGGATCTTGGCCCTCTACCTTGTCATTTTCTGAAGTTTGATTTGCATTTCAGCGATATCTGAGAACATGTTTAGCGATGATTTGGCACCTCTGTTGTCCTGCAGAAGTTTCAAAAATTTCAATATGGCGACAATGGCGGTGAGATAAGGTAGCCTGCGTGGGCCATGCACTTCCTGTATTGGACAATATGTAAGGTAAGTAAGCATTGTTCATGATTGTTAACGGTAGGGAAAGTAAGGTATGAGTGTGGAGAAGGCATATAATAAGAAAAAGGGTGAAACTAGAAGAAATTACGTCGAAAAGCCAGGAAGAAAAAGGCGGCCAAAGGAACGCGTGGTGCGGGCCCTTTGTGGGCCTACCCTACCGTATTTTATTTCGGATATAATCAACAAGGACATCTTGAGGAAAATAGTGAGGAGAGGAAACTGAATTGGGCAGGAAATGGGTGTAAGTGTGGAGGTGAAAAAGTTTCGTTGGTATGCATTATATAATTTGGAAATAACATTTTCTGGTATTTAGTTTACCCCTACTCCCTCTCGTGGACATAAGGCTCAACGGGGATAAAATCGTATTGTAACCAAGTAGATCTATTCATAGCCCATAAAGGCGCATCAAATTTCATATAGCTATGTTTCCAAATTGAGTGGCCAAATTCCATTAGATGTGAAAAAATTAGTTGATATTTGGCGACCGGTAAAAGGATGACATTAAAAAAAAATGTATTTGTTGCAGCTCCATCAGATAAAAGAAACTGTCATTGATGTATTGATAAACTTCTCTGTGGCGAAAGTTACTGATAAGCATATAGACAGTATTTTGCGGGTATTTGGCAAGTCTTGCCCGTTGTTCATTGTGGGCGCTCTTTTTGGCGCCTAATCGAATCCGCCAATCACAGCGCACCGCGACTCTGCATCGGGGGAGCGCGCCTCTTGCCTAGAAAATTTGAATTCAGTCTCAAGTTGCCTGGTAGGGGGTAGGGGTGTTGGGGTTTGCTCTGCCTTACCTCCAGAATAATTTGGTAAGTTCTAACAGTAGTTTATTTTTACGAGTAAAGATTGTAAATATTAGTAAAAAAAAAGACGGCCGTGTTAAGTATGTGACTAGAGATGTGAGAAAAGGGCGAGAAATCGTGTGGAGAACGCCGGAGGAACTTCACATAGCCGCCGACGGTGCAACGTGGCTGTACGACCACCCATTTTCTTCTACGAATAGCGCCTCCGGATTTTAATTACTGTCGCAATTAAACATTAGAATGAAGGAAAAAAGAAGTACTTCATGGGTGATGATTGGATTTTGGAAGTTTGAAAAGTATGGTGGCAGATCTTGCCTACCCATGGAGCCCAGTGACATTTTGGTTTATTCTTGCCATCTCCAGATCGAGTTGCGTAATATATTGACCCACCCAGTATAATAGTCGGCCACTGATTTTCGACAACCGTTGAGAAAATTTTGAAATACTATTTAGCGTTCACTCTGATCAAAAATACCCCTAACGTTTCAGATCTGTTGATGACCAAGTGCCTATTTACTGTTTCTAGTTTAAGCATGCAGCCTTTTGTCTTGTATTTGTCTGGGTTTGGTCAGTTCAGCATTGTGGGTATTCGATTTGGCGCCAATTATTCGAATCAGCCAATCACAGCGCGCCATGTCTCAGGGAGCGCGCCCCCTGGCCCCTGCCCGGGAAAGTTCCTGGTAGACCGTGGGGGGGGGGGTAGGGAGTGCGCATATCTGCTCTTGCATTACCTCCAGAGAAACCGGGTAAGTTTTAGTAAAATGTTTGTATTATGTCTATAAGTACTAGTGTAGGAAAGACAGTAGTGTTAAGTGTGTGATAAGAAAAGTTGAAAAATTGACCGGAGGATCATGACGGCAGCTTGCGTTACAGTGTGGCTGTACGTGACCACCCATTTTGCACCACGAATGTCTCCTTCTAGTGTTAATTACTGTCGCGAATAAGTATTCGAATGTAGGGAAAGAATTGGTGGTGAGTATACTTTGAAAAATTGAGAATGGGTTATAAGTTGCCCCCGCCTAACCCCTTGAATCCGGTGGCCTTTTTACATTTATTTTTGGTATCCAGATCTGATTCCCATTTAGGATAGATATTTTGAAAGACGCGTTACATATCGCCTTCATTAATACCTTTTACTATAAGTCTACATGAAATGGGGAAAAATAACAGCGGTTGCAGAAATAATACAATCGGGGACGAAGGGTGTATGTTAGTGGAACCCAAATATAAAGTTGAGAAAATTGAATATACAGGGTGGTTCGAACATTTAACTTCAGTCGTGTTGCGTGGACGGCTCAGCCTTTTTATGCAGAGCAGGCATTTTGTCGGCATGAAATTACTAGTCAACCTTGTAGACGGCGTTCAAAGGCAATCATAAAGCATGAAAAGTGTTGAAAGTGCCGGTATTGTTGCGCTTTCAGACGACACTTCCAATTTCTTTTTTATTACCAGTCAGTATTGTTATGTAGCAAATTTATGATTTTTCAAGAATAGCTATTCTTGGTGAGGTTAGGTTTGATAATTTTGTCTTCCAAAGAGGTCCGAAATGGCAAATTTACCACCCTATAGAGGTCAGCCATTGCTTTACGACGGACATGATAATGACTTTCAGTTTTAGTGCGTCCACTCAGTCAAAAGTATCCCAAACGTTTAACAATTGATTGCCAGGTGTAGTCAATTGCAGTTTTCAGTTTGAGCATAGACTACGAGCTGTCTATTATGTGGTCTTTGTCAGGGTCATTATTATTATAGGTATTTTGGCGCCAATTCGAATCAGCCAATCACAGCGCGCCGTGACTCGGAGGGAGAGCACGCGCCGGGCCCCCAGCCAGGGAACTTTGAAATTTGAACTCATAGGTTAACAGTGGTGGGGGTTTGGGACGCTGGGGTCTGCTGCTCTATCCCGAAAAAACGGGTAAGTCCTAGTAAAAAATAAATATTTTGTTTTTACTATTAAGGATAAGTATTTGTGAAGGAAGGATGGTTTTAAGTGTGATGTGGAAAAGTAAGAAACCAGTTGGAGTAAGCTTCAGCCGGAGGAACGTGAAGTTGCCGGCGCTATACCGTGGCTACGTGACCACCCATTTTCCGTAACGAATATCGCCTTCGACTGTTCATTATCGGAATTTAGCATTCGAATGGGGGGGGGGGCGATAATGGGTGATATATGGACTTCGGAAATTTGAGAAATTGGTGGACTAGCCTAACTCCATGAATCCAGTGATATTCGTACTTTTGTTCTTGCCATCTCCAGATGTAGTTTCCTTTTAAGATAGATGTTTTGAAGTAGACGGGTTATGTAACCCTCATGAAAAACGTCAGTACCAGCGGTCTACACCCAGTGGAGAAAACAGTTCTACCTTAGCAAAATTTAAATGAATAACACCATGGGAATGGAAGGTTGAAAATGTGTAGCTCAAAATTTTCTGTTGGAAAACCAGCTAGCAAGGTATAAGTGAAAAACTTACATCACCGGGGAAATATTTAGTTTTGGCGGGAAGAGAGGGAGCGGTTTGTTGGACCGGTGGGGGGGGGGGAGCAGCGCGCGGGAAAGGCGGTTGAACTGCCTGCCTTTCCCGCGCGCCCCACTATCTCATGAGCCGCCCCTTTCCTCATCGTGCCTAAACTGAATATTTCTCCGTAGAATTAGGAGATTATTATTATTATTTACGTATAATACGCTTCAGATAATATACGTACAAGCTTATCATTTATTGTCTCCCACCGGCACTTCAAATTTAAAACGCCCGCCATTCCAGTTCATTTTATTCGGAATGAGCTGCCAACTAAAGCTAAAGATTTCCTAACCAGATGATAAAAGCATTTTTCTTTTTACGTGTTAAATTCCAGCCACTTTAGAATATGGTATTTCACTTGAGAATATGGAATTTAACTTGAGGGAACATAACATTATCTCTCCGTTGGGCTGATCGTATGCTTTTTTCACCATAACTATCAGTTTCTGCTGCGTTTTGCAAAGGCCTCCTTTAGTTGCATTCAAAAACCATTTCCACTTTCATTTGCCACCTGAAAATCTGATTAAGAATTTGCAGCGGAAGCTGTAGAGGCGTGTGATTCGATGACTGCTGGAAAAACTCGACTGGGTTGTTTGACTCAACATTAGCCATTTGACTGATCCCAAAATGCGGAAAATTCCAAAATAGGGAAGGTGATCAAAAAAATTTCATAATCACAAATAACTTCGTATCCTCAAGTAGCTACTCTCATCGGTGAGGTTCGAACCGACCCCGCCATTGTATGTCTAAATGATGTGAGGCCGGTACGTTTTTTTTTTGTGTGTGTGTGTGTGGGGGGAGGGGTCAACACATTCCGACTTAAGCAGTGCGGACGGTAGTGATTTAGCGCTTCCGTTCACGGTGGTTGACAAGTATAATTGAAGAAATGTGAGATTTAAATTTTCCAGGCGGACTTGTCTTACGCAGCGCTGCAAATTTCCTATGACAATCGCTCTTTCCTAATTGAATATTATGTGATTAAAAAAGGGTGCCAAATCCCTGTCATTCGCTTCGCACAAAATTCATCCAGTCAGCTCGATTTTTTGTCAGTCCCTTAGCCTCACTAACTTCACACACTCATCCACCATATCTCTCCACCTTCTTGGCCTACTCCACTCCCTTCCGTCAAAATCGCTCAGATATACCTTTTTCACCTCTATTGTCGTCATTCCCTCCACATGACCATACCATTTCACTACACTTCGATTCTGGTGTCCACAGACTTCCTCACACCACATCATTCACGAACCACATTATTCCGTATCCTATCCACTTTCCGGACTCCACATACATTCCTCAACTGTCCCATTTCCTCTGCCCTTACTCTTGACTTTTCATTTTCATGCCACACCGTAGTCTCACCCGTATGTTAAAGTTGGTACTAACACTCCTTCATGTAAGCCTCGCGCTGCTGCAACACTCAAGCCTGTTTCTTACCGAGGCCTTAGCACCAGCTTCTTTCCTTCATTGTGTCATTGTTTTCTGCTGCTTGCACATTTTCCTCTTTTCTGTCACTGCCAAGTATTTGAACTCCAATTACAGTTTCTTTCCATTCACCGTAACATCACATTGGGAGTCACCATCACTACCCTTTTGTACATTTACTTTCATGGCACGACGCTCACAGACATCTAAACTGTCTACCAGGCTTTTGTTGGGTATGTGAAAGTAGTGCTGCATCATCAGCATATATCAGCTTTGAGATACTCCATTCATTACCAGCGCCATCCCTCTCTCCGTTAATCTTGTTTGTACTTCTCTTATCCCATCCAAATTTATATCGAACAATCATGGGACATCACACAACCTACGCCCACATTGAACGTGAACCATTTACTTAGATGCTCATTTACCTTTACACATGCTTCACCACCATCATAAAAATCTTAAAGGCACGTAGCAGCCTACCATCTGCACCATAACTACGCAAAACCTTCCACAATTCTTTTGTCTACATTGTCGTATGCTTTTTCCAGGTCCGTAAATGCCATAAACACCTTATTTTCCGCACAAGCCTTCTCCACTATCTGTCTCATTGTGTTTGATCCGCACATCCTCTGCCACTCCTAAAGTCGCCCTGTTCATCACTCGTTAGGTGTTCTTGTATCTTTCTCTAATAATTCTTCCATATACCACGATAAATTTTTCAGAATGTTTTGGTTTCTTAGGTGTGTTTGATTTATTGTGGAATTTGTCTTTAAAACCTAAGTATTGAAATGCCATGTGCAGAATATTGTAAATCATTGAAGAAACGGCGGACCTTTTATTTGGTGCATGTTCTCCGATTTTTATGTAATATTCGTCAGTTTTTTACGCTGATTCCAAATTTGAATTAATTGTTAAAAAGTTGGCTAATTTTAAGTTAGGTTAGTTTATAAATAATAAAACAAATAGTAACAAATAATGGAATCAGCTTAAAAAGCTATTAGGGGCGAAATTTACACAAATGGGAGAACATGCACCAAACACAAGACATTGGAAATTCGGTTACTGAATTCCATAGTTTTGCTCATTTCAGATCTTTTGTGATTGGTGTATGTTTTCCCATTTTTATGTAAGTTTCATCCTTAATATAGTTTAAGCTGATTCCATTATTTGTTATTTGGTTTTATTAACTTTCGTAACCTAACGGGGGAAAAAAAAATCATTTGGAGTCAGCTTAAAAATCTACTGTTGAAATTTACATAAAAATTAGAGAACGTTCACCAAACAAAAGTTCCGGAAAGGGCCTTCCAGATTATCGGAGTAAGGTAGTGATAAAGGATCAAAGACATGGCAATTTTAGGCAACGTGGATTGTTATTTCTGTAGCTGCACAGATATCATGCCCCGATTTGTCATCTTGTGTCCTATTTAATATAGCTGAGTGGCGGATTACAGTAATGTTCTGGCGATACAACTTTTCATAGCCGTTGTCACAATCACTAGCATTAATCTGTAATTATAACAGCATTCAAGTTATAGTTCAATAAGGGCAAGCAGTGTTGCTTAGAACAAATTATAGGGTCAGTATGTTCTGGAGGGAAGAAATTGTTGGGGAGGGGGGAGTAATATAGGGAAGCTCCCACTATTAATTCAGTACAATATTGTGCTTTATGAAACACCCACATTATATATATATATATATATATATATATATATATATATATATATATATATATATATATATATATATATATATATATATATATATATATATATATATATATAGTTTTAAAAGGTGGAAAGATTTTTGAAAAATAGAACCTGATCAATTTCATATTCAAACCAAGCCTCATGGAATCCTAATTGAAAACAGTAGATGTTGGTCCTAACCTCGATTAAGGTCATAGCCAAGGCCAATAAGACTTATTGGCCTTGGTCAGAGCGGAATGGGCTCTTGTTAAAGTTTACAGTATTGTAGAGTGGGAGCTCTTCCGCTCGTAGTTTTTCTGGAGGGGAAAGGTTGTTTAAAGAGTAAAGGGAAGATAGGTAGCGTGGGTGGAAGGTAGATAAGTAGTTGAACTCCGCATCTTCTTTCAGGTTGATCCATCTCCCATCAGACAGAATAGTCCCCTCATCTCATGCACATTTTGGAAGGAGAGTATTAACAAGATTTCTGGCTGATGACTTCAGTTTAAACAGCAGAACTTCAACTGCTTCCCAGTGAAAATAGACTAGGTAACATCAATAGTACTATCCCAAGTGACCTGCAGTACCAGCTCATGCAAGTTCGTCAGGGCAGAGTCGGCAGTATCAACCTATCCTGGATGCTGGTTATCAAGAAAAGATGCAGCAATGGGGCGTGCGGACTGTGGAAGAACCTGTAGACATTTAAGTACAGTACTATGTTTGGGTAAGCATCCCCACTGTAATGAGTTTAACTTAAGGTCGCCCTTTACAGCTTAGTTGTTGGCGAAGCTGTAAAGTGACATGCTCCTGCTGCATGAGAAACGTTTAACTCAAATTTTGCCAAGATTTCTGTTCACTTGCAGCTATGTTCAGTAGGATTTTTTGGGGGGAGGGGAGTTCTACATCCTTTCCATAGCAGTTTAATGGCTAGCACTATACAGTGATGTATTAGTCTCTTGTTGCTATTTAACATTAAGTTTGGAGAGGTGGCTATTTGAGTTCGTTAAAGTGAAGAGTATTGTGAAATTGGCCCCAGTTCTGTCAGCAGCACTTATGAATTTGCCTGACTGAAGCAAAATGGAACTAGAGTATATACCCCCCCCCCTCCCCCCAAAGCGAAGATGTACTTCACTGGTTGGTGATGATTGGCTGAATGCAACATGCCCGATTAACAGATGCATTTCAAATAATTATTGGTAATTATTTGAAGTACAACGATGTTATTCGGACATGTAGCATTCAGCCTGTCATCATCAACCTGTCAAGTGCATCTTCGCCTCGATTTAAAAAATAAATAAAGTGTGGTAATTACAGTATTTAAAGTAACAGTGCCCATTAGGGTGGTTAGGTTTGTCAATGTAGTTTTAAGTTAACTTTTGTAAAGTAGCTAGCGATGATTTCTAGATAATAGGCTATCGGTTATTAAACCAGATCCAGCTTAATGTATTCATACAGTATTGTTCCACATAATATCCCGAACTTCTTATTTAATCATACTTGCAAATCATTAGTTTGAAAGTTAATTTTGAAGCTGCTGTCCAGCTTAAAATAAGTGTGCTTAATGAATGAGCATTGACTTTTTCAAGGGCAGCTGTATCACCTGTACTTTTTACAGGTGTAATTTTGATATGCTCCTATTTACATTTTTTTTATTGTTGAACCTTTCTAAAATTGATTATCATCAGTGTTTGTGTGTGTAAGGTTATGCTTGTGGGAAGGGATTTGAATTTCCGAGGCTTGAAATGTGTGTGTATTGTTTCATTGGTACGTTGTTGAGTTTGCTTTGTCGTGTTTTTCTTATTGCTCTCCAGTCTGCATTTTCTCTGAGTGGGTCAAGAGGGGATGGCGATGATGAACTCTGATGATAGTAATATAGCGTTCATGATATTGGAGTTGATGATAATGATTTGAAGACGATGATAATGATTCTTGATTGTATTGCAGGAGTGATGAGCAGGTGACAACCCTGGGACTCCCTCAGCTAGTGATCATCCCTCCTGTTCTGTGACTGCTTTCGAGAATGGTCCAGGCTGGAGCATCCGGGAGATGACCCAGACGCCCTTGCCAATGGAGAAGATAGCACAGGTGTGGTAATCCTTTCAGCACTTGAGTAGGATTCGTATCACCTTTTTCTTTGTGATTTCCATTTTAATTTTTTTTGCCTTAACACATATATTTTTAAATATTGGTATAGCTTGCATTGATATAAAACAGGATAGTTTTTGGCAGTTTATTTTACATAGAGATTCAACATTCTCTTTCATATAGACATAATTTGCATTAATAAGATATACTTGTAGGGGATACTGAGTATAACTGCAGAAAAACTTGCTAAGGATGGGACATTGCAAAATCTGTCATGTACGGTGCAATATAGGCATATGTACTTGTATGTGTTAATGTGTATATATAAATAATATATACATGTTTATATAGGTCTTGACACCACCTGCTGTATATTAAAGTTTCTGAGATTTATACTGTATATACCTATATGTGGCCGGAAGCCTTAATTCCATGAGGGGTGATGTAAAATATTTAATTTTTGATAACTGCAGTGCTATGTTTTCTGTTACTGCTTGATTTATTAATTAGGAGTAGCTCATTAACTCTCAGTAATGCAATACGGTGTTTTGTTTAGGAAAATGAAACTCTTTGTAGTATGATTTTTTTTTTTTTTAGGTAAGGGACCATCTCTATGTTTGGTTTTGTCTTGTAGGTGAGGTATGCTACTAGTCTTCATCCTGTTGGAGCTTATCGGTGTTGCCCCTGGTGAGTGTTTGATTTTCAGTTATTAACTCGTAAACCGTGCCACAGTACATTCCACATATTCTGCTTTTGTAGGGGTTACGAATTTGCTCTCAACCTTCGCCACATCCTTAGGTGGGAAAGAGGTCTGGATGAAGAGACCTTAACTCGCCTCATCCTTAGGTCTGGATGATGATGGTAGGTATGTTAGAGATGAACCCTAGATGGGTAATCTGAGTCTCATCCCCCCCCTCCCCCCCAAAGCCTAGATATCTTGTGTAGCTGCATTTGGCAACCAGATGCACGAGGGAAGTAGCTCTCGCCCGGCCGTCTAAGTACTTACCTGTAGGTAGGTGTGAGTCTTCTAGACCCACAAATCCAGTATTGCCAGTTTTGGCCACCTGACTTCAAGTAATAAGTGCCCCAATGATCGTAATCCTCTAACCAGTAAATTCAACTTTTCATGTGAAAGATAAGACATATCCTATTTATAATAAACCATTTGCACCCAGGTGGTCTAAGAATGCAATCTTGTTTGCTCATATTTTGAGAATTTTATATATTTTTTAAAATTAAATATCAGAATTTTCTATCCATTTTTGGATATGATTTCCTTTATGCATTACATTTTACTTCTACATCATGTCGGGTAAATAAACGTAGTTGTGTAAATCTAATTTTCTTGAGCTGGGTCTCCTGGACCCATGATTACCTATAGCGTACCATGAAATACGATCACCTATCCAGGATTAAGTAGAATTTCCTCCCCTCCCCCCTTATAAAATCAACTAGTTGCTAGTTCAGATGTAGTACTCCCAAAACAACATGTCCCATGCACGGCTTAAGAACAGGCTCTTAGTGCAGTACTGCTGTAATGCAGTACTGTGATTCAGAATGTTTGGGTCAGAAGCTATATATGGAATGTAAGATAGTGATAATTTTTAGAAAGTCATTGTAATGCCGTACGTACTTGTAGCCTACAGTACTATTAACAGTAAATAAAACAGCCTCATATGCTATATCATCTGTTTGCATATATGTTGGGAACAGAATTTAATATAATGCCATAAATTGTGACAGGTTTAACATGTCTTTTTCATGAGAATATTTTGACTTGGTATGAATTGGAACACTGATGCTGCAGTTTATGGGTTAACTTTTTTGCATGGTTAATTATACAAAGACATGCTAGTCAACAATAAAGACACCTTACCACCTGCTGTACTTGTGGCCCTAATCTCATCAAAATGTGAATTTTGTGTACTGCAGGCTAAAGTTTCCATTTTCATGCAGTCCACCATCCTCCTTTTGGTGTATAGGGAGGAAGTTTGGGGACGTTTTTGTAACTAAGCAGCATTTACATTGCTGCTAGCATGTTTCATTCTGGTACCACCTAACGTAACTTTGAAATAGGGTAAGACATCATGATAAATGAAGCACCCTATGATGAAGTAAGTCATATACTTAACTTTTGGTACCTTTAAGTTATATAAAATAGTTCAGTACAGTCTGTTGTGTTTGAGATGTACAGTATGGGTAATGGATTCGCCTTTGTAAAAATTTACCGTTCATTGAACCAATGGGGTGTAATGCTTTTTTGTTGACTACATGTGATGTCTGCATACATTTATTATTATTATTGATACTACTGAAAACTAGGTTTCCATGTAAATTATCGACTGTTGGGGGACTGGATTCTGGCAGGTTATGCAGTATCTATAATGTTATTGTGTAAAGTTTAAAAACTGGCTTAGACTTTATTATTGGGCCAGTTAGCACGGCTTACATCGGGTAATCATAGTGTCCTGTGCTTATAAATTCCCCCCAGTTTGTATATGATTGTTTGTTCTTTTCATTATCCTTATATGCAACTGCCAAATGCTTATAACTTATTTCAGCCCGTTGAAAGGAATATTAGAAAGGATCTGTTCATATCCTATTTATGGTGAGTTGCTTGGAGTGTAAAAAAAAAATATGTTCACCAATACATATACCTTTAAATAACTGATAGGGTACCGGTATAACATTTGAGTGATAGGAACATGAAAAGCTAAAATTAGCTAGGTGAAGCTGTTGAACGATTGTAACCATATGAGAAAGGTATACAGATCAGATGGATGATATATAACATTGTAAGAAACTAAAAGCTGTCAGGTGAATGACCTGATCATATGGAAATCTAAAATTGCAGGTCATGTGAAAGATATGATCTTTAGGAAACTAATATTGCAGATGAACAGTTAACCGATAATTGTCTGAAGCTCAAAAGTATTTCTGGCGAATAAGTACGAGTGCTTGTACGGTGTGAATATTTATATGATCAACTGTAGATGCACTGACAAAAGTGTTCTGTGATTTACGCGTCTTTTGGAGTCAATATTCACTGTGGCCATCATGAGAACCAGCACCTGGGTCACATATACTTGATCGTGAATTACTCCATACCAGTCCCAGCGAGATTAGTTGCTCATTATGTATTATACGTCAAGTTATCAAGGTCCCAAATAGTTCATGATGCATTGTACATCGTCTGAAGGTCCTGTCTGCAGTGTTTTCCTACAGATAAATTGAAGCAGTTGAATGTAAAATATGGCAAGTGGGCATTCGTATGAGAAATAATTAGATAAGAGGTGGCGCAGTCGATTGATGTTAAAATATGGCGACCGGCAAGACTAAAAGTAATCCCTCCACTATCCGACGTAATTGAGCCATAGGCATGTCCGGATAGTGGGCACCAGCCTCCTGCACTTGTACTTGTGGACCGTAACTCAGAAAAAACACCTATACAACTCCCTCTGGACATGCATAGCACCTATTTAAGACCCAAATCACACCAATAAGGGACATAAAAGATTGAAATAAATGCAAAAGAAGCATAAAATGAAGTTTTTGAGGTAGGTTCATACAATATTAAACATTCTGGGTACTTACAAGTCCCTGGCTCCTGGACTGGTAGTTATGGACCCTAACCTAGCCTAACTCAGAAAAACACCTCCCTACTGCACATGCATAGCACCTAGGACACAACTGATTCACACCAATAAGGGACATAGAAGAGTGAAATGAGGCGTTTGAAGTATAGTATGGAAAATACAGTAGAGTACAGTATGAAACATTCTGCCTACTTACAGCAAGTCCATGGCCATCTCGATGAATAACCGCCTCCTCTCAGACTCTGACAGTAAGAAGGATTTCCTGAAGCATTTTCAGTACACTGTTCATGAAGTCTTGCACTGAACTTAGTCATTCGCACTCAGAAGTCCATTCTCTTCACACTGCGTACTCTGTCTTACTTATGCTCCATCGTAACTTAATAAGTGTTGCACTCTGCACTTTAAGTCGTTCCACTCATAAAACCATTTCCAAAACAAATTGCAAGTGTATTTACGTTAAATTTAGTCCAAAAATTTTGTCTTTTCACTCAAATTTCTACTTTCTTTACAATACTGTATGCACTGTTTTTCTTTCACTGTACAACACTAAATTCCCGTGTGGTTTAGTGGAGAAGTTCTTGCCGTTTAATCACTGTCAGAGTCTGAGAGTATCGCTGGGAGGTGACCTAGGGGTGCGTCGCTGGGTCGTGGTGAGGTAACCACTGCAGACGACTCTGAAGATAGACGCATACTCACGTCGAGCGGTGACTCCACATTGGCTGATGTGCTGGGCTGTGTCTCGGAGCATGAGGGCCTGTCTTAGGGAGGTAACGGAGTGGAGCCAGGGCTGGGCATAGTGGGGGTCACGGGCCTGAAAAAGCTGTCAGTCATTGATTGACGCAAGGAACGGCTATTTATGATGCGCTGCCTGAAAGCACACACTTCCTCCACAAGTCCCAAGGGCCCCATCTCCCTGTCGCAGTCTGGGTGTTCCAGGTAGTCCAGAACGAACTCTAGGTGTTCCCGGAGTGCGCTCAGCTTGAGGATGGCTGGAGTTGTCATGCTGAGAGGAGTCCGCATGATCGTTGCCGTCCTCGTCGGAATCTTCAAGCTGGGTACTGACACCTGCAACTGAAGATGTGATCTCGATATCAGACAGGGTCTGATACCCAGGATCGCCCTCGTCGTCATCCAACCACTCACGCACTTCGTCCATATCAACATCATCGCTGTGCACACGTAGACGTGCATGGAAGTCATCCACATCGAAACCTAGGAAATCGTACTCCGCATCCGTTCCGAGAAGCAGACGAGACCAACCATTTTCTAGAGTCTTGACAGGGATTTCCTTCCATGCACTGGCCCAGTTGTGAATGGCAGACGATGTTGTAGCAGCGAAGGTTTTCCAAAGTCCGCTGGCCTTGCGTGTCCCGTCCCTCCCTGCGCTCGTCCTCGTCCTTGAGAACAACCATCACCTTGTCCAGGAACTTCCGTCGGTATAGGCGCTTCGTTGCCAAGATCACTCCTTGGTCCATTTGTTGGATGAGAGCAGTAGTATTAGGTGGCAGAAACATGCACCTAATGCGGCCATTCTCAGCCACCAAGTCCTTGTCGCACGGGTGGGCAGGTGCATTGTCGTGGAGAAGGAGGGCCTTTACCTGGTCGCGTGGGATTCCCAGTTTCTCTGTCTGGTAATGTATGACCTCCTTGATGAAATGGCGGTGGAACCAGTCTTTGAAGATCTGGGCTGTGAACCATGCCTTCAAAGGATGATACGAGACGACAGGAAGGACATCCATCACCCCACCAAGACACCGAGGCTGCTTTGCACGGCCAACAAGAACAGGCTTAAGCTGGTGCATGCCGTTAGCATTGGCACAACACAAAGCAGATAGCCGTTGCTTGGAGAGCTTGTGGCCAGGTACACGCTTCTCCGTCTCCTCGGCTAGAGTGTTCGTTGGCAAAGAGCGATAGAATAAACCAGTTTCGTCAGCGTTGTAGACTTGACCGAGATTGAGGCCCTCCCTGTCGATCAAGCCCTTCACCTTGTGCCGAAACTCCTCTACTCCATCCTCGTTAGCATCCAAAGCTTCGCCATGAGACTTACGGTTGGTATGGCCATGCCGTAACTTAAATGCGAAGAGCCAACTCTTGGATGCCTTGAAGTCTAGGGCGTTGTGAAGCCTTGCGAACTTCTCAGCAGCAGCCTTCAGCTCTGTACCACGTACCATCACACCAGCAGCACATTGCTGTCGATACCAAATCAACGTGGAGTGGTTGACTTCTGCAAACTTGGGAGTAAACATCATCTTCCTCTCCATGTTGCGTTAGCTTTTCAACGAGAAGTCAGCCGTGTACTGCATGAGTTTGTCTCGGGATCTCTTAATGTCAAACAAAGTAGATCGGGCCAGGTTAAACTCACGGAGGATGCGTGAAGAAGACCATCCCGCATCTACTTTCTCCAATATCTCCTGCTTCTCCAGAGTCAATACCAATCTCTTCCTCTTCTCAGGTGGCGGGGCCATCATCACACACACAAAGGAGAGGCACGAGAGCAGCAGGAGTGCCTGCAGCAGGTAAGCCACCACCACAAAAGCGAGCACATGGGCAGCCATGACGACGAGCGTTCACTCGCAACGAGAGACAGGCAGAAAGTGGGGAGGATGCAGGGGCGCTCTAGCAGACATTGGATGAATGACGCACCACAACAAAGCTGTCCCGCGCCCCGTGTGCCAAGTTCAAATTACGGGCGCGCGCGCGCGCTCTCTCTCTCTCTCTCTCTCTCTCTCTCTCTCTCTCTCTCTCTCTCCCCCCGACCATTTTGGGAATTTTGGATCCCGGGACGATTATGTCCGGTTAGTGTGTGTGTGGGGGGGGGGGGAATGTCCGGAAAGTAGAGGGATTACTTTATACTGATAGGCTGAAGCATTTGAATTTTAAAATATTGCGACTGGCACCCCTACAAAAATTTGAGTTATAGTAAAACTTTGCAGGTGGCGCTCGTAAGAAATTAAAACTACAGATTAGGTGAAGCAGATGAATGATAACTGAGAAATAAAAATCAGTTTCATGCAGCAGTTGAATAATAGGAACTTTATGAAGAGCTGGAATTACAGATGAGATGAAGCAGCTGAAATTAGACCAAGGATGAGATGGATAGGGTTAACGAGTGTAGTGTGAGTTGGAGAAAGGGCAGCTTGATGGCAAATAACTCGTTGGGAGGTAGAAAGATTGGCTAGAAGAGATGTGAAAGGTTAGTTGAGACCAGAAAGACTGGTCTGGAGTGATTGGTAGGAAGTCGGTAGGGATTTGTTGGGAGGCCAGAAAGATTGGTCTGGAGTGATTGGTAATAGGGATTTGTTAGGAGGCCAGAAAAATTGGTCTGGAATAAGTGATTGGCAGGAAGTTAAGAATTTTTTTTTTAGGTGAGACACCGGAAAGAGTGATAGGAAGAAGAGATATTATTTAAGAGACCAGAAAGATTGGTCTGAAGGGTATGATTGGTCTTGAAAGATCGGTAGGAAGAAGTCAAAGATTAGTTGGGGGTGGTTGGTGAGAAATAAATAACGATTTGTTTGGAGACCAGAAAGATCGGTCTGGAGTGATTGGTAAAAAGTCATTAGCGATTAGTTGGGAGACCAGAAAGTTGGGTCTGGAGTGATTGATAGGAAGTTAATAAGGATTTGTTGGGAGACCTGAAAAACTGGTCTGGAATAAGTGATTGGCAGGAAGATAATTTTTTTTTTTTTTTTTTTTAGTTGAGAGACCGGACAGAGTGATAGGAAGAATCGAAATATTATTTGGGAAACCAGAAAGATTGGTCTGGAGGGTATGATTGGACTTGAAAGATCGGTAGGAAGAAATCAAAAATTAGTTGGGGGACCAAAAAGATTGGTCTGGAGTAATTGGTAAGTCAATAGCGATTTGTTGGGAGACCAGAAAGATTGGTGTGAAGTGATTCGAAGGAAGTTAATAGGGATTTGTTGGGAGGCCAGAAAAATTGATCTGGAATAAGTGATTGGCAGGAAGTTAAGAATTTTTTTTTTAGTTGAGACACCGGAAAGAGTGATAGGAAGACGAGATATTTAAGAGACCAGAAAGATTGGTCCGGAGGGTATGATTGGTCTTGAAAGATCGGTAGGAAGAAGTCAAAGATTAGTTGGGAGACCAAAAAGGTTAGTCTGGTGTGATTGGTGAGAAATCAAGAGTAGTTTGTTAGGAGACCAGAAAGATTGGTTTTGGAATGATTGGTAGGAAGTCTAGCGGTTTGTTGGGAGGCCAGAATGGTTGGTCCTGGATAAGTGATTGTCAGGAAGTTAAGGGGCAAAAATAATAGTTGAGAGACCGGAAGGACTTATAGGAAGAATCGAGGTATTATTTGGGAGACCAGAGAGATTGGTCTGGAGGAGTGATTGTTCGAAATTGATTGGTATGAAGAGTTGGGGGATCACAGACTGGTCTTGAGGGAATGATTCATAGGAAGAATATAAAGATTAGTTGGGAGACCAGAAAGATTGGTCTAGAGTGATTCGTATTTAGAGTTGAGGAATATTAGTTGGGAGACCAGAAAGATTGGTCTGGAGATAATTGGTCGAGATTGATTGGTAGGAGCTGAGAGATTAGTTGGGAGACCACATTGGTCTGGATGGAATGATTGCTGGAAATTTATTGGAGGAGTTGAAAATAGTTGGGAGACCTCAGATTGGTCTGAAGGGAATGATTGACTGATGTGGTGGAAATGATTGATCGAAATGAATTGGTCGCAGGAGTTGAGAGATTAGTTGCAGACCAGAAGGATTAGTCTGATGGTATGATAATTGGAAGTCAATAGAGATTAAGTGGGGGACCAAAATGATTGGTCTTGAGTGATTGGCATTGAGTCAAGAAGTTAATTGGGAGACCAGGATTGGTCTGGAGTGATTGGTATTAAGAGTTAAGAAATAATGGTTGGGAGACCAGAAAGATTGGTCTAGAGATGATTGGTCGAGACTGGTAAGAGGAGAGAGTTGAGAGACCACAGTCTGGTCTGGAAGGAATGATTGATCGATAAGAATTCAGAGGTTGATTGGAAGACCGCAGATTGGTGTGAAGGGAATGATTGATGAGAGTAAAAAATTAGGTGGGAGACCAGAGAGATTGGTCTGGAGGAAATGATTGATCAAAATTGATTGGTAAGAGGAGTTGAGAGACCACAGATTGGTCTGGAGGGAATGATTGATAGGAAGACTAAAACAGAAAAATAGGTGGGAGACCAGGGGGATTGGTCTGGTGTGATTGGTTGAGAGGGATTACAAAAGAACGTCACACATGACACCCAGGACAAGGAAATGAGGCGATTATGCCCGTACTGTAATATGAAAGGAGTGTCTAGGGGTGAAAAACAGTAGACAACTTCATATGATTAGGATACTAGTATGTAGTTCAATAACACCTAATTTGTAGTCTAAACTAAGCTTAATCTAACCTAACTAACCATAGACTAACCGAACCTATTCTTATCGGGTATCTACTGTTTTTCACCATAGGAACAATTCTGGCATATTTTAGGACTGCTGTGCTTTTGCCCTTTATTTTCCTGTCCTGTAAATGTCATGTGTACTGGAGTGAGTGAGTGGCGATAGGACGGGATGATGTCATGTGTACAGGAATGAGTGTCTGGAGATATGACGGGAAGAAATTATCATGATGGTGAAATAGGAAGGTTTAGTCAGGAGAGGAATTTGTCAGGAGCAAGAAAGACCTCGTACAGAATGTACTAGAATGAGTGTCAGGAGATAGGACAGGAAGAAATGGTCATGACAGTGGAATAGTTTCGAAGGCTTTGTCAAGGGAGAGAGAGAGAGAGGGAAGTTTGCCAGGAGGAAGAAAGACCTCCGAAAGAGTTGTGGAATGTATCAGTAGGAGTTAGTCTGAAACCAACCCGGTGGATTACTGGTAGAGAAAGTGTGGGAAGAGATTGATTGAATGGGACAAGGCTTTGCATGGAATTAACTGAAACACCAGGAAGAGAGGATGAAGGAAGGATAGGATGGGATACACGACAAGGGAACGATTAGGAGTGAACAAGAAAGAATGGTAGGGAGAGAGAGGATTAGGGCTAGTCGAGAGAGATTGGTCTTCCGGAAGAAAAGCCCCATAAAGAATTGGGGAAGATTGTAGTAGGAGTTAGTCTGAAACCAACTCTGTGGATTACTGGTAGGGAGAAAGGTTAAGTGTGGACAGAGATTCGTGGGATGTGACAGAGTTCAGCATGGATTGGATGGGAGTAGGAGAATGAGTGAATGATAGGATGGTATAGACGACCAAGGACTGAGTGTGAACTAGAAAGAATGGCAGGAAGAGACAGGATTAGTGATGCTTAATCGAGCGAGAGGGAGAGAGAGATTTGTCGGCAGGAAGAAAGCACTCGTAAAGAATTGTGGAAGGTTGTAGTAGGAGTTAGGGTGAAACCTCAACCCAGTGGACTACTGGTAGGGAGAAAGATAAGTGTGGGCAGAGATTGACTGGATGTGACAGGGCTCGGCCTGGATAAGATGGGATTAGGAAGAAGGGATGAGGGAAAGATATGATGGGATAGACGACTAAGGAATGATTCAGAGTGAAAGTCTACAAAGAATAGTAGGGAAAGATGCAGAATTAGGGAGGCGAGAGATTTGTCAACAGGAAAAAAGACCTCGTAAAGGATCGTGGAAGGTAGTAGCAGGAGTTAATCTGAAACCAACCCGGTGGACTATTGGCAGGAAGTGATAAAGTGGGCAGAGATGGGTTGGGTGTGACAGGGCTTTGCAGGGAATGAATTGGAGCGCCAGGAAGAGGGAAAAATAGGATGAGATAGACGACTATGGAATGATCGGGAGCGAGAGTGAACTAGAAAAAATGGCTGGGAAATAGAAGATAAGGGAGGCTTAGTCGAGAGTGATTTGTCAGCAGGAAGAAAGGCCCCGTAAAGAGTTGTGGTAGGTTGTAGTAGGAGTTAGAATTTTGAAACCAACCCAGTGACTATCAATAGGGAGAAGTGAGGGCAGAGACTGAGTGCATGTCACAGGCCTCTTTTTTTCTCTCTTTTCTTTTTTTCTTTTTTTAAGTAAGATGAACAGTGGAAGGAAAAAACAAATTAGAAAATAATCCATACACCAGATTACAGGTGTCCTCCGTTCATGAAAAAATCTGGAACAGCTGGACGTGAACTGCTGTAGGTTGAAGTTTTGGGGGGAACTTCTGGGGAAGTGAGTTCCAAAGAGATGTGATGTAAGTAGGAGGAAGAGAAGGATAGGATGGAACGGATAACTTGAGGATGGTTGGGATGAGAGTGAACTCAACAGAATGGTAGGGAGAGATCGAGGATTAGGGAAGGGTGAATGAGAGGGGCGACCGAGGAATTACTGGAAGTGAGTGTAACTGGACAAACTGTTAGAGAGAGGTTTATGGATAGATAAGATTAAATAGGGAAGGGTGGATGAGAGGCGACCGAGGAATTACTGGTAGTGAGAGTAACTGGACAGATTGTTAGGGATAGGTAGGATTAAATAGTTAACTGACAAAATCAAAGGAAATATGTAAATGTTCCTGCCTAAAGGTTACCAGTGTTTAAACAGACTTTGGCTTCATGGTGGTGGTGTATGAACTGAGCAAATATTGCGCACATCTCTTCACAAATGTCGCTTAATACCATAAAATTTACTGTTTATTTTTTGGATAACTGTGTCATAAGGAGTGGAGGAAGGTGGCTGGGAGCAGGTGAAGTTTTTACAAGTTAACTGATTTTTTTCTCCACTGCTTTGAGTTACGAAAAGAATTTAAATTACAAAATGCTAGCAATTCCTAAGATTCGGAAAATGATGTAGAAAAAATGGGTGCCAGTATTTGTATGGGAGAAGAAGAAGAAGAAGAAAAAAAAACTATAATGAGAAGGGGTAATATTGGTTTGATGCGAACAAGTGCATAAATTCTTTAAATTGTTCATTCACCATTGATTATACCCTCATTGCATTTTTCATATTAACTTAAGCATTCGTGTCTTGCCACCGTTTGTCTGTTATTCATACATGAATTGTATTGCTGTTCCACTGTTTCCTTAAATTGCTTTTATCTGTTGGTTTTGGAACATTTTCATAATGAGTTTGGCCGTATGTTAGATATTTCTGACTAAAGTATTTTACCATTTTATGAAAATGGAAGTCATAGAAATGAATATACCTATGCAGCCAAAAGATGAATGTATAAAAGACAAATTCCTTGCTTCTTCGAAAGTGGCAAGGCATATTGTGGTAGCTCAGGGATGATTATCTCATTAGGGTACCCAGTTGTCGTAGTAAATAATATTGTACAACTTTATGACCATTTCTGTATGGAAAAAATTAGTGGCATGAGATCTTTAATTTACGCATGTGATTTAAGAGAAACTTAACTGCCGGATGAACGTATGTAATACGTCATGATCAGACATGGCTAAGGAGTGCTGTTGCATCCCATTAGTATGTCAAGGTCGACTAATCTTCTTGAACGTCAGCCTCAGCGACCATGTAACTAGTGGAACTGTCCCTTGGTCAACAGATCTTTGACCATGTTGGGGGCATTAAGGTTGCTTGTTTGCATCCCTACACCTGGAACACCACAGTCGGGTATTATTTGGCCACATCTCATTTTGCATGGATGTGCTTACTCCTCTTTTACACATGTCTCTGGTCGCAACAGGATCTGCTTCTTTGTAGTTACCATCACTTCTGGCTGGCTGAGGGACTTGTATTAGGAGGTTTGTGCCATCCATAGTGAACTTTAACTCTGGAAAGATAATTCTGGAGAGAGATCTACAATAAACCTTCGTATCCCAAGGCTCGTCGCCCAGTGGCGCTGCTCAAATTTAGCCTGCTGGCTTCTGTACTTCCTCCTAAGGGTTCACTGGGGCCGCCATTGTTAACCACTTTGCCCCATTGGATGGTTTGGACCCTGAGAATTCCCAGAACTAAAATAGTCTTTTGGGTCTAACAACTCAGCTTTATTAGTGGAGGTTGTGCTTCATGTTGTTCATCTTTACAAGTTGGGATCTCCTCCAGCTGCGTATCTCATTCATTGGTCTCCCTCATGAGACTGCACCTACACCAGTAGGGATTATCTTTCCGAAATAATTGCAACCACCTGTGGCCTCAACTGAAGAGAGGGAAATCATCCAAGCATTCAAGAGACTTAAGCAAGATTAATTTCCTGCCTCATTCATGCTGTATGCTTTCCTTTACATACCGCACACTTAAAATCAGCACTATCCTGCAGCCTATCTTACACCCATTTATCACGAACACTGCACAAAATGGAGCTTTTCCCCATGTCCTGTGCCCTTTTCATAAACTGCACATGGCCACTCGCCTCTTGCTCAGACAGTACCTGCCCAAGATATCACACTTTTCTTTTATCCATGCTTACTCTTAAGCTTTTGTACGCTATTCCATCTCTCCATTTCCTAAATTTTCCCTCTTCTACCTTCACATAGCCAATAACCAACACTGAGTCATCAGCATGCAATATCTCTCACGGAAGTCCAGTCATGAAATCACGTAAGTGAGCTTCAATAAGTATTAAGCATGGTACCCCTTGGGGTAGGGGGGGGTTTCAAGAATACTCCCCCAGTATCCCTGCTTGTCGTAAAAGGCGACTAAAAGGGTTGGCGGAGGGTTAGTGCCCCTCCCCGGAAAACAACTAACTAAAAAAACAAACAATAAGCCTCGGACAAGGACTGACCAAACGATGACGACCAAGGACCGGACAAAGGACATGGTTATCGGAACATGGAATGTAAGGGGAGCGAATGATGCAAAGGAATGTTTTGGAGGATGAGGATGCAGGAATATTTGGTAGGGAGACAAGTCGGGTAAAATTAGTAGTGTTTGATGTGCAGAAGGATTTGGTTGCAAGAGATTAAGAGTTATGGTCATAATGTCTACAAGGATTGGGTAGAACATAGACTGGATTAGGCAATGCGTGACTGAGGAAGAGAGCGGGAGATCTGTGATACAGATATTTACAAATACATAAATTGCAGAGTGTATGCATAGTTTGAGAGAGACATTAAAGTGAGAAATGCCAGTACACCCAGGTGTTGCGGGAGCCAAACCACGTCAAAAGCTGATGTGGACAGAAAAAGTAGGACAAGAAATGCAGATAATACATGTAAATGCAGATAATACATGTAAATGTTAGGGTACATGTATCGTGTCGTTTTTAAAGGCTTCAACATGCATGCATCTGTCGGCTTTGGTTACCTAATGGTGACTCCACGCTGGTCGATTTCTGGCAGCCTCCTGGTTCAGTTCCTTATTATTAATCACACTCAATGGCCTCGTCCCTGGTCTTTTTCGGGTCTGCCTCTTGCAGCCCTATCCCCAACATTCACACTTCTCGCTTTTCGCACCCGACTGTCATCCTTCATCCTCTCCACATGCCCAAACTATTTCAATCTCCCTGCTCATCACAACACCAGCACATTTCAGCATTATCCTTCCTCTCAGTCTTCAGTCGTAAACCTAACCCCCCCAGGCTTTGCATTTAGAAACACTACACATCCAACAAATCATTTTAATTTCTGGACGTTTGGGTATAAAAATATCCTCTTCCTTTATTGTCTAAGTCTTACTACCAAACAGCATTACACTCGTAACAGGTTGCATACAAAGATCTCTGAGCACAGAGAGAGAGAGCCCTCTCAGTGTCGGGAGAGGCAGCACCTCCCAGAACTTCCTCCAACCACTTCTTACACAAGCCACAAAGCTAGTTCCAGCTCTACTTCCAACACATTATATGTCGCCTAAATAATAAAACTCTTACACTCAAGAGACATACCAGCAAGAGCAGTCCTTTCATGCATGACATCTCTGCACGCTTTCCCCAACAAACAGCACACACGAAATCAGCATTATCACGTAGTGTATCCCTAATACTGCTTCATATATTGTGCACCCATTTATCCCAAATTTTTCATATGATGGTGTTACATAAGTATAGAATATGTCAGTATAAATAGTGTAAGAGAGGATCCGGTTGTGGTGTGATAAGTGTATATTTGGTGCCTGTGTGCTGAAATATGAGCAAAAAATGTAAATATGAAAATATAAAGCATTATGAACGCAGTTAATAAAAGGTGCTCGTAATTGTGCAGCAAGTGTAGCTTCCATGTGCAAAACCTGGACATCGACCCGAAATGTAGAAAATATTTAAGCATTAAAGGTAAATAAAGGAGAGTTATTGTACGTAAATTTAGAGAAAGAAAGGACTCACCTGTGCAAAAGTAAGTTGATTTATACATACTTCTGTTTGGAAATTTAGTGTTCCCTTAGCTCATGCTAAAAGTAAACATTAACGTGAAAATTATGCTAAACAAGGCTAGAAAAAAATCGTTAAGTGTAAGTTTTGCATTGAATAAGGCTAGAAAATATGAAAAAGTATCTCGTTAAGTAAACTTAAGAGTGTAGCTTCCATGTCCAGAACATGGACATTGACCAGAAATGCAGAAAATTTGTAAGCATTAAGTGTAAATAAGAGTTACTATCAGCACGGTAACTATAGTGAAATGACCCACCTGTACAAAAATAAGTTGAAGTATAGGTGCTTCTGTATGGAAACAGTGTTGCTTTACCTCAATTTAAAAGTAAACATAGGTATAAATTATGCCAAATAATGCCAGGAAAAAAATCGTTCAAGGATTTTTTTTTTTTACATTCCATAAGGCTAGAAAATAGGCTAAAGTGTGTCTTGTTAAGTAAACTCAGAAACAAAGTAAACACGAAAATGCCAGTGTTCTACTTGCGTTGAAATAAGCGCAAGGAAAGTGCTTCTGTTTGGAAATTCGGTGTTATGCTTAAAAAGAAAAGAAAAAGAAAAAAAAAATGTGGGTGGTGGATGAACTGCGAGGAAAATGCAGTATAGTTTGCGGTAAGGATGGTGTAAATACACTACAGGAAAAATTAAGTCATCAGTTCATAAATATTTTCTGTAAGTACACCAAGTAACACTCGTCAATAAATATATCCCCTTAAGTAAACCAAAGTGAGACAAAGGTTAATAAGAGAGAAGAGAGACTGATATGAAGAAGAATATTAGAGAAAACGAAAAACATGTAGGCAAGAGATGGATTGGCAACTGGAGATTTGGAGAGAGGAGTTGGGAAACTATTGTGATGGTGAGCTGAAAGGATTAGTAAAGAGGGAAGAAAGGTGTATGTGGAGGAAAAGACAGTGCTAGGGAGTATTTGGGAGATAAAGAGATCAGATTGAGCACAGGTGGATTGGGAACAAGAATAATTTTGTATTGAATGGTTGAGGGCTAGGACAAAAATTAGTTAAGAGTGACAACAAAGGAATGATTTGGGAGAAACAGAGGAATGGTGGATTGGTGGGTGGAAGAGGGGATGACTCAAGACTGATTGTTTGGGAGAATGCGAAAGGAATGATGGATTGGTTAGATGAAAGAAAGGGTAATGACGCAGGAATGAATGTTTGAGAGTAAATGAGAGGATTTTCGTGGGACGGAAGAGGGTAATGATTCAGAGTGATAGTCAGTGAGAGAAAGGATGGATAGATGGATGAAAGGATGAATGATTGATAGAAAATGAAAGGAAGAATAAATTAGATTCGTTAAGTACAAGAGAGGATACCATAACCTTAAAACAAGTGGGAAGAGGTGAAAGAACGATGGATTACATAGATGGAAGAGAAGATTCTGTAAGAACTGGTTGGCCAAAAGGTTGAGGCAGTAAGTGATTGAACTGGACCGAAAGGTAGAGCGGTTGGTCGAGCAAGGTTAGGAAAGGAATTGATTAGTATTGTAGATTTTGTTACTTCAGAAGGTACTGGATTGATTGGTTAGGAGATAGACTGGAGAATGATTAATTGGAGAAGATGAATGAGTGGCTGATAAAAGAAACTGAGAGGAAGAAATGATTGTTTGGTGGAAGAGGGGATGACAAGAATGATTGGGGGGAAAAGCGACAGGAAGGATGGAGGTGGAGGAGAGGATGACAAGAATGATTGTTTGAGAAGAAGCGAAAGAAAGGATGGCTCGATTAGATGAAAGAAAGAATAATGACGCAGGAATGAGTGTTTTGGAGTAAATGAGAGGATAGGGTAGACGGAAGAGAGGGCAATGACTCAGGAATGACTGGGAACAAATGGGAGAAAAGGTGGATTGGTTAGGTGGAAGAGAGAATTACTGATTAGGGGAAAGTGAGAGAAGGATAGATTAGATTGGTTAGGTGGAAGATAGGATAATGACCTTGTAATGACAGGAAAAATGAGAGGAACTATGGATCGCTTAGATGGAAGATAGGATTCCGTGAAAATTAACTGACCAAAAAATTGGGGCAGTAAGTGATTGGAATGGATTGAAAGGTAGAGAAGTTTGTCTTGAGTGAGGATAGATAGGAATTGGTTGGTAGAGAATGTAAATTTTGTCAATTCAGGAAGATACTAAATTGATTGGTTAGGAGATAGATTGGTGAAGTTTAACTGGAGAAGATGAATGAGTGGCTGATAAAGATTGGTTAGGAGATAAATAGCTAGATGAAAGATGGCTGAGGAGTGCCCTTTCGCCAGGGTGCAATACCAGTGTAGAAGGGGTGGATTGGATTTGGGTGTAGCTGCTATGGGGTGAAAGTTCTCAGGTTGAAGATCAGCAGGTTGGAGTGGGTTCTCGATTGTCCGCTTGAGTGGAAGGGGTTCTGAGTACCGTGTAACCATTTGGGATAAACGGGAAAGGTTCGGTTCTGACCCCGTGGAACCTGCGAGGTGGAAACCCCCTGGGTTGCTCGCTTCGCTTTCCTGCTGTGATCCACCATGGACTGATCTCCTAGTTGTTTTATCCCCCTTCTTTGGGTGTATCCCTAAGTAGGGTCCCAGTCGTTACCCCCACTACTTCGGGTTTATCTTGAAGTAGACAACGTATGCTTCAGGTTTACCCTGAAGTTGAGTTCCCTCAGCAGGTTCGGTGTTAACTGTTTAGCGGAGAGTAAAAAGATAATGTCTTAAATCAGGGCTGGGGTCAGTTCACTTTTGTCAATTCAATTCCAGTTAAGAATAAAATTTGAATTAATTTCAATTCAATTTCAATTAAGAATAAAATCTGAATTGATTTCAGTTCAATTCATTTGTAAAATAAGAAATCTTCAATTCCAATTCAGTTCAATCCATTATGATCGATAATTCATTCAGTTAAAATGTATTCAATTAAAAATCAGTTTTAATCTACCCAGTACAGCAAACTATATTTTACTGTTTATTTGGGTATACTGTAAGTTAATTATTGTACAGTAATGAATTCGCATATTACAGCATAAAATATTTTATCATCTCAGTCATCAGTTCATTTATATCAATTCCAGTTCAGTTCAGTTAGTTATTTTTATATTTTCCTCAAATCCAGTTCACATTAAAAAATATTTATATATTTTCCAATTCAGTCAGTTCAATTCATAATTCACCGCAGCCCTGGTCTTCATAGGGGAAGATATGGAAAGTAGAGATGATCGATTGAGAGGAAAGATTGGTTGGTTGAGAGTATAATTGAGCAAGAAAGGTAGAAGATATAGTCATGAAAAAAGAGAGGAAGGGTATGGAAAGTAAAGATGCTTGATTCGGAGAGGAAGACTGGAAGGTAGGGTCATGTGAGAAAGTAAAGATGCTTGATTCGGAGAGGGAGACTGGATGGTAGGGTCATGTGAGAAGACTGGCTAAAGATAAGTACGGAAGGAGAGAGTGACTGAAAGGGTCGTTTTTGAGGATGAGGGATTGCTAGAAGAATTAGTAGGTAGACGAGAAAAATTGGCTAAATGAAGTACAGAAGACTAGGGTTGAGAGAGAAGTGATTAGGTAAGTGAGATTGGAAGCTACGGTAAAAAAAAAAAAAAAGGACTGTGGGAAGTAGACATGATCGATTGAGAGAGGAAAGATTGGTTGGTTGAGAGTATAATTGAGCAAGAGAGCTGGACAATAGTCATGAAAAAAGAGGGAGGGTAGGGTAAGTAAAGATGCTTGATTCGGGGAGGAAGACTGGAAGGTAGGGTCATGTGAGAAAAACGGCAAACGATAAGTCTGGAGGGAGAGAGTGATTGAAAGAGTCGTTTTTGAGGATGAGAGAAAGGTTGAAGAATTAGTAGGTAGACGACGAGAAGAACTGGCAGAGTGAATTATAGAAGACTATGGTTGAGAGAGAAGTGATCAAATAAGTGAGACTGGAAACTACGATGAAGAGAGGACTGTGCAAAGAGTGGTTATGACAGATTGGACTGGGGCAAAGTTTGACTGAGAGTGTGCTAATACAGGATTTTAAAATTAGGCGGAAGTGGCCGACTGGATGCAAAGCTTGTGAGATAAATTTTAAAGTTAAGTGAAAAAAGACTGTACCCAGGTGTTGCAGTTGGCTAAACATGACGAAAGCTTGTGTGGAAATGTGAAAAGGAGGAATGACGAAAATAAGTGTTATTGTTAGAATAAATTTGGAAAATGTGAACTATAATAAAGGAGTCATTATGGGTCCAGTAAATATACGTGTATGGTGCTCCTGTGTGCAGAAACTAAACTTCTTTTAAAATAGGGAAAATAAAGTATCTATGAGTATAATTATAGTGTTAATAAGGAGCCATAAGTGATTATGTGCATGTAGATATGGTGCTTCAATATGCAGATATTGTTATGTTAAAGCTAGAAACAAACGCTAAAGTGAGTGTTACATTAAGTGAGTTCAGAAAACAAATGCTAAATTGAAAGTTATGCTGAATGAGGCTCGAAAATAAGTTTAAGTGTAAGTGTTATGTTGAATAAGGCTAGACAGAAAGTTAGGAAGTGACTTACATTAAAGCGGGTATCACTCGGGGACCCATGGACATCGTGTGCAGAACAGAATGGACGTCCAAATCCAGCCTTCTCTAGCTAGAAAATACGTGATAAATGAAAATGCCGGTGTTGTGTTGTGTAGAAATAATTGTAATTAAGATTCTTCTCTGTGGAGATTCGTGTTTTATTAAATATTAGATAAGATTAATGACCATATGCGTAAACGAAAATATGGAGATCTGGAGTCGCACTCGACGCTAGTATGCTCAAACATATGTGGAGTCCACAGTTGTATGATGCCACATCTGCGACCGTGAAATACCAGAACTGGGAAAGATGTGAAGCTCAAGGTGTCTGCAATCGTTTTCTGATAGTGGTTGAATGATATGCAGTAATATAAGACGACTCTTCATACTGTTAACGCTTCTTAATATCATCACGACAGTGACAGCATACGAACAAATTATGGGATCAACCTGAGTGTGTGTAGAATGCCACAATAATTGTTTGAGGATGCCACTTTCTTTGATTGTGAACTGCGGGGACAATGCAGTTGAGTTTGTGGTAATGGAATCCACTTGTGGAGTGTGGCAATTGCACATTATAGAGAATGCCACAATAATTGAGTATGCCACCTTCTTTGATTGGGAACTGCAGGGAAAATGCAATTGAGCTCTTGGCAGTGATGGTTTAAATAAATTACAGTAAATTGTTGATACATAAATTTTTTCCTGTAATTAACCTAAATAAGTCGTATAAATATTTGCTCTTACCAAAACAGGCATACATAGCTGTTTCCTCTAATATCCACCTCAGTCCTGCATCATCATTGAACATACTTCGGGTTTCATTCTCGGGATTTATCTTGGAAAGATCACATTACATCTCGTAAATTCTAAGCCATCCCTGTGTCTTCTTTATCCCTGCTCAGTTGTCGACTTTATCAATCTACCTACAGCCAGACGCCACAACCCCGTAAGGGGTGGTCGTTTGTTATGGGGAGAGTTACTAACCCTCCGCCCCTGCTAGAGAATAACTCTCATGTGGGGAGGCTGTCCACATACAGCTCTTCTCAACAAAGTGGAGTCAAAGGCTTTTCGTCTCATTAACTCCCCTCCTCTTACTGGCTCCCTTCAACTTCGCCACTCTGTTGCATCGCCTTTCTGTCGCTGGTTTAGTGCTCACTGCCTCTTCTCTGGACTGTCTGCTTGCATCCCTCCACCACTACGGTGGACACGTTACACCCGTATAGCAGCAAACTTTTATCCCTTTTCTGTCCAGTTCTCTAATGCAAGAGTTAACTGTTGCTCCTAATCTTTCATGTATGCAACAGGTCAACTCTGGAACTGTCTTCCTCTGTCTGTATTTCTTACTGCCTCTGATCACAAGTCTTTTAAATAGTGTCTCTGGGCATCTCGAAATGAACGGATCTTGAAGTTGGCTGTAATTTATTTACTTCATGGAAGGAGTAGTCTTGCAGACTTTGGCCTTTGGTTCCCTCCTTCCATAACAAAAGAGGGGATGGTGGGGGGGGGGGATGGGCACTTAACAGTATTTCTTCTTTCAAACAGCATTCGTAAAAATTAAGTATGGAGTCAAAAGATGGATTGGAGACTGGAAGTGTGGAGAGAGAAAAGTGGGGGGAAGGAGTGAAAGTGACTGAATTTGAAGGATTAGGAGATAGATCAGGTTAAGCAGGCAGTGGTTGGAAGTGATAAGAATTTTCATGAATTGGTTGACATATAGGACAAGACAGTTACGAGAGATGATGACAGCAGTTATTGTTTGGGAGAAAGTGAGAGGAAGGATGGATTACTTAGGTAGACAAGAGGATTATGAAAAATGATTGGGAGAAAGTGATTGGTTAGATGGAAGTGAGGATAATGACTCAAGAATGATTGTTTAAGAAGTATAGCTTGAAGAGGGAATAATGACTTGGTTATGATTGGGAGAAAGTGAGAGGAAGGATGAATTGGTTAGGTAGACAAGAGAATTATTGCAAATGATTGGGAAAATGTGAAAGGAATGATGGATTGGGTTGATGGAAGAGAGGATAATAATTTAGTAATGATTGTTTTAAGAAGGATAGATGGAAGAGAGGATAATGGCTTGGTTATGATTAGGAAAACATATAGAGCAGCGATGGATTGCTTAGATGGAGGATAGGATTCCGTAAGAATTAGTTGACCAAAAAATTGATGCAATAAGTAAGTTGAATGGTAGGTAGATATCTAGAGTAAGGATAGAAAAACAATAGTAGTGCGTAGGTATGATTATTTCAGGAGGACTATAATTTGAGGTAATAAGTAATGTGAATGGAAGGAATGGTAGATAGGTTTGACGAGTGAGGATAGGAAAGGAATCGGACAGTACAGTGTAGATATTATTTCAGGAAGAGACTAGACTGGCTGGTTAGGAGACAGACTGGAGAATGATTAATTGGAAAAGATGAGTGAATGGTTGAAAAAGAGGATTGGTTAGAATATAAATAGCGAGTTGAAAGATGGCTGAGTGCCCCTCATCAGGGAGCATAACCAGGGTAGAAGGTGGATTGGGTTCGGGTGGTGCTGCTTCTGTGGGGTGAAAGTTCTCGGATTGGGGATCAGCAGATTGGAGTGGGTTCTCGATTGTCCGCTTGGGAGTGTAAGGGGTCGTTCCGAGTACCGTGTAACCAATAGGAATAAATGGAAAAGGTTCGGCCCTGACCCCGCGGAACCTGCGAGGTTGAAACCCTCTGGGTTGCTCGCTCCGCTTTCCTGCTGTTATCCACCCTGGGCTTGATCTCTCAGTTGTTATACCCTTCTTTGGGTTTATCCTGAAGTTGGGTCCCACCATGTCCTCCACCTGTTTCGGGCTTACCCCTAAGTCGAGTCCTCTTGGTAGGTTAGTAGTGAAAGAAGAATTTGCAGGAGAGATATGATGGTATGGATGGTAGAATTTGGTAAGATTGCTGAAGAAAGGGAAGGTTTGTTCAGGAGAGACTGAAAGATATATATACAGTACAGTAGCTAGAATATTGGCAAAGGGTGGATCAGGATGGAGAGAAAGGTGGCATGCATTGTTTTTGGAGTAAGTGAGGATGCAGAAAGAATTTATTGGGTGAAAAAATGAAAAGTTTGGTTGTGAGAAAGAAGAAAGGACTTGTGAAGAGTGACAAAGTTTTGATTGGAAGAGAACTGTGCAAAGAATGGTTGATAGATTGTAGTGAGCAATGATTGGTTGAATTAAGTCAGAGCAACGATGGCTTTAGAGGATGGAAGAAGACTGGAAATGGAGTTGAGATGCATTGGTCGCAAGTGATCATACTCGGTGAGGATTAGCTGAGAGTCAGAAGAATCGAGTCTATTGGTTGACAGATCATGATGATAAATGTAGTGGTTGATAGACTGGAGCAGTATTTGATAGGAAAAGAGTGGGGAAGGATTGGAAACTTTTATTCCGAGTATGTAAGGTCTGAATTTAGGCTAGTGTATGTTCTTTAATCTGTTTGCCCATTTTGAGTTTCTACAGCATGTTTTGCTTATTATCACAGTTTGTCACCATTACCCCGGCCTAAGTTAAATTATGAACTCTTCTATCGGCCATTTTTGGATGTGCATTAAGTATAATTCTCCAAAGGATCAGCTCTGGGAATACAAGCCCATCATTTAATGATAAGTTTGAGGATCATTGACATCTTGTCATTAAGCGAGAGATGCTTGTAGTGGATGTGTTGTTGTTGCTGTTGTTGTATTTTGCTCCAGAGTCATCTGGACGTGAATCCAGTGGGCTGAGAGGATACGTTTAAGCAGAGCAGCATGGCAGCCACAGTGGCCAAGTAAACCTGCAGCACCAGATTGTTGTGCTTCTGGGTGGAACAGGTGGGTACAGTAAGTTAAAAGTAAATATACAGTTTTGGACATAAACATTGATCTTTTGCATTACAGTTAAATGGTTTTCAAAGCCATAGAAGATTGTCAGAATGCAATGTTTAATATTTTCACTTTTTTGGTACCAGTTTCCCCCAGAAGGTAAACTGAAATGTTTGGTATGTAATGTATTCCCATTGAACCCATGTTCTTGCCTTCCGGCTTAATGATGCATTTTTGGGCAATGTATCATTATCACAAAGTGAGGGTTGCCAATACATTATTTATAATTTGTCACCTCAGTGTCATCTCGATTTGGTTGAAATTTAAAGAATTTGCATTCAAATGGTAAGCGATAGAGGAAAACAGTTGGTAGCATTTAGAGGGCAGGATATTTTAGTGGTGAAGAGGATGCTGTGTGAAAATGTTACTTCTGACACATGTAAGGGATTAAAAGCACGGCAGGGATACTGTATATGAGGATAGAAGTTTGGAGGCAATTGTCATGGTTATCGTGTGGGGAGGATGAAGGATGGTTGAGGATATTTATGGTAATTGCTTTAAGCCCAAATAATCATAATTTCACAGAATTGGGGGATGGAATTGCTACACAGAAACTTGCTTTTTAACCAGAGGAAACAACATGTAAAGAAGAGGTTGGTGGATGGGAGGATAATGTTACCATTTGATGGTGACCTTCAGCCATACAGGAGGAACATTCATCAGTTTACTCAGGTGTGTAATGTTTGTTTCTGTGCAGTAATCACATAACAAACAAATTGACACCTGGTGGACTCATGAAAGGTGCTGCAACTGAATTAATCTCATATTATATTGCTCAGATGCATCTGGCTTTGTCATTCTTGCCCTAAATATCTGGACTGGGCAGCTTAGCTTGGAATTAATTGCCTGTTTAACGTTCATAAGGTGTTTGTGGCTTGTTATCCTTGTCTTTAGATGCATACTTTTTTTTATAGAGCAGTATAATTTATAATTGTAATACCAATAGATTTGGTATAAAGCAGATTTTGACATTTACATGTGACGTCCATCAGTACTTGATACTAACTTATAATTTCAACAAGCTCTGTATTGACAGTATTTCATCAGTAGCCTAAGCCTTGTTTAAATGTTATTCCAAGTCATAATTTTTACTTGACGAATGTTGGAGTAACTCTTAGTGTTCAGTAGGAAATTATGTCATTGATTTAATAGATTGACTCTAATCCAGATCAAGTCTTGTTCAGCTTATTCTTGCTACTTCTTGATTATTCGACTTTACCCCTTCTGGGCAGAATCTTTGTAAGGTGGTTAACCTCCCCGAGTCACTGTTTTGTAAATTGTACCTCTTGTGAGTCTTGCGTCTTAGCCCGAGCAGACCTTCATTGTACCTAGAAGTATGCAGCTTGGCAAGGGTGAAGAAAGGCCTTTTGTGTTGAGGAACTTTTTTTCAGGCTGTATCCGACCATTCCATTTCAAAAAAATATGCGAAGGTGCATAGAATAGATTGGTAGCAGCAATATGAAACTGTAAACGGATGATTCAGGGGGTCAGATGTACATTGCTTATATTCCTCAAGTGAAGGTGCAGTGGTGTTGGTGTGGATGTGCTAGAAAACATTGGAGGGAAACTCTGAGATGGGTTGGCCTTGTGGAAGGGATGGTGAATGAGAGATTGACAAGGAGAATGTTAGTGTGGTTGAGGGGGAGACAGGACGAGATGGAGCGATAGGGTGGAAAAAGTTCTCGTATATGAGTGGGATATAAGTTGGAGAGACAGTAGTCAGGTGGTAGAGGACATAGTGACGTGGAAGTGATTTGTTTGTGTCCACTCCTCATGTGGGTAAGAGATTTGCAGATAGATAGGTAGATCTACAGATAACTTATGTTAACTAAGTCCCACTTGTTCACAGGTGCTGTACTGATGAAAACTTGAAAAGGAGTATAAACCTGTGGTTCTAACTGCTTCAGAGTACAAGCGTCCATATAGAAAACCAGTCTGCTGCATGCAAGGAATCCCTTATAAACGCGAAAGTGGGAAGATATGTAGTAGTAATCTCTGGAAAAAGCCACTTTAACAGAAAGTTGGTGTTTATTGGAAAACACACATGCGTATTTACCTGAGTGGAGGGGCTAGTTTGAACTGTGTGATGAGGATGATTCGAATTGGGTGGTAAGATCGTGTGTGTGAGCTCAGTGGTAGATATAGACAACACTGTAGCATCCATGACCTTTCCATAGCACTCCTTCATGACTAGCATAATACAGTATTCTTCTGCGGCATTAATGAAGTAGAATTTCATTCAGATTGGAGTAATGGCAATTTCAGGCCATGTTAATGTGACATTAGTGAGAAGGGGTGTGGCCGAATTAGATTGGGAATGGAAAATTTGGTGTTGGAGATAGTGAAGTTTGATTTATTGAAAATAAATACAGGAAATGTAATTGCCATAAATGATATTTGAAGTCTTGTTTTGTGTTAACAGTTTTAACTTATTTATTATTATAGACGACTATCATAATATTCTACTCTCATTAGTAGATTATTAGAACAGCATTCAGGATGGATTAATGGCAATTTTAGGCCAAGTTTATGTGAAAAATGTGGGAAGGACCGCTTTAAATGGGTTGGAAGTGGAAAATTAGGAACAAGAAATTGAAATTTGATTTCTCTAAAATGGTGAAGTGAATTAGGAAATTAATTAATATAAACGATGTTTCAAGCCTTGTGTTATCATTTAAGATGTATATCTTATATATGGCTTCTTTGGATAAAAATTTATTCAAGAACATCGTTTTCAGTGCTGTTATGTGACCGGGTTCTTAGCTTGATATTATTTGACACCATTTACTAATGAAATGTTGGACCGGTTTCATGCAAGCTAATATATTTGCTCAGATTAATGTGTATTTTGTTAAGAATGGGATGCAGATATATCAGTAAACGGTATCATTCAGACCTGAGGGATTTTTTTTTGTTTAGGCAAAAGGTAACTTCTAACATAGTCGTTAGAAAGGTTGTGTCAAACTTTAGTCATTGATAAATGGGTCAGTGGAGGACATTGAAGTAATTGTAAGCCTTCAGAGCCCGGGGCCCTTTTGTACTTGAGGGAAACAGTGTAGTGGCTTGAATAAGGTGGCAAGAAATAGGCATTTTGAATGGGATACACATTCATAATGATTGTTTTTTATGGTAACAGTATAATGTAAGTCATCATCCGGACCTCCTCCATCCTAGGGCAGGATGAGAAGTAGCAGCGTTCAGACAGCTTAAGTTTTGCCCAGTTCAATGGGCCACGCTTACATTCACTCATCATTCAAGCCCCCGGAATCCTGGCTTCATCAGGTAGGGGGGGGTGGGGGGGACTACCTTCACATATACCTATCTGATAGTTCGAACATTGTCACATTCAAACGGGTCCTGAATCCCTGGTTAAGCGCTTTACCGTACAAAATTTATCCAACCAACTCGGCCTTTTGTCAGTCCCTTAGCTTCACAAGCTTCCATACCTCTCTTACTCGCACACTCATCCACCATTATGCTTCCACCTTTTCCTACCTCCCTTCATATTCGCTTAGATATGCATTTTTCACCACTTTTGTCATCCATTCTCTCCATATGACCAAGCCATCTTAGTATATTTTGTGGAGTCCATTGACTTCCTCACTCCGCATCTTTCATGAATCACATTATTTCGTATCCTATCCACTCTTTGTACTCCACATACATTCCTCAGCAGGCCCATCTCCACTGCTCTTACTCTTTACTTTTCATTTTCATGCCACACCATAGTCTCGCATCTGTTACATTCCATGTAAGTCTCGTGCAGCTGCAACACTCAAGCCTTTTGTTTTTTATCAGAGCATAAACACCAGCTACTTTCCTTCCTTGTGTCACTCTACTTTCCACTTCTTTTGCACATTTTCTTCTCTTCTATCACTACTTAGGTATTTGAACTCTCCCACCAATTCCATTCTCTCCACCTCTCCCACCAATTCCATTCTCTCCACCCTTTCCACCATCCTGGGTGATGGGGACATTGATATGACTGATAAATTGATGGCTTTCTTGAGAGAGACCGGACTGATCAGTGATGTGACCTTTTTACTGTGTGGTTATGGTTTTTATCAACTGTAAATATGTATATATTGTACTATTAATTAGGGTTGACAGTTGACATTTGAAATAGTTCCTCCTCCCACTGATTTATTTCTAATATAGTGTCCCCTACATTAAAGCCTGTTCCTCGCCTGACAATCACCAGCTGATGAGTGCAAGTGTGCATTATAGAAAGGTATTGAGCACTTTTAGTCGATGGTGGCCTGTCGGGAGAGGTTCTTCACTTTTTTTTACATATGCAAATATTGCTAAGTTATTCTAATTAGGGCCGATAGCTGACGTATATGGAAATGTTCCTGACTCGTCTGTCACCTATATTAGGTTGTGCCTCGACTGACAGTCACCAGGTGATGAGTGCAGATATGTAATGTAGAAAGGTATTATATATCAGCAGTCGATGGTGTTCTCTTGGTCGAGGCTTTTTTACCATTAGTGTAGGTCTAGTTATTTGTCTCTTAGGATTTAGTATAGGGTAGCGATTTGTCTGTTAGGTGATTAGTTTTAGGGTCTTTAGGTATTTTTGTTTATAAATAATGTAAGATTAAAAATAAAAAGTGTGTGTGTGTGTGTTTACATTATATTGTACTATTAATTAGGGTTGACAGTTGACATATTTGAAATAGTTCCTCCTCCCACTGATCTATTTCTAATACAGATGTCCCCTATATTAAACCCTGTTCCTCGCCTGACAGTCACCGGCTGATGAGTGCAAGTGTGCAATATAGAAAGGTATTGGGCACTTGTAGTCGATGGTGGTGTGTTGGGCGAGGTTCTTCACTTATTTTACATATGCAAATAAAACATCTTGCTAAGTTATTCTAATTAGGGCCGACAGCTGACGTATATGGAAAGATTTGACTCGTCTGGTTCCCTTTCATATACTGATGTCCCCTATATTAGGTTTTGCTTCGACTGACAGTCACCAGGTGATGAGTGCAGGTATGTAATGTAGAAAAGTACAGTATTATATATCCGCAGTCGATGGTGTTCTCTTGGTCGAGGCTTTTTTACCATTAGTGTAGGTCTAGTTATTTGTCTCTTAGGATTTAGTATAGGTTAGCGATTTGTCGGTTAGGTGATTAGTTTTAGGGTCTTTAGATTAGGTATTTTTGTTTATAAATAATGTAAGATTAAAAATAATAAAAATTATTATATATATGTTCGACTATATATTGTACTATTAATTAGGGTTGACATATTTGAAATAGCTCCTCCTCCCATTGATCTATTTCTAATACAGATGTCCCCTACATTAAACCCTGTTACTCGCCTGACAGTCACCAGCTGATGAGTGCAAGTGTGCAATATAGAAAGGTATTGGGTATTTGTAGTCGATGGTGGTCTTGGGAGAGGTTCTTCACCTTTTTTTTACATATTATGCTAATATAATACAACATCTTGCTTAAGTTATTCTAATTAGGGCCGATAGCTGACGTATATGGAAATGTTCCCGACTCGTCTGGCTCCCTTTCAGATATTGATATCCCCTATGTTAGATTTGGCTTCGACTGAGTCACCAGGTGATGAGTGCAGGTATGTAATGTAGAAAAGTACAGTATTATATATCCGCAGTCGATGTTGTTCTCTTGGTCGAGGCTTTTTTACCATTAGTGTAGGTCTAGTTATTTGTCTCTTAGGATTTAGTATAGGTTAGCGATTTGTCAGTTAGGTGATTAGTTTTAGTGTCTTTAGGTATTTTTGTTTATAAATAATGTAAGATTAAAAAAATATATATATGTTCGACTAAATATTGTACTATTAATTAGGGTTGACATA
>NC_137049.1:23554769-23687269 GCF_032717465.1 Coenobita brevimanus | reverse complement strand
GGTCATCCTCCTTTCGGGACTTTGGCGAAAGCTTTGCCATTGCACTTGACATCTCAAAGGCTTTCGATCGAGTCTGGCATAAATCTTTAATTTCCAAATTGCCCTCCTACGGTTTCTATCCTGTCTGTGCCTTCATCGCTAGCTTCCTTTCTGGTCGTTCTATAGCCGCTGTTGAAGACGGCCATCGTTCTCCTAGATCTATGAACAGTGGTGTTCCTCAGGGCTCTGTCCTATCACCAACTCTCTTCCTTTTATTCATCAATGATCTAAGCTGTACATCTAACCCTATCCACTCATACGCTGATGACTCCACCCTTCACCTTTCCATTCGGTTCCCTCAACGCCCATCTCAACAGTTACTTCAAGAAACAAGGGATGAGGCTATGGCACACCTAATGTCTGACTTGGCTCAGATCTCTGACTGGAGTAAAAATAATATGGTTGTCTTTAATGTATCTAAGACTCAGTTCTTAGACCTATCAACCCGACAAAATCTTCCACAGGTATACCCACTAATGTTTAATAATATTCAGCTTAATCCTGCATCATCCTTGAACATGCTTGGGGTTTCATTTACTCGGGACTTATCTTGGAAAGATCATATTACATCTCTTGTAAAATCTGCTTCCAAGAGATTGGGTGTGCTAAGCCGACTCCACTCTCTTTACCCCTGCACAATTGTTGACTATACAGGGGTTTTATCCGCCCCTGTGTGGAGTACAACTCTCATGTGTGGGGAGGCTCCCCACACAGCTCTTCTCAATAGGGTGGAATCAAAGGCTTTTCGTCTCATTAACTCTCCTCCTCTTACTGACTCCCTTCAACCTCTGTCTCTTCGCCGCACTGTTGCATCTTTATCTCTTTTCTATCGCTACTTTAATGGTCACTGCTCCTCTGAACTGTCTGCTTGCATTCCTCCACCTCTACGACGGGCGCGTAGCACCCGTCTGGCAGCAAACTCTCATCCCTTTTCTGTCCAACTCTCTAATGCAAGAGTTAACCGTTACTCCCAGTCTTTCATTTATGCAACAGGTCAGCTCTGGAACTGTCTCCCTCTGTCTGTATTTCCTGCTGCCTATGATCTCCAGTCTTTCAAACGTAGTGTGTCCAGGCATCTCAAAATGATCGGATCTTGAATTTGGCTCTCTATTGTATTTTGTTTTTCTCTTGGAGGGAACTGTTACTGCGGGCTCATGGCCTTTGGTTCCTTCTTCGCATAAAATCTCTCTCTCTCTCTCTCTCTCTCTCTCTCTCTCTCTCTCTCTCTCTCTATATATATATATATATATATTTTATATATATATATATATATAAAATATATATATATATATATATATATACTATATATATATAGTTATATATTTATCTATCTATCTATTTATATATATTACTGTATATAAATGCTGTACTTCGGATGTGGGTGTTAATATATAAAATCAGTCCAAAAATAAATTTATTCCAAAACGTCCTTTAATCCTAAAATAAACTTCCTCCTCCAATCCTAAAATAAACTTCCTCCTCCAATCCTAAAATGAACTTCCTCCTCCAATCCTAAAATGAACTTCCTCCTCCAATCCTAAAATGAACTTCCTCCTCCAATCCTAAAATGAACTTCCTCCTCCAATCCTAAAATGAACTTCCTCCTCCAATCCTAAAATGAACTTCCTCCTCCAATCCTAAAATGAACTTCCTCCTCCAATCCTAAAATGAACTTCCTCCTCCAATCCTAAAATGAACTTCCTCCTCCAATCCTAAAATAAACTTATTTCGAAACTTCCTCTTCCAATCCTAAAATATACTCCAAAACTTCGATCTTCAGTCTTAAGATAAACTTACTCCAAAACTTCCCCCTTCAGTTCTAGAATAAACTTACTCCAAAACTTCCCCCTTCAGTTCTAGAATAAACTTACTCCAAAACTTCCTCTTTCAATCCTAAAACATTCCAAAACTTCCTTATTGGTAAACAGAAGTCCAGTTTGACCAACCAACTGTGACAGTTGTCCAAAATTTCATTTTCAGGTGTCCGTCCCAGAGCCAGATGCATCACTTTTTGGCCAAAAAGAATCAAAGACTCGGGATTGTTCATTCGGGTTTTTCATTATTCCATCACACCCACTAAGCCCACTCATCCAACCACAAAACCCACTCGCCAGCCCACCTCGTTTCATTCATTCATCATCCAGTCCTACATTGCCCTATGAGAAGCGTAGGAAGCCGGAGCTAGGCAAGTGTCTTGACCAGCCCCACTCGTCCCTGAGTGGCATTACGTGAGCAGTAAACCCCAATCATCCCTTGGATATAAACCTTCACTGGCTTAATTTCATTGGAGTGCCGTAGTTACTCACCAAACCTCCAGGTGCCAAAGTTTGGTTATATGATTACTACCCAGCGTAGTAAAGGGTTTCCTATTGTACAGGAAACCATTTAGCTTGTCACTCGGTGTAGTCATCCACAGGCAGAAGCAAGAGAAAAGAATGAAGGAAAGACAAGAGGGAGTGTAGTCACCTGTAAGCAGGATAAGGAGAGAGACGTACACAAAATCATCCGGAAGGCGTATTCATCTGCCCTACCCACCCCACCCATCTATTAAACTCGCACCGCCCCCACCCGTCTACTAAACCCACCGCAACCCCACCCATCTACAAAACCCATCCCACCCCCACCCATCTACAAAGACTAATTTACAACTTTCATAAAGATTGACAATGAAATTTTAGGCCAAGTGAAAGCAGAATGGATACAAGATCAGTAAGATAGAAAGTACTTGGCATAAGGCATCTAGGGAGAGGAATGACTTCAATGTCATATCCACTCCTGGATATGCAGATAACTTCCTATCCCCAAAGGAGGATGTTTGCAACAGGAGGGCAACTCGTGTCTGCAGTCCTCTGGGTTCATTTAAGATGAACTTGGAACCACAACAACAGCAAGACACGAAATAACTCACCTGAAGGTAGATGTGCCAAGATGAGAAGGCATCCGGTGGTCTTGAAGTTAAATCGCCTGTTATACTGGCTGCTTTTGCGTAGGTTCTACCCGAGGCAACTAATTATGTAATGCCATTAGGAAACTGAAGTTGGTCTTCTAGCTTTAAATGTACTGGATTGTGGTTGCCTAGCCTCAGGCTCGTAGGCCTACATCCCAACGGCGCACCAGTGCAGTCAGCGGATGACACACCTGAGGAATTATGCAAGTTAGTTATCTGCAGTGTAAACTATAGGAAAAATGGGCCATAATTAAAAAAAAAAAAAAAAAATAAGAACTTGCCGTAGTTAAAGCCCTAAGCCATAAGGGCATAAGTCCTATTACAGAAATCAAAATGATTATAGCCATAGGGACAATCAGCACAAGATGGGCTACCAGCAAAAAAGGGGGGGAAGGGAGCTAACAGCAAAAAGTGGGTGCGGGGCATGGCGGTGAGGAGATACCAGCAAAAAGGGGACGGGGCGGGGCAAAGGGGGAGGAAGTACAGTACCAGCAAAAAGTTGGGGCGGGGCAGGGCAAAAACTACCAGCAAAAACTGGGGATGGGATGGGACGGGGCGGGGCAGGGGAAAGGGGAAAAAGACTACCAGCAAAAAGTGAGGACGGGGAGGGGCAAAGGGAAGGGAAAAATTACCAACAAAATATGGGGGCGAGGCGGGGCAAAGGGGATGGGGGAAGAATACCAGCAAAAAGTGGAGGCGAAGGGGGTGGACTACCAGCAAAAATGGAGACGGTGGAGAGGGGGGGGGGGCTACCAGCAAAAAGTGGAGGCGGTGGAGGTGGAATGACTACCAACAAAAAGTGGAGGCAGGGGAAGGGGGGGAAACTACCAGCAAAAAGTGGAGGCGAAGGGGGAGGGAAACTGCCAGCAAAAGGGAGGGGACAGTCAGCAAAAAGTGGAGACGAAGGGGGAGGGAAACTGCCCGAGGCATGGGAGGAGGCGAAACTACCAGGAAAAAGTGGAGGCAGGGGGGAGGGAATTACCAGCAAAAAGTGGAGGCAGGGGGGAGGGAATTACCGGCAAAAAGTGGACGTCAAGGCAGAGGGAAACTGCCAGCAATGGTTTATTGCCTTTGAGTGGTCTGGTTTACCGAAAGCAAAAATGAAACTTAAGTCGAACCTTATAAAAAATTAAATAACTGGCACTAAAACCTAAAATAGTTATCAAAAGATAATACAGTATAAAAATGAATCAAACTATCGAAATGCAAAATCAAATTTCAAACAAGTTCTGGGCAACCACATGGAGTATTAATAATAGCACCACTACTTACCATAAAGAGAAGCAGCAGCCTAGTAGGGTCACAGGCAGGCCAACGTCAGGGAGAGACTTAAGTCCTTTACCAAACCCGTCCTGGCCTTATGTTGTTGTTTGTTGGGGTGTAATGGCCATCACCCACTAAAAAGGGCATTAGGCCAAACAAAACCATTAACAAAGATACTATAAAAACCAGTGCAGGAGGAAAGACGGCTGGTCTATGGAGCCAAACGAGCCGGGAGCATAAAATAAAAGATCGGGAAGGTCGATCGACTCACCCCTGACTATCAGCTTTGATGGAATGCCCACACCCAGGTCGGCCATAGAAGCGGTGTCGGATGAAGAGCCCTGCCCCTCCCCATGCACTGGTGACTGTTGGTGGTTGTCAGGATCAATAGTCTGAGCCGTGCTCTGGTCCGGAGCTGGGTCGTTGATCTAGCGGCTGTTGCGCCTATTCAGCGGTGTTTCAAGCCGCAGTCGCGTCCGTGGTGTCTGGCGGGGGAACAGGCTGCGGCGGTCGGGGCTTACGCTCTCGACGACGACAAGAGGCAGGACGTGCGTCACGGGCGAAGCACGGAAATGACAAGGCTAGGAAACCCATTCTCCTCAAAGATCTTAGGGGGAAGAACACGCAACGTCCCATTGTCACACCCATAGAGAGCATTTGCCGTCGCGATGCACAACTCGACGATGGTGCTAACTTCTCCAGGGCTCGCAGGGACCCTGGCCTGGCGTTCCTGGGCTGAATGGCGCCGTCGTGCATGGGTAGAACCCTGCACGGCCGCGTCCCATGGCCTGGCAACATCCCTGGCCTTAGCTAGGGTTCTTAGGAGTCCCAGAGATAGAAAGCTCCACCGCCTCGCCATCCCCGAGAGATCGTTGGAGGTATCGTGGATTTGGTGCAACTATGGCCTGGCGGTGCACGAATACATCAGCGCCAATGTCCTGACGCTTGATGAACCCGTACCCTTCCCTGCAGTTGAACCAGCCCACGGTCCCTTGGAACGGCCACGTAGGCATGCTCGACCTGTGTAATGCTCTCCTCAGTGGGTCCTAGGCAAGCTCGGCCTGTTGACCTTGCACCCGCCCACATCACCATCTGTACCCAGACATGCAACTGCAGGGGTTTATTGTGATCGATACTGTTTCGGTACCAGAAGAGTAGGGGCCATGTGACATGGTGTATGCTATCATTAACTCTTTCACCTTAATTTGCCTGAAAGTTTTGTAGTTCAATTCACGGAACTCAGAGTAAAAAGACAAAGCTCTACACCCTTTCCATAGCACTTCCTCATGGACAGCCAAATGGAAGGTTTCAACAAAAAAAAAAAAAAAAAAAGTCAGTATATTAAAAATACTGAAGTCACACCTTTCCATTACAGGTTCTCTATGATGCCTGTCTATCAAGTTTTCTATGATGTAGAGATAGAAAGAGAGAGAGAGAGAGAGAGAGAGAGAGAGTTGTCACACTGCTCATGAAAGATCTTTTATCAATACAAGCTACTGTACTCTATATATTAGCTGAATAAAAATTAATAAAGGATATTTTGGTTTAATTATTGCCTTGTTGTTGGGATTCCAGTACCGTGAACCCATAGTGGCCTGTAGCAAAGTTGAAGTTTCCCGTTTCCCACAGTCTACCATCCTCTCTCGGGAGAACTTTTTGGAGAGAGTTGAGGGTCATTTGTACGCTAAATATAACAGTGCTAGAGTAAATTATTAAATACTTATCAACACTACTATAAGATAATGGGTTTGGTAATACTAGAATGAATGATAAACAGGCTTTAATTAAACGATGAAAAGTTTAGTTACAAAAAAAAAAAATAAATAAGGCTTACGCATGTCAAAGTGGTATGAGATTACTGTATAAACATGATAAATAATTCAACACTACAGTAATGATACTAGGTTTGATAAAACTGGCATAAATGAGAGTATTTTGAAAAAGGTTATAGTTGATTTGCTTTCACGTGACGAAGATCCTTAACCCTTTGGGAGATGACTTGACTAGTAACCAAGGAGACACTATTATCTCATAACAAAGGCTCATCGAATTTCATGCAACCACTATTTATTTGATATTTAAGCTGTGGGAGGGGTCCAGTTCTGTCAGATGAAAACAATCTTATTTGTTGTGCATCTACAGTAGCAGGGCAGACGTGAAAATCAAAATACAACCATGAACTCTTAATAGAGATATGTACCAACTAGAAAGCACTCTGAGAGCGCATACCTCCTCCAATGCCATTGATCCGGATCCGTGGATATATTGTGTGGAATACATAGGATCCGGATCCGCGGATATATTGTGTGGAATACATAGGATCCGGATCCGCCCCCAAATTTAATCATTTCTTTCTTGGTCGATGGCTCACCCTTCCACCTAATTTCATTGAAATTCATTGTTGACTTTTGGAAATATCGTCTGGACGAAAGACAGTCATAGGTGAATATATAACCTCCTCTAACGTCGTTGGAGGAGGTAATTATACAGGTGTAGTAAAAGGCGGGGGGTGAGAATTGAAGTTAAACAGCTATGAATGAGAATTAATGGGATTAAGATACGGAGTCAAAGGCGAATGAATGGATTTAAAAAGACTGGTTAGGCCTACGAAAGCTTGATTGAACACTGGTTTCATGTCATTTTTGGAAGAAATATTTGCTTCCAAGGTCTGCTCTTACCGTGCGATGAACAGGGAATACTGAAGAGGGGGCAATTTCAGGGTAAGCTTCTGACCCCCCCCCCCAAGTCCCAGTGAATGCCTGCTCGTAAGCTTATGGTTTCGGTTGTGCATTTTCTTAAGATACTTTGAAGTAGTAGGATACTTTCTGTACAACAAGACTGGGGGAGGGGGGGAGTAAAATACTTTTCCAGTATCCCTGCTTGTAGCAGGAGGCGACTAAAAAGGGCCTTTTTTTCTCCCATCTTTCTCTCCTTATTGTGTGCTCCTCTCCTCTTCTGTCCCACCTGTCTTCTTGATATTTTCTTGTTTCTTCCGGCGTTTATTTTCCCTTCACGCCTATCAGGTTAGACATTTGGTTTTATGATAGGGATAGTTTAAGGACCTCCCATTGACACTGACCCTTTCTCCCTGTACTTTAATGCCAAACCGTTTCATCACCAAGTCGCTTGATCCCCGAAATCATTTCAGCACCAGCCTCAATGCCAAATAGCCAATTCATGGTTTGGTGCTAGTTCTTCAATATTCCTTCCTTCCTCGCACAACATGAGTAAATTGTTCGCACACATAGGCTGTGTGTGTGTGTGTGTGTGTGTGTGTGTGTGTGTGTGTGTGTGTGTGTGTGTGTGTGTGTGTGTGTGTGTGTGTGTGTGTGTGTGTGTGTGTGTGTGTGTTGAACAAGGAGTAAACCTTAGCTTACAGTAGATGTGGAGCTTAGTGAAGGTGGAGTTTGAAGAACAGACAAACAATAGAGAGATTAGAAACAGCGTTCTGAAAGGTGGGTATTACTACAATGAGATGGTCAGGGCTGATATTCACAAAATCACAAACCTTTTCCTTTTGTAACAATGGTTCATTTTTCCAGAAAGGACATGGCAGGATGAGTGTAGAATATTCTCTTATTTCGTGTTCTCTATGCCAAAGGCGGTCTTGGTTGTGACAATTTATCGTAGGTTTGCGAGTCTCAGCCCTGATAGGCTATAAACGGTGAGTGATACACGGGAATTACCATAGATTTATAATTATATTGTACTATGTATATATCGACAATATGATACTGTGATTTGCAATAACAGTGCCGTGAATGTTTAAATGGAGGAATTATACCCGCATTTGGAATATGACTTCTCTAAATGTGGGTAGCCTATACGAGTATTTCCTCCATTTAACAATATTCTCCTCTATCCCAGGGAAGGAAGAGAAAGGCTACTACCCAAGTATTCCCTGCATGTCAATTAAATGGGGTGGGAGTGGGGTGTTAGCAGAACACTCCACACTCCTTTATTTGTACTGGCGTAGTGCAAAGTGATATAAACAGTGGTCTGACCTACAGGACATGATATCGCCCTCAGACTGGAACAGAGACCAGTTCGGGGTTTTGAGTTTCTCCAAAAACGTTGAACTAACCTTTCTAGACAAACAGACAAAGGCCTACATGTCACAAAAATACTCGTTAATGTCGTCCCAACACTCCTGAATGAGATAGTCCTAACATGTACTCAATATGCACGGTGGGCATTAGCAGGCAAGTGGTGACATGTGAGAGTGTGCAGTCCCAACTGCTGCACGCAGGAGACCTCCTGGGTCACAGCAAATGGACCATATGATCTTCGATATGGGTGTGAGTGAAAGTGGTGTAGATGTGAAAGGGGTGGTGTGGGTGCGTTTGAAGGTGGTAGGGAGTGTGTTTAGAGGTGATGTGGGTATGGCTGGCTATGAAGTAGGCCTAGGTATGGTGTGTAATTCACCGGGTCGGTCAGGATCACTTGATGGTCGTGATCGTCGGCTTTTTACCCTCCCGGAAGGGAGCTGAGAGCTCATATAGTCCGATCTAAGGGCAAGGCTGTGACCTTCACACACACACACCCGTCCCCTTGCTCAAGGGGGACAGTAACCACCCACTTCATCAGTGAAACTTTTCGCAACCTGAGCGAGACGCAAACTCCCGTCCACCAGTTGGCAAGCGAGAACGTTACCACTGCACCAGCGAGCGGTGTGTGTGTGTGTGTGTGTGTTGATATTGTGGTTGTAAGCTGTGTTGCTATGGTATGATGTGATCAGGATGCCGAGATCTAAATGAAATCGGAGTGGGTGTAGTTGAAGGTGGTTTGCATATAGCAGGGGATGTGTAGGTGTGGTTGGACGCTGTATAGATGGGATTTGATGTCATGTGACTATCGAAGTCTATAGCGGAGGTGGTGTGGGTGTGGTCAGAGGAGATGCGGATGTGAGTAGAGGCTGTGTAGGTGTGGTGTGGTGGGGCGTGGCTGAGGTGAGGTGTGATCGGCTCTGCAACGGTTGCCATCCCACCTGCAGAAGAATCACCAGGTACGTCACCACTGTGTTTGCCACCTGCAACACAGAGAGCCATCATCATCATCATCTTTACAATTTTCATCACGGTTGTAATCGTCACAGTCATCATCAGTACCATTATTATCATCATTATCATCATCATAATCAATTCCATCGCCACCACCACCATCATCATCATCATCACCATTATCATCATCATAGCCTTATATCTCACTATGAAAGGAAAACTAACCCTAGTTCTCATTTATAAATGGGATGGATGACAAATACAAGGAAGATTCATTATAAAGAGATCAGTGTAAATTAGTCATGTTTGTAAGTCTGTTACCTAGAGTTTGCAACGAAAACTACACTACTAAACCTTTTTTACTTTAACATGACCATCCCTGTATCAGCAAGGCTAAGTTGCAACAGATTAACTTTAGCATATGATCTATCTATCTATCTATCTATATACCTAGGCTGCTTCCCCCAAGGAAAGGGAGGTAGCCGAGACAGGACGACTCACTCTCCATTTACTCATCCATTCAAACACATTCATTCGCATCTTAGCCCCAAAGGGGAGAACGGACAGATCCTCACCGCACCACACCGCACAAGGGTCAACTGGGCAATGCAATCAGTGACATCCGCAGCAGGGCCCGACAGCAGAACTGGTTTACCCCTGCCACATCATAACAGACCCATCCCCTTACCCGCACCTGACCTGACTAGCTGATCAGACCAAATGCGGGAGAATATCCCCTCAGGGCTGCGTCATCACTTATTCATTCACAATTTCTCTCCATTTATTTCTGTCACGCACAGCCACTCTTCCTTGCTCAACAGACATCCCTCTCGCATCCAGCGCTCTCTTCACACTGTCCATCCATCCTATTCGTGGTCTTCCTCTCAGCCTTACACCTCTCACATCAGATCTAGTTATCTTTTTCACCATATGATGCAATGGAAAAATATGAAGCCATAGTATTGTTATTCTACTGATTTTTTTTTTTTTTTTTTTTTTTTCAGGAAAGAATGGACTAATGGCTAGACGTCCGCAAGATTGTTCCCTCCAAGGGGAAAAAATAAAAGAGAGTCATGCCTGGACAAACTGCGTTTAAAAAACTGGAGGCCATAAGCAGACGTAAATACAGACTGAGGATGAAGGTTCCAGAGTTGATCTATGGCATACATGAAGGACTGGGAATAAAGATTAGCTCTTGCATTAGAAAGCTGGACAGAAAATAGGGTAAGAGTCTGCTGCCAGACGGGTGCTACAGTCCGCTGTAATGGAGAGGGATGCAAGCAGACAGTTCATAAGAGCAGTACCCACTGAAATAGCGGTTAAAAAAAAAATAAAATAAAAAAGATAAAGAAGCAATACTGAGGCAATAAGACAAAGCTTGAAGGGAATCAGTAAAAGCAGCATAGTTAATGAGACGAAAAGCCTTGAGTCCACCCTGTTGAGAAGATATGTGTGTGGGGAGCCCCCACCCTCCTCCCACATGACAATTGTTCTTTGCGCAGGAGTGAAATAGCTGCTAAAGGACAAAATTCTGGGCCAAGTTAGGGTGAAAGAACTATGTCATTATCTCAAGAGATAATAAAACATTAACATTGGAAAACTCTGACTTCATTCTCTGGCGTTTTGTATATTTGGCGCTTTTCAGTATCATGCACACAGTGTCTATTTTTGATCTGAGAGTAACATAGATAATCTCTTCAGTGCGATGACAAACATCTTTACTTACTCTAGCTACCAACCGCCACAGGTTCAAAGATATAAGTTACGGAGATGAACACGGCGACTAAAGCACTTCATGGCATCAGTTTTTACCCCAGCAGCCACCAGACGATTTCAGACGACTTTTTTGAGCTTTTGAAAGACCTCTCGTGTTGAAGGGGTTAATGAAGGCTGTAGGCTACCTAACATTCTAACCCCTTCAGTCCGAAAAGTCTCTTTAAAAAACTGAATAAAATCGTCTGGGGGTAACAAGAAAAAGATGAGAAATGCGTCATCTTAGTCAAGTGATTAAATAAATAATTGTAATGACGTTGAGGCCAACGACCATCAATTCCACCAGTCAATAAACACACACACACACACACACACACACACACACACACACACACACACACACACACACACACACACACAGCAGCAGCAGCAGCAGCAGCGGCAGTAGCAACAACAACCCCTTCTTTCTCTTGCACACACGCACACAAAACAGCAGCAACAACAATCCCTCCATTCCCTCTTGCACACACACACACACACACACACACACACACACATACACACACACACACACACACAACTATAACTAAGAGGAGACTGAACAATTACCGAAGTGAGTGTTGCGTTGCTCAGCGTGTACCAGCCACACATATCGAAGGTCCGCATGTTCACTAGCACACTCACTAACCTCTGAATCTGTCGGAGCGGAGAAAGAAGCTTGTATTAGAAACTTTACACTCTTGGGCTCCTATGATTTACTCTCAGGCTCCTATGAATCGCTCTTGGTCTCGTAAAATCGTCTAACATCAAGTGAAATTAACTGATTTATTCCGATCATGAGATGATTAATGTGAAATAAAATAATAGTTGTTCTGCTCACACTCTGTTTGGAATTACTAGTCCCCTGCAGCTGGTATGTAATATTTTCGAACGCGTTTGAGTGTGTGTGTGTGTGTGTGTGTGTGTGTGTGTGTGTGTGTGTGTGTGTGTGTGTGTGTGTGTGTGTGTGTGTTTTGGATCTTACTTGTGGAAGCCTTGACCTGAAAACCATTATTTATTTGACGTAATTACTGATCATACCTAGATCAAGTTCAGATACAAAGCTACAGTACAAAGCATTACAGTAACTTCCGAACTCACCTGTGCCTTGGCTCTCTCATCCTGCAATCTCAGACTCAGCTCCATCAGCTTGTCAGCCACCAAGTTTACCTGAGAGAAATTATGTTAGGTGGTTACTGTGCTTTTTTCACCTAATTTTAATGACTGAGAAGATATTGATAGATAGATAGATAGATAAATTGGTAGGTAGATAGACAGACAGATAGATAAATTGACAGATAGATACATAGGTAGATAGATAGACAGATACAGTATGTAGGAAGGTAGATTGAATGACTAGGTGACTGACTGGTAGATACGGAGAGAGAGAGAGAGAGAGAGAGAGAGAGCTACAGCAACAACTCCTCGATATATGGCAGTTATGTTCTACACAGTTTCTGTCATGAAACCATGCATTCGCCATCCTCTCCCCTTCTAGTGTACCACTAATTCATGGTCCCGATAATGCCCCTAAGCAACAGTAACAACACCTTAATTTATGGCAGCGTTTTTATCCACGCCGTTTCTGTTATTAATCCAAGCACTCGTTGGGATTAGCTAAATTATTGCTGTAATGAAGCAAGTGCTTAAATTTAATGGGTAGTGGTGTGGTTCCCTTTGTTGATAGTATCGAACATCGTCCCAGCCTTCATTAATCACCCATTGTCCTAGTTTACGAAGAAGAGTGTTTAGATTAATGCCTATCGACTGCACGCGAGTCATTAAATTCTTACTAAGTCTTAGCTCTTCCCCAGAATACGACCCCATTAGGGGTTAAGCAATGAATGTTCTGTTATATAGCTAAATCGTTTGTATTTTTTCCCAGCCTATTGGTTATTGCTCTTTCAAATGAAGGATGTCTCCATTCAATCCAGAGGGTCTTCCCTTGAACCGAGAGCATTACGGTTCAGCTCGAAGGGTCTCCCCTTCATCCCTGCGTCTGACCATTGACTTGAAGGGTCTCTCCTTTAACTCAGGTTTCTCCTTGATCCCGAGGATCTATTATAAGATTAATAAAATCATCTGGCGTTAGCCAGAATACAGTACGAAAACGTAGCACGTCCTTAGGAACGAGATTAATAGAGGATGCGACACTAGTTACATACATACATGCTGTACACAAAAGCATAAAAAAAAAAAAAAAACGGTAACTAAAGTAGGCCTTTCTGTACCGTCCCTCCCTCCCTCTCTCTCTCTCACCTTATCGGTGTAGTTCTGGCCGGCGTCGCAGTAGATGTACGTGAGGATGAGGTTGGAGGAAAGGAGGGCTGGGATGCTGCCAGCTCTTAGCTCCCACCTGCATGATCAAGGCAGACTCAGGTTACATGCATTAACAGTATTTATGAATTAAGAGAGGTTAGAATAATTGACTAGGTATTTCTGTAAGCTATCTTTTTGTCTCTTTGCCGACCTGGCTATCTGTTTGTGTATCTAGCTATCTGATTAATTGGGACTGGATATATGACTAACTGAGACGAACCAACTGATTAACAGACTACTGACTACTAAGACTGCATGGCTGAGATAACTAACTGGCTATGACTAACTTATTGATTAACTGAGACTAACTGCTTAACTTAGTAATTACGGTAACTAGGTAACTATGTAATGAACGTATTGTACTTGATGACAGGAAAGGTTTGATAGTAATGGATGGGATGTAGCCCACCATAGAGAGAGAGAGAGAGAGAGAGAAGGGGGGGAGACAGACAGGTATAGGCCTACGTGGGGTGGGGGTGGACCTACCTGATGAGAAGGAAGGTGGTGACTGTAACAGCTGTGATGCAACCCACCAACAACACCGTCACACCACACAGGAACACTCGACTCACCTCATCCCTCACCTCACACACCTCAGGGATAAATATTCGTATTAATACAAAGAGGGAGGTGTATGCAAAACCCCAAATTCTGATGGTCACTGAGGAACAGCTGAGATCATTAGGTATAAGTTTGGTCATGTTACGAAGTTCATTCCTCATTGAGACTGTGTGTGTGTGTGTGTGTGTGTGTGTGTGTGTGTGTGTGTGTGTGTGTGTGTGTGTGTGTGTGTGTGTGTGTGTGTGTGTGTGTGTGTGTGTGTGTGTGTGTGTGAGCGCGCGCGCGCCCCCAGATTCATCTAGACATGAACTCACTGGACTGCAGGATGAAGTTGCCACACCCCCAACCACCCTTCTTTGGGTGGATGGAACGTTATTGTGGGACGCTTGTATAACCGGGCAGCGGAATTACTCGGTTATGCTGGTGCCACCAAGGGAATGCATTCATCTCCAGTACTTCGCATCGAGACAGACAAGCTAAATACGCATCATGGGTTTAACAAATGGCTGTCAGAAACTGAGGGGCTGCCAACCCATTCGGGTTCTTACTAACACCATGCTCAGAACACAATCGACACTAGTTATAATGATCTATATACACAACGTCTTTGCTGTTTCATTCGAGCTACCACTAAATGAATATATTGTGGTTAGGTCCTTCTGACTAAATGGGTTAGTAACAATATGCATAAACCATGGATGACTCTTAAACATTCTAATGTTAGAAACAACCTCTTTGACTGAATGGATTAGGTTATTGCCTACATTTTCACTGAATATTGTTAAACCATTTGACTGCTAGAATTTCTCTTGGCTGAACAAAATTGTCTACCGCTAGCCTAAAGAGATCCTATAGATATATCCGTTTCATGGACAGGGTAAATAAATAGTTTTTGAATCCTTTGACCGCTTGGAATTCTCTCAGCTGAATAATATCTTCTACTTTTATCCTCAATATAATACTCAAGTACACCAACCGCAGTGAACAGATTAAATGCTTACCGTTCTCAGTTGCCTTTCCAAGGTAACAAGGGGAGTGAGTACGGAGAGTGTATCAGGCCCCGAGGGTGGTGATTGATCTGACTGAGTGATAATAGGCTGGCTGGCGGCAAACTGGACCTTTTTGGTGATCTGTCCACCCTGTTTCTGAACTGTGGAGCTTGACAGTCCCTCCTGCCCGAGAACCATAATAATGCATTAAATCCGCGTTATGTATCGGGATGTGTTCCAAAATATTAGTTTTTCCATTTAGCTAGTACCATAAATTGAGGGAAAGTAGCAAATAAGCTGAACAGGAGGCAATGGAACAATAACATGCAACACTGCAAAAGAAACTTTCTTCCATAAAACTGTTACTGTTAGTTAGGGGACACTGGTAAATCTGCAAAATAAATAGCAATGGAACTTTAACGGGCATTTTTCCTAAGATGACTCCACTTAAAAAAAAAAAAAAAAAAAAAAAAAAAGGGCATTAAAAAACAAGAACTTACCCTATATGGATGCTGTTCCCTCCCCACGCTGTGTTGCAGAAGGTCGGGTGGTAGAAAACTCTCCACGCCACTTATAGCCTCCTCAGACACGGACAGGAGCATCCAACACACACGACCACACACAGCACGGAAGAAGTACTCGGTAAAGGCAACACGCAAGGTCAGCAGGAATGTGTACATGGCCAGGGTGCTTCTGAGGACTAGGGAGAATGGGTATGGGTGGAACAGGTAGTAGTAAATGCTGGCAATCTGGAGAATCGCCAGGGGAACGAAAAATACGGCGGGAAAATCTCTACACGAAGTACACCGACACTTGGCCACCACTGGATCTTCAGGCAGGCGAGACAAGAGTACTGCCATTTTTTTACTTGAGGTAAGTAATATGAACCAGGAAGTGGAGCTTGTGAAAGTCGAGAATGATAATGAGAAACAGATAGCAACATCTCCGATGTCCAACGATTTCCAAGCCATAAAATCTTCAGTAATGGCCAAGTAAACGCAGAAATAGTGAGATATGTTTAAGAAGAGTGTCCACAGAAATAGTCCAGCACTAAACTCAGGTGTCTTGAACTTCTTATCGCTGGGAGGCCATCGATAAGGAAAAAGGCCCATCAACTGACAGCAGAAGACGACATGACGAAGTGGCCACATTGTGCCTGACTTATTCATGATACCATTAAGCACTTTTATTCAGCTTAGAATGTACCCTTCGTAATGAATGGGTTAGGCCTCATCTCCCTTCACGTGAGAACTACGGTCTTATTCTTGCTACCGCCAGACGATTTAGTTGAACTTGGGTTAACTCTTGTCAAATGGATAAAAACAGTCTCCCATATACTCTTCAGTGCATGATATATTGCTTGTTTTGTTCTTGTAATCATTACACAGCTTTATTCGTCTTAAGAGTGGTTTCCTTGTTGTCTCCAGTGCAAAACACGTCTCCAGTAGCTTTAGGACATGAGATATATAAAACTACAGATATTTTATTTCTGCTGTCACCAAAAGATTAGAGACAGCGCAGGAGAGGTCTCTCTCCATATAAAAGTTAAATCACAGGAATCTAATGTGAAATGTGTAAACAGTAGCCCCGCTCACGTTGCAAGCGCAACAGTAAATGAGGTGTGGGAGGAGTGGGGCTTCCTTTGGGTGGCTGATATCGACGTAGATACAGAATATTCCATCTGCTGCCTTTCAATTTCATCCAGATTAGATTCTTAAACTTAACTCCTCCATTACGTCCCCTAAACTTGATAAAATAATCTTTCAGAAAAAAAGGGGAAAGTAATCGTACTGAAGGGCCCTCAGCTTGCAGAAGGAAATCTTTAGCAGTCAATTTTATTTGATCATATAATGTTCAGAGATAATCATACTACGCTATTTCATTTACAGATAATGCAGATATCCCCATTTTTTTCTGAAGGTGTCTTCCCCAAATCCGATTATCCATTCATTCAATGTAATAATGCCTTCAGGTGATTCTAGATTAAATGAAAACATATAGTATATATATATATATATATATATATATATATATATATATATATATATATATATATATATATATATATATGCAAGGAAGAAGGAACCAAAGGCCAAGGGCCTGCATATTGCTTCCTCCAACAAAAAACAAAAACAAAATAACACAGAGCCAAATTCAAGCTCCATTCATTTCGAGATGCCTGAACACACTGCGTTTGAAAGACTGGAGATCGTTGGCAGTAGGAAATACAGACAGAGGGAGACAGTTCCAGAGCTGACCTGTTGCATACATGAAGAACTGGGAGTAGTGGTTAACTCTTGCATTAGAGAGTTGGATAGAAAAGGGATGAGAGTTTGTTGCTAAATGAGTGCTACGTCCTCGTCGTACAGTAGTGGTGGAGGGATGCAAGAAGACAGTTCAGAGGGGCAGTGACCATTGAAGTAACGATAGAAAAAGAGATAACGATGCAACAGTGCGGCGAAAAGACAAAGGTTGCTGGGAGCCAGTAAGAGGAGGAGAGTTAATGAGACGAAAAGCCTTTGACTCCGCCCTGTTGAGAAGAGCTGTGTGTGGGGAACCATCCCACACATGAGAGTTGTGCTTAACACAGGGACAAATAAAACCCGTGTATAAAGTCAACAACTGTACAGGGGTAAAGAAGGTGTGGAGTGGGCTTAGCACTCCCAATCTCTTAGGGGCAGATTTTACGATAGGTAAGATGTTCTTCCAAGATAAATCCCGAGAGAATGAAACCCCAAGTATATTTACAGATGATGCAGGATTGAACTGGATATTGTTAAAAATAAAGGGTACTCCAGAGGAAGATTTTGTCGGGTTGATAGATGAAAGAACTAAGTTTTTGATGCATTAAAAACAAGGTTACTTTTACCCCAATCAGAGATATAAGCCAAATCAGACAGTAGGTGTGCCATAGCCTCATCCTTTGTTTGTTGAAGCAACTGCTGAGATGGACCCAGCGAGAAACGAATGGAAAGGTGAAGGGTGGAGTCATCAGCGTATGAGTGGATAGGGTTAAATGTGCAGCTTAGAAGGTCATTGATGAATATAAGGAAGAGAGTTGGTGATAGAACAGTCATGAGGAACACCATTACTGATAGCTCTAGAAGAACAGTGGCCGTCTACAACAGCAGCTATTGAACGACCAGAAAGGAAGCTAGAGCTGAAGGCACAGATAGGACAGAAACCGCAAGAGGGTAGTTTGAAAATTGAAGATTTATGCCAGACTCGATCAAAAACCATTGAGATGTCAAGTGCAATGACAAAGCTTTCACCAAAGTCCCGACAGGAGAATGGCCAGGAGTCTGAAAGGTAGGTGAGATCACCAGTGGAGCGTCCCTGGCGGAACACATACTAACGATCAGCAAGAAGGTTGTGATAGTAAAGATGCTTCGGTATTTTATTGTAAAGAAAAGGCTCGAAAACGTTTGAAATACAGGATGTTAAAGCACTTGGGCAATAGTTAGAGGGCTGGGAATGGTCACCCTTCTTTGGGACAGGCTGAATGAGAGCAATAATTCCAGCAAGAAGGAAACGTGCAAGTTGACAGACAAAGACGAAAGAGTTTACCTAGGTAGGGTGTAAGCACAGAAGCACAGTTTTTGAGGACAACAGGAGGAACCCTATCAGACCCATATGCCTTGTCAGTATTGAGGCCAGTGATGGCAGGAAATACATCAATTGAAAAAATTTTAATGTCAGCCATGAAGTCAGAGAGGAGATGAGAGGAGTGGCAGCACCTGAATCGTCTAAGGTGGAATTTGAGGAGAAAGTCTGAGTAAAGAGTTCTGCTTTATCAGTAGAAGAAATAGCTACAGAGCCATCAGAGTGGGAAAGAGGAGGGAAGGATGATGAGGTAAAGTTGTTGGAAAGGCTTTTGGCAAGGCACCAGAAGGAGCTGGAAGAATTCGAGTTCGAGAATTCAGAGTATTTAGTACGGCTGAAATTATTTTTAGCAGAGTGAAGAACAGGCTTAGCACGATATCCGGGCAGAAAAATAAAAATTGAGATTCAGGGGTGGGTTGGCTCCGGTACCTTGTGTAGACCTTCTCCTTGTTGTGGACAGCATTAGAACAAGCATGATTAAATCATTTTTTTTTTTTTTTTTTATTAGTCAAAGGCTATGAGAAAGGAATGTATGCTTCCATGCCCGAGAATAACCTCCGTAATGTGAATGGCACAGTCGGATGGCTCTCTGCCATGGAAGCGATAATTATTTCAGAGAAAACCAAAGAAGTACTGCCTGAGGGCCTCCTAATCAGCAGCTCCAAAGTGCCACAGACGACGTTTCTTGGGAGGGTCCACAGGCCGTATTGGAGCATTAGGACAGGTTAAAGTGATAAGGTTGTGATCGGAGGAGCCCAACGGAGAGGAAAGATTTACAGCGTTAGCAGAAGGGTTAGTTGTAAGAAAGAAGTCAAGTTCGCTGGAACTCTCTCCAAGGCGGTCAGGGATACGGGTAGGGTGCTGTACAAGTTACTCTAGGTCATTAAGGATAGAAAAGATGTAGGCTTGTTCACCAGGTGGATTCAGTGAAAGGAGAGGAGAGCCAAAGGTGGTGGTGAACATTGAAATCTCCTAGAATGGAGATTTCAGAGAAAGAAGAAATGGATAGGATGTGTTCCATCATAGAAGTAAGATAGATGAAGAATTTTTCATAGTCAGTAGAATCAGGGGATAAGTTAATAGCACAGATATATTTAGTCTGAGAAAAAGCCGACGCCAGAGAGTAGAAAAAAAAATAGAGTTCCCCCGAGCTAAGCCCTGTATTGGACTAAATAGCCCCGATAGGGTTACAGGAGGGAGCTACCCCTCCCGGCACGGCAGCCCGGGCGAGGCTCGAACTTGCAATCCCCCGATCGCAAGTCCAGCGCGCTGCCACCGTGCTACCCCCCCCCCCCTTGCCAGAGAGTAGAGAATTCAGAAGAATCAAGTTCAGGAATACGAGAGCAAGAGATGTCATTGCGCACATACACGCAATAGCCACATTTGGCTTTGAAATGAGTACAGAGAAAGTAGGGGGATACAGAGATGGGTGTGTTATCAATTGCTTCAGACAGCTGTCTCAGTCAGGCTGAGAAGGTGAGGTTCTGAGGAGGAAAGGTGGTGCTCAACGGATAGAAAGTTAAAAGAAAGGCCGCGAATGTTGTAGAAATGAAGAAATGAGTCAGACAGTGGTTCTAGGCATCTCGCTGGGTCGTCACCGGATGAGGGGCGGATGGTGGGGGCATTTATGGTCCCCTCCCCTTCCCCCCCGAGGACTCCGAGGCTTGGTTAATCGACGTTTTGGTTAATTTTGAATAGGATGTGAAGTGTGTAATGTGCATATAGTTTGGTGTTGACAGTTGGAGAAACTTGTATTGGAGAGTATGCTGGCCTACTCTGTTTTACTGAAAAACTGAAAAAGCTCGGCAAAGGGAGGTGGTCAGGAACTAGTCCCACGGGCTGATGAAACGAGAGCTCCAGCTGTCCCTGTCACCAGCTTTCCATCCACCTTGGGAGTACCGCCCTGTTCGACTGGTGCTACAGTCTACTCCCTATGAAACAATTCACGGCGTTGGATGGTAACCATATAACCAAATAGTGGTCGGTGGTCTAGTGGATTAAGGCACTTCAACTGGTTGGGACCCGTTAGGGAGCTCATCCGACGAATGGTTATTGTTCACATAATGTCACTTAGAGAGACTGATGTTGGCCACCCTCACCTGAAATGTTGGGATTGAGCTGCCTAGCCCCGAGCACCTACTTTCCTGACGGTAAAAAAAGGATCGGATGACGGAAAGATGGGTGGTTTCCCTAAATCCTCTAGGATAAGAATACTCCTTACTGTATAATGCCAGTTAGTTTGGTATTGTACATTAATCGTAAGCTTTCCATGTATATCTGTCTACATATCTACGTAGTATAACTTGCAGGAAAAAAAAAATAAAGAGAACCACCAAGCTTTCATCTATTTCAAGATATCTTTTGCGCTCACCCTGAAGATGTGTCGAAATAAGAGACGAGAGTTCAGTGGTCCCTTTTGTACGAATTTCCCGCAAGTTATACATATTTGTCATCACAACATATAATTTAGGAAACCTTTATCAAAATTCAGGTCCCTACCAGTGCACACTAAAGTCTATAGCGCGCTAGTGTGTGTGTGTGTGTGTGTGTGTGTGTGTGTGTGTGTTCTGTTAAGACACTAAAGGTGTATGTCTTGATATTAATGACGTTATTTATCGTAATCTTCCTAAGCATCGATCTCCAACTACAGTACGCTCTAGGTGAATAATTCCTAAGCCTCTTACCTTTCTTTAAGATACCAGTAATAATCGTTCCCGCCGACAGTTAGAATGAGGGATTGCTGGGGAAAGTGAGTTATGAGGCAATGTGATGATACAGGTCCCTATACCCAAAAGGTTAATCGAAATACAGTAATGGAATATTCCATTCCTTACCATTACCAACTACAATGCCCGGATGCTCTTGGCTATGCTGTAAATAATCACTTAGATGAATAGTGTTCCGCCAATCAGGCCCGGCCTTAGGCCAAATGAACCTGTTTGGTACACTGGGTCCCCGATCTCACAGAGGGCCTTGCACTAGGGTTACCACCTCCAGTTCTGGAAAAAAAAGAAAAGCTCTTGAAATGAGGGATTAAGGCAAAACGCATAATGTAATCAAAACAATTGCTTCAGATAATACAGATACCATTAAAAGTAACATTATAAGTGTTATGCAGCGTATTCTGAGCCCAATTTCTTGGGCTCAGATACGGGTACGGGCCTTGGGTTCTTTTATTCTGGACCAGGCTAGAGCATGAAGACAGGGGATAGAGCTCAAACACGGGCTAACCAGTTCCACACGTATATTACCTCACAAACAGAGTACAACAGAATTTACACACAAATACATGGACAATTCTATATGGGACACAAGTATACTACATGACACAGCACTATACACATATATAGCATGGACACAGTATAGCACACGACACTACCTAGCTATATATCGCAAACAGTATAACATATAAGACATCTATCTATCTATCTATCTATTGCCAGACGCCATAATCCCATAAGGGGTGGCCACTTGACTTTGAGTTAGTAGTTTTACGGGGAGGGGCACTAACCCTCCACCAACCCACTTGTTGACACGTAGGGAACACGTATGGTTTGGTTATATGGTTACCACCCAGCGTTGTAAATGGTTTCTTGGCTTACAGGAAACCATTTGGCTTGTCACTCAATGTAAAGCCACCTGTAAAGGAAAGAAGAGCAATAAGAAGTGACAGGAAAGATGGGAGAAATAGGAAGAGAGGAGGGTAGGCACAGAAAAAGAATGATACAGGCTAAGGAAGAAGTAGGCAGCACTACATCAAGTGAGTGGATGATGGTCGCCACCACCTACCACAAATATAAGACATGCAAGGTATAAATTACACAGGGGAACAACACGATCCGTGATCCAGATACAGTATGTGACACTACACTGAAATATACTACCAAGATATATCACACGAGTCTTTTACATAGACATATATATATATATATATATATATATATATATATATATATATATATATATATATATATATATATATATATATATATATATACACATCATGGGAACGGATACTCCACAGGACTAAGACACTGTATATCATCACTCGTATGACACAGGGGTCGCAGTACCACATGTAGGGGCCACAGATATTACACAGGGGGTGTGGGTATTACCTAAGGGGTGGAGGGCCACACAGGGGGGATGGGGCGGCACACAAGGGAACACTACACGATAGTGTAGTATGAATTAGGGCACACAGGGACACGACACTCTGGATGAGGGGGGGGGGAGAGGGGTTCACACAGGGTCTGTAGCACTGGGAATCGTCGGGGAAGTATTTCACGGTGTAGGCTGGGTCGCTGGCAGGCACAAAGGGCGCGACCAAGACTATGGCACAGGTAGCTGCAGGTGATGGCCCGGTGTGGGAGGAGAGCTGTCCAGGGTGTGATCCTAGTACAGGTCTCGTACGGCGTGATCAGGGGTCCGGGTTGAGCTGAAGGGCGGCATGATGGGCGGCCCTTTCCTGGTGGGGGTCCTGGGGATGTGATGGCCCTCTGGACTGGGGCTGAACAGGGATAAGAGGGGCGTGCCACAGCACCTGCCCTTGGCTGTAGTGGGAGTCCTGGGGACGGGTCCGGGCTGGTCTGGGCCTGGGGTCGGCTGCAGGGCACCTCTCGTCATCCTGGGACTGCAGTCTCCCTGGGAGGAGGCCATCAGGGGTTGACTGTGGCCGCTTGCCCTGGGGGAGTCTGTCAGCTGCTGGGGCATCGGGGGCTGGGCTGCAGGGACAGGACACCCAGCCTCTAGGTGGGTCCATCCCAGGTCCTCTCTGACGGGGGCCCTGTTGGGGAGCAGTCTCCATCCTTCATAGAGGAGGGGGTGCTGGAGGAGTGTCTCGCTCGGCTGCAGGAGAGGTGGGCCAAGCAAGGGACGGGGCCCTCGTAGAGAGCCTCCAGGGTAGTGGAGGAGGGACGACCGGTGGTCTGTCCCTCAGTCTGGAGGGCCTGATGGTCCCTGCCGAATCTCCACTCTGGGGCTGAGGAAAGAGGTCTAGAGGACCGCCTGGTAGGTCCGGGGGATGCTACCCAGGCTCCCTCCCGGGGTAGTGGTCGAGGGAGATCTGGTGGACACTCCCTCGGGCTGACAGGTCCGGGGGATGCTGCCGGGGGACCACTTGTCCAGGGGACAGTAGGAGGAGAAGGCCCGGCGGGCCTTCTGGTTTCTGCAGCAGGTCCGGTGGACTTTGCCGCCCTCCTGCTGTCGGGGGAAAGTGCAGCTGGGGGACAACCGGTGGTTTCTCTCCCAGTGGCAGATCCGGTGTATGCTACCATGGGGCCCACCGCCCTCCTGGGGATAGCAGGCGAAGGTCATCGGAGTGGCTGTCTGAGATGCCTGCTCCCGGAGGTGGGTAGCAGAAGGAGGAGATCTGATGGATACTACTGTGCCGCTACTCCCCTGGGATATAATAGGACTGTGAGCGTTAGTGACAGCTCTCCCTCTTGTGAAAGCAGGTCCGGTTGACACTGCATCCGAGGGCCTTCTTGGGACTGTCGAAGGGAAAGTCCCACCCCGATTCTGGCAAGTGTTCTTCCATCAGAGGGTGATGTACTCAATCGGCGTACTTCCTGGTGGTCCGGCTGCATGGAAGAGGGGCATAGGGTCACGGGGGATATGAGTTACTGAGGCGCGGAACACCTATGCCTCTCCCCATTGCCCCCTCTTGAGGTGGCGGCCACCTCCCCATGTCCTCCTCCTGGGGTGGTGGTGTTGGGATCACTCCGCTGGGTGGGTATTTCAATAAGTATAGTTTAGTTTTAACATTTTGTTAGTACATAACCAAACGTACATTCTGTACAGTAGTGTTAAATTCTTACGTCTGTGCTCACAAAGCGAGAATGGGTGTCATGTTCTGATCATTGTTGGCGAGCTTTTGTGAATAAAGCAACTCAAACACTTTGTATCCGATTCTAGGTAAACTTAGAGAGAATGATGGACAACCAATGAGTATCCCTATTGTTTACAGAACAGTAGGTTAAAGGTCAGTGTTGCAGGGTCAGGTAAATTTTTGACATAAAAAGGTCAACTTACACAGCTGTTATCCAATTTGGACCAAACTAGGGGGAAGGGTTGAGGGCAGACAAGAATGAATGGATTTAGGTGTGAGAACAATCAAAGATCAATGTCAAATGCAAAGTCAAGGTCACAGGGCAAGGTCAGAGTTCCATCCCTGTGTCTGGGTGCTAACAAATTAGTCAAAACTGTTTCAATTTTATTTTTATCAAGCTTGGTGGATAAGCTAAGGATTGACCTATGGGCTGACCTATTGTAATTTTTGTTTTAACAATAGGCCAAAGGTATAGGTGACAATGCAAGGTCAACATAAAGTTCTTATCTTCTTTAGATCACACTTGATAGAGGGGTTGGGACTTGATCTTGAGAAAAAATAATCAAGGGCAATTAGGTCTCCGGGAAAGATAATGGTCAAGGTCACAAGGCAAAGTCAACTCAGTACTGATCTGACCCGAACCAAACTTGTTAAAAGGGTTAAGGAAGAGGTATGAGAATGAAGGGATTTAAATTTTAGTCAAAGATCAAGGTAACAGGACAAGGTCAAAACTCGACCCTTGTGTCTGTGTGAACAAAATGACTATAACACTTTTCATCTGATTTGTATCACACTTTGCAGATGGGCTGAGGATCACCAAAGGGATTGACTTACTGTTTCTCTAGAACAATTGATTAAAAAGAAAAAAAAAAAAAAAAGTGGACAGGTTCTGGTAATGAAAAGTGTAAACAGATTCAAATTTTAAAGCACTCAGTCAAAAGGAGGAAATAATGAAGAACTAGCACCAGGTCATACTATGGCTTTTATGGCACTAAGGTAAGAGGCAGCGGGAAAAGTAACTAAATTAGAGGTACAAACTTGAAACAGCAGGAGAGTCACGTAGGAATTCAGTAAGCAGTGGGGGCTGACGCAGTGAGGAAAGGAAAGGTAAATCTGAGAGACAGTGCTGGAGTGTAGATGAGCAATCAAGAAACAGGTGATGGATAGCCATGGGGAAGTTATGGTGTGAACTTGGTGGCTCATTAAATGACCATGAGTGGGGAGGGTTTGGCCTAAGCAAAGATAAGCATGGATAGTCTTCTGTCAACGTTTGGGGTAGGTTGATGTGTGCCAGGGAATAAATGAAGTTTTAATACAATGAAGTTTGCAGTTACAATCAGTCAAAGATCAAGGTCACTGTGAAGGGTCAAGGTCAAGGTCCTGAGGCAGCCAACTCAGTTTTGTTCTGATTTGAACCAGACTGGGTGGAAATATTAAGGGTTATGCAAGAATTAATTAGCTCGACTGAGAACAATCAGTCGAGAATACAGGTCACAGAGTAAAGTCAGATATTCAGCCCTTAGTTAAACCAAGCGGTGGGAGTAAGTATTGCACTCGCCGAATGTTTTCTTATTAATCTTATCTATATTTAAGGAAGTGTCTGTTCATTTGTTTGTCTGCTACGAAAATAAGGGGGGAACTATCTAGAGGGCTCCAAGTGGGTCTAGCAAGGGTAACTTTTTACTAGGAAATTATTTTTGTGGTTTAAAGTGACTAAAATGGCCCCTGATGGTCAAAATTAAGTATTCCAAGTCACTAATCAAGTCAACATGGTGGATCTAGGTGGCCAGTTTCTGTAGATTTTCAAACTTATTCTTACAACCATATCATTACAGGTAATATAACAACAGGTTGGGTGGGTGTGCTGGGCAGGTGAATGAGGTGGGTGGGTAGGGAGAATGGGGTGGGTGGGTGTGGTAGGGCAGAGTAGGGTAGTTTGGGAGGGTGATTCGGTGGGTGGACAGAGTTAATGGGTGATCAGAGTGCATGGGAGGTGGGTGGATAGGTAGGATGGGTAATAGGAAAATACAGTAGGACCATGTGTGGGTGGGTGGGTGGGCAGTGGGATAGTTGGTCCATGACTGAGTAGGTGGATGGTTAGTGGGGAAAATAGGTCCATGAGGGAAAACAGGAATTGGTCCATCGGTAATACTGATATATCCAAGGGAAATGAGCCCAAAGAGGAACACAAGTCAAATGAGTAAAATGGGACCCCAGGATCATCTACTACAAGATTCAAGTAATGCTAGTATTCATTCTTTATTTTTGGTGGTGGTGGTGGTGGTGAGGTTATATGGGAGACACCAAAATCCTGCTACTAATTGTAATAGCAAGTACGTATTCATGACAACTTATCTGATGTACTGTAAGCTAAAGTACAGGATGTCTTACCACAATGGTCCAAATTTGCCCCTGAAATTTCTAATATCAGCCATGCCAATGTTTTATGATATTTCAGAGGGATTTTTTTTTTCTACTCACTAACAGTTCTTGTTATAAGATGTACAGTACAGCCTCACTACAATGAACCCTGGTATAGTGGATACTGGATTAAATGGATGCTACAAAGCCCACCAAACACTCGCTATAATGAACAATATCCGTTAAATGGGACTCTGTGGGTTGTAATACGTGTGTTTCCTACCCTTTTTACTCCAACCTAGCCTGAAACTGCCCCCTCCTCACCATGACTGCCGAGCTGTACTAGTGGATTATAGTAATACTGTACTAGCCATGAAGAAGTGCTATGACAAAGATGTGAAATAAGCTGTAAATGGGCAAAAGTATATTATACTATACTGTACATTATATTACAGTTAGTGTAAAATGAGTATAGTTTATATTTTTAGTACACTGGAGTATGTATTATAAACACCATACTGAAAGTTGACAGTGTTTCGCTTTATGCAAGCTTTTTCAAGTCAATTAACAATATTCCACGTGGACACCTCATATATCATACCATTGGTGGTGGGGGGCTTAAAATGTGGGCAGCATTTCCTGATATGAAAGGATTACCTGGACAAATCAGGACCCATGAGAGATTATTAGAAGAACAGGCCGTGAGGTCCCGGGAGGGATTGTTTGGGATCAAGGGAAATGGATGACAGATACCCACGACTTATGTATACATACACACATATACACACATATATACATACACATATACCCATATAAACATACAGTACATACAAATATATATCCATGTACACATATGGAAATATACACGTTGTATGCCAACATATACTGTATACTCTACATAAATATACACACACACACACAAACACATATCATATTATGCTGACAATATTAACAACAATAACAATAACAATTATAATAATTAATAATGATGATACTAATACTAATACTATTACTAAAAATAATAACAATAGTAATAATAATAATAATAATAATAATAATAATATTACTAAAAATAATAACAATAGTAATAATAATAATAATAATAATAAAAATAATAATCTACCTATCTATCTATTGCCAGACGCCTCAATCCCGTTTGGGGTGGCCACAAACAAAACGCCTCCACGTCGCCCTGTCCTCTGCCATTTCACTGCCCTGCTCCCAACTCACACCCCCCTCTCTCATATAATAATAACAGTAATAATAATGATGATGATAATAATAATCTATCTATCTATCTATCTATTGCCAGACGCCTCAATCCCGTTTGGGGTGGCCACAAACAAATCGCCTCCAAGTCGCCCTGTCCCCCGCCATTTCACTCCCCTGCTCCCAACTCACACCCCCCTCCCTCATATACCTCTCCACCCCATCTCTCCATCTAATAACATCATTTTGACCACAATCGTCATTGATATCATAGTTATTGTATCATTAGAACTACGTATAATACACATCCCGTCAAGTGTGTGTGTGTGTGTGTGTGTGTGTGTGAAAAAGCTTGTATAAAGCAAAACATTGTCAACTTAATAAAAACCTGTCTTTAATACAGTGTTTATACTACATTCTGTCAGCTTGCTGCCTCCTCTCTCACACTAAAATATGTTACTGTACTCATTTATTTTCAAACATGTGCTTGAAATCCCATCTCAGGTGGAACCCTTGGATATAACGGACTATCATCTTTAACAGACCTGTCTGGCTTTCTCCTCAATTACTGTACAGTAGACTGTTAGAGCAAGGGTCTACTGTATTCCAAAAAACACCACTAAACATTTTCCATACAAATTTTGTAACTCTCAGGAAACTGACAAATCAACCTTACAGGCAGTAATGGAACCTTAATGTAAGCACTTTTTTTAAAGATTTGGTTCCGTCTCTAGCAGATAGTTCGTCTATCGGTAAGGACGGATGAACTCACTAAGGATTTTTTAAAATGAGGTCCTCCACGCCTGCAGACTTTAGCAAAGACCCATACTGGGCCCTGATGCAAGCCTCTACGTTCAAGTCTTAGCCTTACAAGTTACTCCCAACATGAAGTTGGCTTGCTCCAGTTTGCTAGCCCATCAACAGTAAACCTTCACCTTCCCCTAACCTCACATCACATCACCAGCACCTTTCCAGTATTGAGCACAGAGTCAGATTTACATCACCACCTCAGTCAATCACTTCAGCTCACAATATCCATTTTCCTTCATCATCACCTCAATCCACCATCATATACCCTACCACACAGCAGTTCTAAACTATTCCTGCCTATCTATGTGCCATCATATAACCTACCACACTGACCCTAAACCCTTCCTCCCTACATAACTGTCTCTCCAGCCCATGCAACTCACATCACACTACGCCACTCAACTCACATCACACTAGAAGTTGCCATTTTGATATTTAGGTCTATCTATCTGTTGCCAGACACCTCAATCCCATATATGGGGTGGCCACAAACAAATCACCTCCACGTCACCCTGTCCCCCGCCATTTCACTCCCCAGCTCCCAATTCACACACCCCTCTCTCATACACCTCTCCACTCGATCCCTCCATCTCATCCTTGGCCCTCCCCTCCCTCGTTCCCCCTCCACCTCACTCACATACACTCTCCTCATCAGTCTCTCACTCTCCATCCTCTCCACATGGCCAAACCACCTCAATGTGTTTCTCCTAATGCTTCCTATCACATCCACATCCACACCACAGTGCTCCTTCACATCCTCATCTGTCAATCTGTCTCTCCATGTGACACCACATGGTACTGGTAATTAATCCCTTCAATCTCATGACTTACTGTATTTTTCATTTTAATCAAATAACCACCAAATGATTTTATTCACCTGTAAGTGTGAAGGGATAACTAAGCCTATATGTACTGGTAATCCTTCCAGTACAGTCTCCCCAAAGCTATCCAAAATTGCCAGGAGGTAACAAGATTATAATGAAACTTGCATCATCGTGGTGAAAGGGTTACCTAAGCTTCAATATAATGTATATTTTTGTTGACTCTTGCGACCATTAGACAGTATTATTCATGTTAGGCAGGACTTAAACTGTAAAGAAGTTATTGGAGGATGGATGGAACTCCCCTAGTTCAAAGTCTATCCTAATCTCAATAAAATCAATACATAAACTAAAAATTACATTACCAGACCCAAGAGGTTAAGTATCCAGAAACTGCATTATGATTGCCTGTTAAGAGTTCACAGCTATTTATAAAGCTGATCAGCTGGTTTCCCCCAGTTTCGAGTATCAAATGCATGAAAGACACTGTGGTATTTTGGAATGCATGCCTGACTTACAGTGATGAATAACTACCTGTACTCCTCTTTAAATGGAGTATCATTCATGCAGTACAAAATCTTATTGACATAAGACCATAGATTTAAAAAGAAAATGTACACAATATTAGCATATGCCTACGTTTATTACAGAAATTATATATCTACAACAATGTACAGTAATATTTAACAGCACCTTGATCACAGTTTAGCAATCTGGGAAGGCAGTATAATATTAGATTTTAGAGTATAAAAAAAGAAAAAAAAAAAAAAAATCATCACCATCATCATCACCATCTGGACCTCCTTTCCCACCCTAGGGCAGGGTGGGGAGTAGCAACCTCCAGACAGCCCAAGTTTGCCCAGTCCGATGGGTCACTTTTCCATTCACTCATCATTCAAGCCCCGGAGTCGTGACTCTATCTGATATGCCAAAAACATTCACCACACTCTGTCAATCCGGATGTTGTCACGTTAAAAAGGGATGCCACAGCCGTGATCATGCACTTCTCACAACATTCATCCAGCCAGCTCAATTTCTTGTCAGTCCCCTAGCCTCACCGACTTCCATACCTCTCTTCCTTACACACTCATCCACCATACCGCTCCACCTTCTCCTTGGCCTACCTCGCCTCCCTTATGTAAATTCACTCAGATACTGTATATCTTTTTCATCACTCTATTGTTATCCATTCTGTCCACATGACCATACCATGTCAGCACACTCTCCTTGATTCTGGTGTCTATAGACTTCCTCACTCCACATCTTTCACGAATCACATTATTTCGTATCCTATCCAATCTCTGTACTCCACATACATTTCTTATCAGTCCAATCTCCTCTGCTCTCACTCCTGACTTTTCATTTTCATGCCACACCGTAGTCTCACATCCATATGTTAAAGTTGGCACTAACATTCCGTCATGCAAGCCTTGCACAGCTGCAACACTCAAGCGTCAGTTTCTTATCAAGACCTTCATAGCACCAGCTACCTTCCTTCCTTTTGTCACTCTGCTTTCCACTTCTTTTGCACATTTTCCTCTTTTCTATCACTGTACTCAGGTATCTGAACTCTCTCACCAATTCCAGTCTCTCTCCATTCACTGTAACATCACTGGGAGTCACCTCTCAATAACCATCACTTCACTCTTTTCTACATTTACTCTCAAGGCACGATACTCACAGACAACAGCAAAACGCTGCCCTAGTCTACAAAGTTGAACGCCCACACTGATCGTGAGCCATTCACTTAGATACCCAGTTACTCTTACACATGCTTCACTACCATCATAAAAACTCTTGATGGCACCTAGCAGCTTACCATCTACATTGTACATGTGCAAAACCTTCCACAGTCCTTCTCTGTCTACTTAGTCATATGCTTTTTCCAGATCCATGAATGCCATAAACACCTTCTAGTCCTTCTCACAAGTCTTCTCCACTATCTGTCTTACTGCAAATATTTGATTCACACATCCTCTGCCACTCCTAAAGCCACACTGTTCATCACTCACTAGGACTTCTGACATCTCTCTTACTTTATAACAGTTCTTCCATATACCTTCCCTACAACACTAAACGGACTTATGCCACGATAATTCTTGCGCTCACTTCGCTCACCTTTATTTTTGTACAAGGGTAAATTATTAAAGGTCACTGAAATATAATATCACCATTATTTCAACCTTAACTCCCAACGAAAAGATGGGGTGAATTTAGATCCAGATGCAAAGATAGAAAAAGTAAAGTATAAAAGTATTCTCAAACAGCATGCCCAATAAAACTGGCCATACAGTTATTCACCTGCCATTCCAACTTTTGAATTCCTTGCTTCACCTCGCAAATAAAACCATTGGCATATTTTTGTCTGTTGTATTTTTATTACTAAATATGCTCTTTACATACATCCATTAAGCAAGGTTATTATCAACATGTTAACGAAGGAATGCCATCCTGAACATATGGTTCTCTGTATGTAGTTAATATTGCTCAAAGAGTATGAAAGATAAACAATTGGTAATGGATCAAATTGAGTAAATTAACTCACACACAGTTAATTTACTTAATCTGATCTATTGTCAGTTCTTAGCATCAACTTTCATACTCATTTTCTCAAACACCTTTACCATATCCACCCACCTTCTTCTTGGCCTACCATATCTCTTCCACCTTCAGGCCTTCTCACATATACTTCTATACAACCCTATCTTCACTCATTCTCCTACTGTGATCATACCAAGCACACTCTCTTTTACCTTTTGATCAACAGACTTCCTTGCTCCACACTTTTATCTCACAATTCTATATCCTTATCATTCTATATGTCTCACACATATTCCACAAAAATTCTTGATTACACTGCTTTTACTAAAGATTTTTCGCATTCATGTCATACTAGTCTCACACCCAAAATGTAAATGTAGACATTACCATTCTTTCATCAAATACTCTTGCCACCTCCATACACAGACTTCTGATTCATCTCAAAACCGCCATTTTACCTCAAGCGGCTCTACAGTGCAGCGCTGTACTCTCCAATTCCTTACATATTTATTACTGCAAAAAGTTACTTAAAAACTTTTACACAGATTCAATTAGCATTGCACACTCAGAGTCACCTCCTCTCTCGGCAACAACATTCTTCTCCCTGACTCAGAGCACAGGCTTGGCAGTTTGTTCCATGAGCCAAAGCAGTCCTCCAATTTACTAAAATTCTTAACATCTCGCTCTCAAACCAGGCCATTCATAGACGTTCACAAATATAATAAAATACTGCAGTACTGTACACTGTTTAACTTGGTAAATGAATTTAATTTCACTTACTGCATTGCGTCTGAATGCAATATTCTGCTATGATGGTTTAAAGAAAGCCTTCAGGCAACTTTCTCCAAATTACAGAGCAAATTTGTTTAAAGATGGCCTTCAGGCAACTTCCTCTAAATTACAGAAAAAATTTCAAGCTATGAGGGCTGCAAAGAATCTCACAAAACCATGGAACAGTGTGAAGAGCTTGTTAAACAAGTACAACTAGTTTCAGGAATTCAAAATCAAACAGAACCATACACTTTAGCATTTAAACAACTTTAGATACCTATAAATCCAAAATTACTAGACACTCATATGATCATGACTGGTCATTCCTCCCACTGAATAATGTAGTGGAACTGAAAATAATGTACAGTACAGTCAGTCAATACTTAAACCTACTCATACTCAGCTAATGCATCAAGATTCAGAACAAACCCTATGTAAACTCTAGATCACAGTTTCATTTCTGGGCAGTGAGCAGGTAATGACCTAAACAAGTTCTCAACCTTGGAATCTGTAGGCATGTATAAGCAGGGACAAATCTTTGACTCTGAGTGTACAAAATACAGTTAAAAATGCAGGATCAAAGTGTGTTGTATTTGTGTACTGATAACTAAGCTAATAACAACAGCAATCTAATGTAGTGCTGTTATATACTTTAGTATTCTAAATGCCAATAACACTCGCCATAACTGCACATAACCCTAATTACAGCTAAGCAGGATGTCAGCAAAATATCTGTCTATCTACAGTCAAACTTCTTAATCCTGTAAGGGGTGGCCACAAACAAATCACCTTTATGTCGCCCTGTCCCCTGCCATTTTGCTGCCCTTCCCCAAACCTACACCTCCCCTTCCTCATATACCTCTCTCCTCCATCCCTCCATCTCATCCCCACTCTTCCCCTCCCTCTCAGCAAAATGTACTTTTTGAAAATTTACTGTATATAGTACACAATTTTACTTAACATATTCACTGTCATGGCATCTATTTTAATTTATTCTTGCTATAGTCATACAAACTTACTCAGTATGGGAAACCCCTTTTACTGAGGTTATAAACAATCCTCCTCATACATTATAGATCCTGGATATTGTCAAAAATTTGGTTTTGTTCAGTTATACCCATCAACTTTCGTGCCTGGATAATGTCTTTTTATTTTGGCTTCCACCAAATTAAGTTATTGAGCTCATGGGGGATCTCGCTTTTTTTTTTTTTTTGTCCGACTCTGGGCATAGGCTTCACAACCCATTCTCATGGCCCAGTATCCCTACCACATACTTTACACCATACCACATACTTTACACCACCTTCACACGTCACCACTTCAGCACTACCATCCACCATCAATGCCAAATATATGCTAGGGCTGTCTCATACAGGACTGGTGTACTGCACTGGCATGAGTGGGAGTGTTTTTAAAACATATCAGTGGGTCTTCCAGTATATCAATAAAGTCTGCTTTAATGAAATTCAGATCCTTAAACTGTTCCCTGCCCCAGTCGGGATTTGAACCTAGATCTGCTAGGACTGCATGCCACATTTCTACCGAGTTGGCCACTGCCTCCCCCCAGATGAGTAAGTTTGGTGGTAGCCAGAATAAAATAAGAGACATCACTGCTCTTAAGGAATTAATGGAGATAGTTTTTAATCCCATGACTACAAGAAGCTCTCCTAAGCTGAAAAAAAAAATAATAATAATAATAATCTGAAAGTTAGCACAGATAATACTGGGGTATTACAAAGTCATCGTACTTCAGGATATGGTGACAACTTTTTTGTATTATTCTTGCTGTAACCAGATGATTTACTTCAGCTTAGGAGACACTGAAAATGTTTGATGATCAACAGTACAGTGAAGCACACATGGCATTTAGCATGCTAACACAAACCAACAAGTTATTCATACAATTTCCAAGTCCCAATTTCTTTTCCTTACATCCCTGTGCAGCTGATCAATCTCTGCTCTGGTTACTTTCCAGGTTTCCAGTTGACCAATGTAGGTTAGCTGTGGACATGCCCTGATTAAGGCCCAGCAGGAATTAACTGTCAGCTTGGATGGAACATCATCTCCATCACTCAGGGCACACTGAACTTTGTACACAAATTTCTGAAGGTTGGAAAACATTGGCAGAGCCTGCCGAAGGATGAAATTGTCAAGCTGTTGGTCTCCATCTTCATCAGTTAACATTGATAGCACAAAGGTAGAGAGCACAGGACACCCACGAAGGAATGCCAGGAGTGCATTCCCTTCCAAAACATTTTGTCCATGAAACCTGAGTGTCTGCAGGGATGAAAATCTAAGTTCAGGATTATCATATTCTGTTAACTGCAAGGAGAATGATCGAAGTGTCAGCCGCTCAAGGTTTGAAGAAGACTGACTCAAGGAAGTTAGAATGGGCCATACCATTTGATAGCCAACATTAATATCCAGTGATGTTAAGTTGTTTAAATATTGTCCATGCATCCCAAAATCATCCGTAAATATTGTGATATCCTTAACTGTTGGAAAACTTTGCAACACCATTTCAGTAACTTCTGCTGGAGCATAAATCCCCACTTCTTTTACATGAGAAAATAATTTTGGCAGCTTTAAGAAGCTTGAAAAATCTGTTTCCCCTTCCATCATTGCATCATACACAAAAGGAGGCCAGTTAAAGTTATCATATGCTCCATGGTGAAAATTAGTCAGTTTGCTGCCCTTTATCATCTCATCAATAGCACTATCATCAAGATCATCCTTTTCAAACACATTTAGCATGGGTACACCAATGAGGTACTGCAGGTTATTCATATATGACAGCATTTCTATCACATCATGGTTTATGTCTGTGTTCTCAACACCCTCTGGCAGCACAAGGGTACCTAGGTTCCGACATCCTCGTACACAGAGCATCTCTGTGTCAGGACTTTCACAAGTATTTAAGTAAAGGACTTCTAAATTAGTAACAACTGGTGCTGTGTGCTTTGGATTGGTGCAGTCGGCTGAGCAGCGAAGAATTAACACCTCCAAGTTGGGACACAAGAATGCTACCTTACGTACAAAACTGTTGTGTACAAAGTGTGGAAGTTTGAGTTGCTTTAGTGTTCTAAGCCCAGGCAATGAAATATCAAGGGCATAGCTAAATATGTCAAAGTAGGGGCTTTGGCAAACATCTCCTCCTCTAACAGTCTTCCCTCCCCAACACAAAAGCTTCCACTTCTTCACTAAATGAGCTACACTTGTAAAGTCTACGGACATCACATCCTTGGTCAAAAGACATCTAAGAGTAACTTTTAGTAAAAAACCCAGGGAGTTGATGAAATCTAAGTCTTCTTCATAGTCACGCATTTTTTCTTTTGGTCTTGGAAAATCTACCTTCTGAGCAATCATGTTTATTAATGTTTCTAAGATCTCTTCATAGAACCTGGGTGGTAAATGGCAAATTAAGAAGTCTCTTACCTGACTGGACAACCACGAAACCAAAGGACTCTCTGTCTGATGCTGATTAGGAACAGGAGATAAAGCATCTGGATTTCGATATTCTTCACAATTCCAATCACTGTCATCCCTAGGACCCTCTTCCATTACTTCATACTGATCAGGAGGTGCAGACAAAGCATTTGGGTTTTGAAATCTATCATCTACATAACTTATACAATCATCATCAACACTACCGATTTCCTGAAGTTCATCATGATTTTGAGACAAGGCACCTAGCTCTGCTGCATAGTCACAAGTCCTCGAATTACAGCTGATTTCCTCATGCTCATCCAGATCTGGCTTTTGAAATTTATCCTGACCATTACTCTTCTGAAAACTGTTAACATATTTGTAATCATCGCCATCATCATTGTCATCACTACCCTCCATTTTACCCTCAGTCAGAAAATTAAGAAACCATCTGTCTCTGATGACACTGGTTCCCCCTTCCATATAATAACAATCACTGAAATCAGGGAAGGTTTCATTCTCTCTATATTTAATTCTATCACCATCAGTCTGACCAATGATCCAAGTATCCTCAGTGCAATTTCTTGATTTATACCATGATGAGAAGACAGTGAAAAGATGATTAGCAAATTTTCTGCTGCAGAGTTTCTCCAGACGACTGACTGACCTCAAGGGTGGCATTACTGGTTTGCCTTGCTGTTCTCAGTCCTGAAAAATTAAAGAAAAAATTTATCACATCTGCTTTAAACAATTGTGTGTGTCAAATCCTTAACCTCTTACCTCATACTGATCGATGATTACAATCCAACACTTTCTATTTTTCTGTATTACTTGAGGGTTAATATCAAAACAATAACCCTTTTTAGGTTATTCTTCCTATTACCAAATACAGTCAAAATTGCCTATGGCGCAGACTTTTATGGCATGGTTTTCTGACACGGAAAGGTGCCAGACCCCCCCCAAAACAAACCACGCGCATAAACTACCTATGGAGCGGATGCAGCAAGGTTTGAAACGTGTGGGCAAATTCCCCTGGCGGTGTGCTCCCTTGTCTGTAAACAAAGAAGATGGCGACCACTTCAGCTCCATACTACAAGTGATCCAACTGTGGACTTCTTTCTCTCGTATGAGGAGGTTAAACTTCACCAAATTCATTGTGTTAAATAATGAAACATTAAAGATTCTTTGGGTATTGACTAGCTTATATGTTTGCTCATAAAACCGCCATGAACAGGTTAGTGATGAACCACCTATCTCTGAGCTAAGACGAAGTATAATGCCTCCCATCATCATCATCATCATCACATATATATGAATGATTATCAATGTGTTTAATGTGAGTTTTGTTGACACTTAAGCATACGAACTTTATTAAATAAACTTCTTCAATCAGTGCTTGACCAGGCAGCCTCTGCCATCTTTAATGTTTTGGTTGGTCAGTTGATCTGTGTCTAATTGGCCGAGCATTTTTTCACTCGATCTACAGTATGTGGTATTGCCCAAGTAGACACAAGGCTGATCACTCTCCCATTTTTTGTGCCTATTGTTATGTGTAATACATGCACTGACTTACTGCTTGATTGTGCGAGTGTGTAAAGGGGGTAAAAATGGGGAAAAGTGAGGTGAAAAGGGGGACTTTGGGTTCAGAGCCAAATTTAATTTTTCCCATAGGTTTAGTTACTGTATTTGTATGGCATGGTTTTCTATGGCGTGGGCTTGGTCCAGAACCAATTAGCCGCGCCTTAGGTGACTTGATTGTAATCTCTTCAACTCTCGAAAGGACTCTCCTACTGAAGAGGTCTATTAAGTCTAAATCTAACACCTCCAGTTTGAAAAGTCTATCCTTAGCTGAACATAATTCTTTATATATTTTTTTTTACAATTTTGCATGCTTGAATATTTTGGTTCCTTCTTCCTTGGAAAAAAAAAAAAAAAACAATAAATAAATACTGTAAATAAAACTATGGAGCGGTAGCAAGAAGAAACTAAGAAACAATGTTATATGATAACAGAGGTTAATAAAATTAGCAAACTCATCCTGAATCCTAATTATACAGCAAGTGGAATAATGCTGTACAAAGCTAAAATACTGTACTAGCTTGAGTAACATTTTTTTAGAAATTGCATTCAATATTGCTATTTTACTATTATAACCCTTAACACCAAATTCCTTGCAATAAAGCAGGTATTGGTGATTTACTTTTGTAATGTCAGATTAATTTCTGATGTGGTTACATCAGTTTCATGGACATCACAGGTAGGGCACTGTGTGGGTAGGTTCTGTTGAAAACCATACGATACTGTATTATGAACAGCAAAATAGAAATCACAAGATTCCATCTTGAATGAAAGCACAAATGTATCACTTCTGCTATCCAATTGGGCCATTTGGTGAAGGAATTATAGGATGACATTCTGTTGAAAACTGAAAATGTAATGACCAAGATGGGCTTGTAAAAATTTACCAACTACTGTTAGCTAGAGGCAACTGACAGCATTAGAGATGGAAATCTCAAGGCTGCATGCAGTTATTTCCTGAGAAAAAGAAAGAGAGAAAAAAGGGGGGGAACAGAAAGGGAGAAAAATGAGTTTGGATAATGTTTACAAAACCATAACACCAGATTCATATGAAATATTAATGTGAATCAATTTGTTGCATGGTTTTAAGTCAACTTTCTTCTGTGACATTTCTTCCACAAATTAAAAATAAGCAGGATATTGTGGGGTCTGTTGTATGCAAGTGCTGGGGGGTCTGCTTACTGTCTGTTAGCTAGAGCCAACTGACAGCATTAGACATGGAAATGTCAAGGCTGCAAGCAGTGATTTCCTGAGAAAAAGAAAGAAAGAGAAAAAAAAAAAGGGGGGGAACAGAAAGGGAGAAAAATAGGTTTGGACAATGTTTACGAAACCATAACACCAGATTCCTATGAAATATTAATGTGAATCAATTTGTTGCAAGGTTTTAAGTCAACTTTCTTCTGTGACATTTCTTCCAAAAATTAAAAAATAAGCAGGATATTGTGGGGTCTATTCTATGCAAGTGCTGGGGGGTTTGCTTACAGTTTGTCCTTTAAAAAACTATATGCGTGTTTGTTTGTCAGTGGTGCATTATGGTCATAGGTGGTGTGCTTTTGTTTTTGTTGGTGCATTATGGTTCTGACTCAGCCAATAAGAGGGCTGGAAGTAGGTCTGTCTTATGTATTCAAGTCTAAAATCAGTCACGATGGACTCTGCCAATGACTTCCGGTACGATTGGGAATTGGTCTCGGTTAGGCTCAAATGACACGGATCTACTTTGGCTTAATGCCAAAAATGGCTTGAAAATCATTCGTCTTTATTTCCAAAGTTGAGAAAAACAAAAAAGCTAAGTTAGGGTTAATGTTTCCAAAGGCTCAGCACCACATCAGAAATCCCACAATATCTTGCTTATGGTATTTTTTTATATGTGGAAGAACTATCAGAAGAAAGTTGACTTTGAACTGTTCAACAAACTGATTCTGGTTATTATTGCTTAAGGATCCAGTGTTATGGTTTTGTAAACATTTATCAAACGTTCATGGATGACAACACTGCCCTATGATCCTAAAATCCATCTCACCCCAAGTTGCTTGGTTTAAGTTTACAAATCTCTCAGAAGTAAGTAGTATTCATCAGTATATATGACTTTTCTTCTATGGCATTTCCTTTGCTAATTGGTATCACTCCAAGGGGCTAAGCTCCCCAGTTAGGTGTCATGTCTCAAAAAGGAATGATAGGCTAAATTGACAGCATCACACAACACTATCAGGAAAAACAAGTCTGCACAAAAATGCAAGTGGACCTGTATAAATTTATCAGTCCCTCAAGGTTTGGTTATGCAACTTGACTCGATTTGGTTAGATTTGATAGACAGTTTGACTGACTGGCTGTTAGGTTAGTAGGAACAAATGGCTGGCGACAGACTGACCTTGAGGTAGATCAATTTGAAAGGGTGTGGAGAGCCTTTAAGTATAAAACAACCTACTATAAATGTACAGTACACTAATCACCGAGGGCAAAACTTATCAAGCCACAAATTACAGTAGGCAAAGTAATTCCATAACACACTACCAAAGATTACTGATCAGTTACGTTACGGCTAGTACAGATTAGTATAGAAAACAAATTGTCAAGGCATAAAACTTTAACTATTACATAGTTTTCTTCTCTGGGCACTCACTAAACGTGCGTGGCCATCCGATTCCGACAGGCGGTGGAATTGCTGAATGCCACTTGAACATCCGCATCCTCAATATCTGCAGATTTCTGTTCGATATGTGTGAATTCTAAACTATTTGAAAAATGATGTGCATTACAATGCTCATAAAATATATTTTTTTTCAATCCTGCCCACCTGTACTTACATGTAATTTGCGTTTTATAAAGTTTCTCGTCTTAATGTTGTTATTGTAAACTTGTAAATAAACTAACTCTTTTCACTGTGAGTAGATGTCTTACTGCCGATATAGAAAAGTCAGAGTGCAGTCCAGTTAACAAGACAAAGGTTTATTATCAGTACATATGAACATTGCAATACATCCCAAATATGTTATTTTTCCATTGACTGTACAGGTTCCTTTAAAGTTGAAAAATATATATATTAGCCTAAGATAGCTACTCATATTTTCACAAGTGTGAGTTGTGTGACTTCTTGTGGCTTTACTCTAGGGGACGACTATAGTAGACTGGCTGACTGAGTGAACGGGTGATGCAGATTCAGTGGCTTCTTGGCACGTCAGTGGGGTGGATGATCACTGACTGTACTTCACGAACGGTGTTACTTTTGTAACATGTACAGTGTCTTACGTTGCAGCCACAATATTAACATTAAAAAATCTTCAGACATTCAGGAGTCATTATCTGCTTTGTGAACAGTGTACAGTAGGTATACCCTGCCCCGTACTAATTATTACTCTTTTCCAACGAACCCCTATAGCTTACTGTCGTGTTGGGTTCACTGTAGTCAGACAATAAAAGAAAGTAGATAAGTACATTGTAGTTTGTGAACCCTTTACTTAAAAAGTACCATACTTCGGGATTATGAACTTGACACTACCGGATTTTGGTAAAATTCATCAAGTATTCATATGGGTAACAGGCAAGAAAAGAGTTTCAATGTCCCATTAACATAACTGTGGTACAGTCAAGGTTACAAACAACTAAACATTAGTGAACAGTCCACCATCACACTCATGTTACCACTTTCCACTTTGCTGTACATAACGCATACCAGTCCAACTTCCTCTTCTCACTTAGCTGACATCATGAGTACTGACTGAGCCATATTATGTTAATTTTAGCTGTGTTATTGTGGTAAAGTGTATATAATATCCTGCTTTGGTCTGTTGCTGCTGTTATCAATGGAAGACACAAGTGGTTTATTACAGAAGGCCATGTACCGTACATTATTTATATACTTAGTTGTTTTTTGCAGTGAAGGAAAGGAGAATGAGTATGGGTGTGGTGTTGAAACTACCTGTCTGTATCTACATCTCTCATTTATAGCCAGACCCCATAATCCCATAATAGGTGGCCATGTGATTTAGTTGTTTTGCAGGAAGGGGCATTAACCCTCAACCAACCCACAGGTTGACATGTAAGGAATACGTATGGGTTAGTTATATGGTTACCACCTAGCGCTGTAAATGGTTTCCTGGCTTACAGGAAACCATTAGGCTTGTTATTTATTGTTAATCTGCCTGGAAGGGAAAGAAGAGTAATAGAAGAGCAAATTGGAGAAATGGGAAGAAAGGAGGACAGACAAAAAAAAAAAATGACAAAGGGGAAGGAAGGAAGAAGTAGCACTACATCAGGTGAGTAGATTATGGTTGCCATCACCAACCATCATGCAGGGGGCCAGAATAGTTCACTGGTAGCACTTGTGCTTCATAACTATAGGTTTGGTAGTTCAAGCCCACACCAGGGTAGTGTATTTCTGACGAGAGATGTAGCGGTCTTGCAGAGGATTTCTCCTGGTCTTGCAGAGCTATATGGTCCATTGGTCCTAGCTCGGGGAATTCACCCCCCAACCACCCTACACTGAGTGAAAAGAAGTAAGGTGGTTGAGGGAATGTGGTTGAAATAGGTATTCCACTTATCCAGTAGCTATTGATTACCTAGTAATTGTTTTCAGTTGCATAATAATAATTGCAAAATAATAATTAATGTTGACCCTACTAACAGGTCTTGATTTTATGCACACAGCATAGCTACAGGAAGCATGGCACGGATGAACAAAACACACTGTGTGTTGGATCAGTACGTTCGTGAAGTGACCGATTTCAGCTCACAGTATGGCAGTGATGGATCCATCTCCTATGTGGCTAACAATGTCATTGGCAAGCCTACTCTTTATCCAGATTATGGTGACTTCTCTGCTGCTTACTGCCTGGTTTGTGTTGTATTTTCAGTTTTGTTGTGTATATACATATATATATATATATATATATATATATATATATATATATACATACACACTCAGTATATATAAAATCATCATCAACTGGACCTACTTTCCCACCCAAGGGCAGGGTGAGGAGTAGCAATGTCTAGACAGCCCAATTTTGCCCACTCCAATGGACCATCCATCCATTCACTCATCATTCAAGTCCCCAGAATCCTGGCTTTATCTGATATGCTAAAAACTTTAATCACATTCTGTAGCTTCACATAAACTTATCTGATAGAGTCAGTCCGAATGCTGTCACGTTAACCAGAGGCGTCCTGGCGACATATGGAAACATTCCCACGTTTTCTCACGGTGACACCCGATGACATATCCATACGTTTTGCAATTGTGAGGTCCATCATTTGCACATTTTTCAAGCTTCGCGGTTGATTTTTGGTATGCATATGTGGGAGACCTTCCTCTGCCCCTTGTCAGACAGGGATATTGCCTAGCCCTGCCTAACCCCCCCCCCCTCCTCCACTGCATGTCATTTTCTCGGCAACTCACCTGTTAGCAGTGCCCTGACTAGTAAAGACATGTCACGCCACGGTCTCACCAATGACGAAATTCAAGGCGAAAATTATTCCCTAGGTGGAGGACAAAGGAAGAAACAATCCAGAGGAAGAAAGAAGCAGAAGTGATGAGGCAGTAACATTGTAAAGGAAGGGGAGTTATGTTGATGTGTTTGGTGAGTGAAACAACACTTATATCGCCTATACTGTTTGTCTGAAAACCAATATACTCTTGTACTACGTATAAATTCGTACCAAATAAATAAAAATCTAACCTTTTATGAGTGCTTTGGAATAGTTACTCCTCCCCTAGAAATCATTTTCTCTGGAGCATGGCCCACAGAAGACTACCAGGTATTCAAAGGGACACCTGTATAATGCAATTTTAAGCCCAGCTGAGCACTTTTATGGGCATTTTCCAATGTTTCTCATAAAAAGCGGAGGTTTTAGCCAAAAAAAAACTTTTAAAAAATCTGCCGGGATTGGGGGGGGGGGGGTCAATGGTGAAAAATCAGTCGGGACGCAGCGGGTTAAAAATGGATGGCAAATCCCTGATCGTGCATTTCTTCTTACAACATTCATCCAGCCAGCTCGATCTCTTGTCAGTCCCCTAGCCTCACCGACTTCCATTCTTCTCTTCCTTACACACTCATCCACCATATCCCTCCACCTTCTCCTTGGCCTGCTCTGTTGTTATCCATTCCCTCCATGTGACCATACCATCTTAGTACACCCTCTTCAATTCTGGTGTCCACAGACTTCCTCACTCTGCATATTTCATGAATCACATTATTTCCTATCCTATCCACTCTCTGTACTCCACATACATTCCTCAGCAGTCCCATCTCCACTGCTTTCACTCTTGACTTTTCATTTTTGTGCCACGCCATAGTCTCACATTCGTATGTCAATTTTGGAACTAACACTCCTACATGAAAGCCTCACACAGCTGCAGCCTTCAAGCCTCTGTTTTTTATCAAGGCCTTCATAGCACCAGCTACCTTCCTTCCTTGTGTCACTCTGCTTTCCACTTCTTTTGCACATTTACCTCTCTTTTCTGTTACTGTACCCAGGTATTTGAACTCTCTCATTATTTTCATATACAGTATATATATATATATATATATATATATATATATATATATATATATATTGTTTATCTATCTATCTATTGCCAGACGCCATAATCCCGTAAGGGGTGGCTATTTGACTCTGAGTTACTGTTTTACAGGGAGGGGCACTAACCCTCCACCAACCCACTTGTTGACACGTAGGGAGGACGTATGATTTGGTTATATGGTTACCACCCAGTGTTGTAAATGGTTTCTTGGCTTACAGGAAACCATTTGGATATATATATATATATATATATATATATATATATATATATATATATATATATATATTTATATATTTCTATCTATCTATCTATTGCCAGACGCCTCAATCCCGTTTGGGGTGGCTACAAACAAATCGCCTCCAAGTCGCCCTGTCCCCCGCCATTTCACTGCCCTGCTCCCAACTCACACCCCCCTCTCTCATATACCTCTCCACCCCATCCCTCCATCTCATCCTCGGCCTCCCCCTCCCTCTTCCCCCCTCCACCTCACTCACATACACTCTCTTCGTCAGTCTTTCACCCTCCATCCTCTCCACATGGCCAAACCACCTCAGTGTGTTTCTCATAACGCTTCCTATCACATCCACATCCACACCACAACGCTCCTTTATATCTTCATTCGTCAGCCTGTCTCTCCACGTGACTCCACAGGCTCCTCTTAAATAACTCATTTCCACTGCTCTCACTCTTGACTTGTGTCCTTCCAACAATGCCCAAGCTTCACTTCCGTACGTTAGAGTTGGTATCACAATACTGTCGTAGTAACTTTTTCACTTCCATGCTCACTTCCCTGTTTCTTATCACTGCTTTCAAAGAACCAGCAACCTTTCTTCCCTGCTGTACCCTTTCAAGCACTTCACCCTCCAAACCTCCATCCTTACTCATCACACTACCCAAGTACTTAAACGTACTCACATTTTCCAATTCCTCACCATCCAACCTCGCTGTACATTCACTAACCTCACCTCTCTCAAAGACCATCACTTTACTCTTCCCTACATTCACCTTTAGATTCCGTTTGTTACACACTCTACCAAACTCATCCACCAAGCCTTGCAGCTTCCCTTCATCTTCACTCAACAACACAGTATCATCTGCAAACAACAGTACAGAGAGTTTCCAAACACTATCCTCTCTCACCAGGGCCACTCCAACATCCACTACCCTACCTTGTACCTCTTTTATTACCCCATCCATGTACAGATTTAACAACCATGGAGACATGACACATCCCTGTTTCAAACCAACTTTCAAAGAGAAAAATTCACTTAGTTCACCATCCACACGCACTGCAGCCTTCGCACCATCGTACATACTCTTCACAGCATTCAACAACTTCCCATCTACTCCATATATTCTTAACACTTTCCACAATCCTTGTCTATCCACCCTGTCATATGCTTTCTCCAAATCCATGAAAGCCGCATACAACTTCTTTCCCTTCTCTAGAAACTTTTCCACTAAAGATCTAAGAATGAATATCTGATCTACACAACCTCTTCCCTTCCTAAAGCCTCCCTGTTCTTCTCCAACTAATTTCTCTGTTCTTTCTCTAACTCTGTCTATAAGTATCCTACTATACACTTTTCCTATTATACTAAGAAGACAAATACCCCTATGATTACCACACACTTCTTTTTCCCCTTTTCCTTTGTACAAGGGAATAATTATACCTGACTTCCAATCCTCCGGGACTCTACCTTCCTCCCAGGCCAATCTGCACATCTTCCACATCCATTCTACTACTATCTCACCCCCATGCTTCAGCATTTCACCACACACTCCATCAATTCCTGGGGCTTTCCCCGTTTTAACTTTCTTCATTGCTTCCACAACTTCTATCCTACTGATTTCTTCCTGTCTTCTCACCTCCCTCCTTCTCCCAGCCATTCCCCAGCCACTTATACTCGCATTACTTCCATCCTCTACGTTCAACAATTCCTTAAAGTGTTCTCTCCATCTGTTCACTTTTTCTCCCTTCTCCACTAGGAATCTACCACTTTTATCTTTCACTCCCCTGCTTACTTCACTTCCACCCTGTCTTACTCTTTTCACTTCTCTCCAGAACATTTTCTTACAGTCCCTCCACTTTACACTCAAATTCCTTCCAAATTCCTCATCCACTCTCTTCTTACTCTCTTACTAATCTTTTCACCTCTCTCTTTCTTTCCACATATAACTCTCTCTTCCACCTCTCAACTTATTCCACACCCCTATTTCTCATCCATTCATTGTATGCTTTCTTCTTTTGTGCCACAGCCTGTCTCACCTCTTATATATATATATATATATATATATATATATATATATATATATATATATATATATATATATATATATATATATATATATATATATATATATATATATATATATATATATATATATATATATACATACATATACATATATATATATATATATATATATATATATATATATATATATATATATATATATATATATATATATAAAATGTATTGGTATTTTATATTATGTTAGGTCATGAATGCTGCTTGAGAGATTACATCATATATGTGCTGAAGAGAGAGAGAGAGAGAGAGAGCAAGAGAGGGGCCTTTAAATTGCAGGTAATGACAGGATCTGTAAATAATTTGTTTGGTAAGTCTGACTTCAGTAGTCTTAAAATACAATCATAACCATCTTAACCCAATATCCCAGATACATGTATACACGAAGTGGAAAGGTCCAGAGTATGCCTGTTTAGTTTCGTTATGGCCATAAACAAATGGAAAAACAACCCATGATGCCATTCAGGCTACAAAGTTGCTCACTGTGGAAGTGTTGCATGGTAACGCTATCCTTTACGGTAATCCGATGTCCTTTTACACGTTGACCAGTATTGTATACAGTATTATGTGGCTCCACATTTAGCGGATTTTGTACGTTGTAGCAGAGAAATTGTCTGGTGAACTCAGAAGCATTTGGAAGGCTTGCATGATGTGCCCCATTAAACGAACATTGTTCGGTATAGCCGATGGATTGTTTGGTGGATCTTGTAGCATTTGTTAAATCCGATATTCACCATGTCAGGGTTTGTTTTTGCGAAGGTTTGCTGCCATAAATGTTGTATATATGCAGAGGTACATAACAAGGTTTGCATTTCTTTTATCCCGGCTGTAAATGCAGTGGTTCTGTCCAGTAGCCATTATGAAGCACTTACTGTATTTGTATGACTGTGAGATGGAGTGGAGAATTTTGAAGACAAGATTGATGAATGAATGGATAACTCTGTGGTAAGTCCAGCATCTTCTCATGATAATTCTCCAGTTGCAGTACAGTACGGTACTTTCCATTTGCTGTTTTTGGATCGCTCCCACCAGTGGGAAGAGATGTTTGGTTGATGATGATAGTGATGATGATACAGTAGCTATGTGTAGTGGCAGAATATAGCTACTGGTCGGTCATCATCTTAACAGAGTGTGTTTTTGAAAATAGATTATAAATGAAGCATCAGCAGCATACAGTAGAGAAGTAGGGGAAAATATTCTTTCTCTGTTAGTGATATAATTTTATATCATAAAGATTGTACTGAATAGCTACTGTACTGTGATCATATTATAATTTTAAAAAAAATCATGCCTAATAATATTTTTTTGTTGACTTATACTTCGTAATGCCCTCAGACATACAGTATAAATATCTGTCTATCTAATGCCAGACGTCATCATCCCGTAAGGGGTGGCCACAAACAAATCCCTTCTATGTTGCCTTGTCCCCTACCATTTCACTGCTCTGCTCCCAGCTCACACCCCCCTCTCTTATATACCTCTGTACTCAATCCCTGCATCCCATCCTTGGCCTCTCCCTTCCTCTGCTCCCCCTTCCACCTCACTCACATACACTCTCCTTGTCAGTCTCTTGCTCTGTATCCTCTCCACATGGCCAGACCACCTCAGTGTGTTTCTCCTAACACTTCGTATCACATCCACATCCACACCACAACGCTCCTTCAGTTCCTCATTTGCCAGTCTGTCTCTCCATGTGACTCCACATACTCTTCTCAAATATCTCATTTCCACTCCCCTCACTCTTGAATTGTGTCCCTCCAACAAGGTCCAAGCATCACTTCCATATGTTAGAGTTGGTATCACAATACTGTTATGCAGTAACTTTTTCACTTCCATGCTCACTTCCCTGTTTCTTATCACTGCTTTCAAAGAACCAGGAATCTTTCTTCCTTGTTGCACCCTTTCAAGCAGTTCACCCTCTAACCTTCCATCCTTACTCATCACACTACCCAATTACCTATACGGACTCACATATTCTATTTCCTCCTCATCCATCCACACTGTACATTCACTGACTTCATTTCTTTCGAAAACCATAACTTTACTCTTCCCTACATTCACCTTTAGATTCCATTTCTTACACACACTCCCAAACTCATTCACCAAGCCTTGCAGCTCCCTTTCATCTTCACCTAATAATATAGTATCATCAGCAAACAACAGTACAGGGAGTTTCCATGCACTGCTGTCTCTTGTTAGGGCCATTCAGCATCCACTGCCCTACCTTGTATCTCTTTTATAACCCCATTCTTATACAGATTGAACAACCTTGGAAACATGACACATCCCTGTTTCAATCCAATCTTCAAATAGAAAAATTCACTCAATTCACTGTCCACATGCACTGCAGCCTTAACACCCTCATATATACTCTTCATGGCATTCAGCAACTTCCCATTTACTCCATATATTCTTAATACTTTCCACAATCCTTGTCTATCCACCTGGTTGTATGCTTTCTCCAAATTCATGAAGGCCACATGTAACTTCTTTCCCTTCCCTGGATGCTTTTCTGCTAAAGACCTAAGAATGAGTATCTGATCTACACAACCTCTTTCCTTCCTAAAACCTTGTTCTTCTCCAACTTATTTCTCTGTTATTTCCCTAACTCTGTCAATAAGTATCCTACCATATACTTTTCTATTACACTAAGAAGACAAATGCCCCTGTGATTGCCACACCCTTCTTTTTCCCCTTTTTTTTGTACAGGGGAATAATTATACCTGACTTCCAATACTCCGGAACTTTACCTTCCTCCCAGGCCAATCTGCACAACTTGCACATCCATTCTACTGCTATCTCTCCCCTATGCCTCAGCATTTCACCACACACTCCATCAATTCCTGGGGCTTTCCCCATTTTGACTTTCTTCATTGCTTCCACAACTTCCATCCCACTGATTTCTTTCTCTCTTCTCACATCCCTTCTTCTCCCAGCCATTTTCCGGCCACTTATACATGCATTACTTTTATTCTTTATGTTCTGCAATTTGTTAAAGTGTTCTCTCCATCTGCTAACTTTTTCTCCCCTCTCCATTAGTAATTTGCCATTTTTATCTTTCACAACCAGACTAGCTTCTTTAACATCCTGTCTGTCATTACCTCTTTCTAGAACAGTATAATATGTATGGTATTATTATTAATACAGTTTGCTTATTCCCTGTCAGTCATTACCTTTTCGCCATTTGTATTTGATAGACAGTAAAAATGTGTTCTTCACTCAGAAAATACTGTTTATCTCTTGAATCCAGTGACATACTTTTTCATATTGCTCTTAGTATCTATAGATGATTTTATTCAGCTGAGAAGGGACTTTTCAAACTGGATGGGGTGGATACTGTATAGCCATCATTAACCCTTCCTTTACCAGAAGAGTTTAGAAATACCCATATCGTAGATAGTACAGTATATCATTTTATCTATCTGTCTATAACCAGAGTCCTTAATCCTGGGATGAGTGGCCACAAACAAATTGCCTCCATGTCAGTCTGTCCTCTGCCATCAAGCTGCCCCCTCTCAAACTCACACCACCCTCACTCATCTCCCTCACCATCCCATTCATTGATCTCATCCTTGGTCTCCCCTTCCCCTCTATGCTTCCAGCTCACTCACATACCCTTTCCCAGTCAGCCACTTTCCATTTTCTTCTCATCTCCATTCAGTCCACATGTACATATCGAGAATAAAATATAATGTATGTCATTGGAATGAGAGATTGAGAATTGTAACTTTTTCATGTCATCTGTGCAGCGGAGCTATGGCAGGTGGTGGTGCAGTTGTGAGTCGGCCCCTAATCCAGTAGAAGATCCCAGGCCCCTCCTTCCTCCCACCGTCGACTTTATTGGTGAGTTTATGTATATATATATATATGTATATATATATCTATCTATCCATTGCCAGACACCTCAATCCCGTTCGGGGTGGCCACAAACAAATTGCCTCCACATCACCCTGTCCCCCGCCATTTCACTGCCCCGCTCCCAACTCACACCCCCCTCTCTCATATACCTCTCCACCCCATCCCTCCATCTCATCCTCGGCCTCCCCCTCCCTCTTCCCCCTTCCACCTCACATACACTCTCTTCGTCAGTCTTTCACCCTCGATCCTCTCCACATGGCCAAACCACCTCAGTGTATTCCTCCTAACGCTTCCTATCACATCCACATCCACATCACAACGCTCCTTTATATTCTCATTTGTCAGCCTGTCTCTCCATGTGACTCCACAGGCTCCTTTTAAATAACTCATTTCCACTGCTCTCACTCTTGACTTGTGTCCTTCCAGCAACGTCCAAGCTTCACTTCCATATGTTAGAGTTGGTATCACAATACTGTCATGTAGTAACTTTTCACTTCCCTGCTCACTTCCCTGCTTCTTATCACTGCTTTCAAGGAACCAGCAACCTTTCTTTCCTGCTGTACCCTTTCAAGCACTTCACCCTCCAAACCTCCATCCTTACTCATCACACTACCCAGGTACTTAAACGTACTCACATTTTCCAATTCCTCACCATCCAACCTCGCTGTATATATATATATATATATATATATATATGTACTGTATATGCACACACATAATTCTTTACAGTACAGTATTTGAAATACACCTTTATGCATATATCTGGTATCATTTTTATATTCTTTCTTCAGATTTATTCTATACCTGTATAAATATGTGCAGAGTAATGAGGGTGGAAAGGTGAGTGACACTAAAAGTGGAGGATAAAATGCCAAGAAGTTGATCTAAGAAGACTTGGTACTGTATCAGTCCTATAAAATGACCTCAGGGTTCAAGGGTTGAGCAGAGATGGTGCCTTTTATCTTGTTGCATGGAGAGGTGCCACCAGGGAGGCTGATGCATCAAAGTACGTGCAAAGGCTTAAAAAATAATAATAATAAATAAATATCTACAGCACACCTAATTGATACTAGATCATCATATATTTGCTAAATATGTGTTGCAGAAGTACATTTTAGGAGATTTTATCATAATCATCATCATACCTGTATTATATGGTATAGCTGCACAAGCTTATAGAAATTTTGTGTCAGTGTCTTGGCATTTTGACTTGCAGTATAAGAGCGCATAGTTTAAACTTCATGGTATTTTAGTGTGTGTGTGTGTGTGTGTGTGTGTGTGTGTGTGTGTGTAGTGCAGAACCAGGATAATAGAGGAAAATGGGCCAAATTCATCAATAGAATTGCACAATTATTCTGAATTTTTCTTTTGTCAGTAGCATGGCCTTTTGATTTATGAGAGCATGTAGTTAGTCCTTCCTGGTGGGCAAACATTTGTGCAAATACATCACCAGGAAGAGGGCAACAGGTGAAGCCTCATAACTGCCATGCCTGACGTCAACACCCACTGTCTCGACTTCCACAACACTGCCTTTTGTGGACCATTGCACTTAACCCCCGTCAGCCTGGCAGTATCAGTGCTTTATTCTTGCTTTCTTATGACAAACAACTTTTGAGAGATCTGCAACTTTTGAGGAATCAGTAGTAATGAAAGGATTAATGAAAATTATATCACACCCCTTCAGTTCAGAAAGTCCCAACGAAGCTGAAGAAAATTGTTTAGTAGACAGCAAGAATAGAATCAGAACTATGTCCTCAGAATGAAAGTTAAATTGTTGTGTTGAAGCTGTCTGTATCTCTGAACTTTGTTTCTTACTTAGGATTGGATGATCATGATTATGAGGAATGAATAAAGAGTCTTATCAGTCAGTGCCTTAACCCTTCAAGTCATTAATGCATTTAATATTTTATTTTTGTTTTCTTCAGACAGTTTATTCACATTAGGATATAATTTTTGAATGGAAGAGGTTAGATATAGCCATCATTAATCACTTTAACAATCAAGGCCTTTCTTGGCTGATTAAAATCATCTGATGTTAAGCAGAATAAATTGAAAGACATCCATGGGCTAGAGAGGTTAATCCTAATTAACCAGAAATCCCAGTCTTATTGCTGCTTGGCCACAGAATTCTCTTTTCTGTGTTTACCTACAATTGTCAGTACAAAAATATTTGTTGAAGGATAACTTGTTATGAAAGATGTTTGTTAATTTTTCTTTATTTTTTATTTATTTATTTATTTTTTAAAATTGGAGGTTACCATTGAGGATGTTCAGTATTTGAGGGAAATATCCCACTGATAAACAAACTCCCCTCCAACAAGACCCCCGTCTGCATTTTTTTTTTCAACCCTTATCAGTATGACACTTTTAAGTTTCTTCTGCTGTCTCTAGCCATTGCCATTACTGTAATGTAGGTGACATATCATAAGAATTTTGGTATTTCCTAACTCTACAACCAGATCTGAAGTATGAGTACCCAGTATACCCCATTCGTGTGGATTTCTACGAGACATATAATCCTGGTGCTGTTGTGCGGGTGTGGGGCAGCCTTGAGGGACGAGGATGGTGCCTGCTGTGGGCTGGGGAGTCACAAACTGGGTTAAGAGCAGCTGCACGCATCTTCTCACCACCCATATATCAACTGCACAAGCTGGTCAAGTAAGTTGAGAAGTAATGCCAGATTTGAGAGTATGGTCAGATCTAGAGGCTGGGGTTCCAAGAGACAAGATACCCTCCCTGAATACTTTCATGTGTTTGGATATGCAGTGTAGTACATGCACGCACATGTACCTGTGTGCAGAATTTATGAAATGTTATATTTTAAAAAACTTCTTTCAAAAGATGAGCCCAAGATAAAATGTCAAGTTCATTGAGATAAACTGAACTCTGTTTTCGAAGGACAAAAGGTCATACTGAGAATATACTGAGAATGACAGTTTTTGAAATGATTGCTTGTGCACATCATTGTAACCTCATCTCCATTTTTATGTGAGGTGGGGAGACATATTCAGGAGTTCCCAGCAAGGCACAGATTCCACCATTAGAAACTTGGGGGATTCAAAGTGGAAATGAAGGCATATGGCTTGTTTTTCTGATTTATTAGTCATACAGTTTTACAGTAATGTAGGGCAAGATGATGATCATGATAACTGATAAGCTACCTGATTTTAAGTAGATGATTATGTCATTTGGTTCTCTCTCTCTCTCTCTCTATTCAGTAGGAGAAGTGCCCAGAAGTTATAAAGTGATTGTAATAGGTACTTTGAATGGTAGAGTAGGCACTGGTCATGTGAATGATCTTCCTTTATTCATTCATCATCAAATCCAGTGTTGCCCCATGAGGAGTGTAGGAGTCCAGGGCTAGGCAAGTTGGTCCTGACATTTAAGGTGAGCATGACCAGCCTCACTCATCCCTGAGTGGCATCATGCAAGCAACAGACCCCAACCACCCGATAGATATAAACCTGCACTGACTTAATTCAATTGGAGTGCCTCAATTACCCATCAAACCACCAGGTGCCATAATTTGGTTATATGGTTACCATCCAGCGTGGCATATGGTTTCCTGATGTACAGGAAACAGTTTGGCATGTCACTCAGTGTAGAGTCACCCATAGATGGAAGGAAGAGGATAGAATGAAGGAAAAAAAGACAGAAGAGGAAGGAATGATGGAAGAAAGGAAGGGGCAGGCATCCGAGAGCAGCGCTACATTGAGTGAGTAATGGACTAATGGTGATATGATATAATGGGTAATAATGGAATACCAGGAGAGAATGATAATGGGAATCAACTGAAGGACATGTGTCAGGAAAGGAGGTTGTGCATCTGTAATTCATACTTCAAGCACAAAGGTGCACATAAATATACAGTATGTGGTATAGAGGATATGGAAATCTTGTTGAAAGGAGCCTGATTGATTACATGCTTGTAGAGAAATGGATGGTGGGTAGTGTTGCTGATACAAGGGCAGTGAGAGGACAATGTGGAGGTTTGTCAGATCATGTGATTGTGGTATGCAAGATCGAGCTGAGAGGGTTGAGGTGGACCAAGAGAGAGAGGAGCTGTCAGGGAGAGAGACTGAAAGTTGAGAAGCTGAGGATCAAAAAAATGGCTGAAGAATACAGAGCCAAAGCAGGGGAGGAGTTAGAATCAGTGAATTGGAATGAAATGGATCTAGACAGCTTGTGCAATGTATATAGGGATTGTTTAGCAAGGAATGCTAAAGCAGTGTGTGGTGTGGCAAGAGTAACAACAAAGAAGAAACGTTTGGCATGGTAGGATGAAGAGGTTAAAAGAGCAGTGGTGGGAAAGAGGAAGAAGTGGCTTGAGTGGATACAGCACATGGGGTTCATTTGAAATAAGAAATGAATATATTGAGATTAAGAAGCACGTAAAGAGACTAGTGAAGAGGAAAATGGAGGAGGTAAATGATGATCTAGGAAGAAAAATGAATGCAAATCACTCTAAAAATAGGAAGTTATTCTCAGAAGAGGTGTGGAAATGTAGAAATGACAGTGGAAAAATGTGAAAGTGTGAAGGATGGTAGTGGTAGATTATTAACCCATGGGGATGAAGTAAGGACCAGATGGAAAGAATATTTTGAAAATGATGAATTGGAATGGAGAGAGCAAAGCTACTGTTAACATGATTGGTTTTGGGGAGTGTACAGAGAAGGTTTGCAGTGCCAGGAAATGTGACACTCACAGAGGTGAAGAATGCTGTGAAGCTGCTGTAAAATGGGAAAGCAGCTGGGGTTGGCGAGGTGTATTCAGAGATGATTAAGCGTAGTGGAGAGAGCTGAATGAAGTTCATGTTGGAGATATGTAAGAAGGCATGGATGAGTGAAACTGTGCCTGTAGAGTGGAAAAAAGGCAGTGATTGTACCCCTGTACAGAAATAAAGGTGAGCGAAGTGAGTGTAAGAATTATCATGGTATAAGTCTACTGAGTGTGGTAGGAAAGGTATATGGAAGAATTATTATAGAGAAATAAGAGAGAAAGACCAGAAGTCCTAGTGAGTGACAAACAGGGTTGCTTTAGGAGTGGCAGAGGATGTTTAGATCAAATATTTGCAGTAAGGCAGGTAGTGGAGAAGGCGTGTGAGAAGGACTATAAGGCGTTCATGGCATTTATGGATCTGGAAAAAGCATACAACAAAGTAGACAGAGAAGGATTTTGGAAGGTTTTGCACATGTTCGGTGTAGATGGTAAGCTGCTAGGTGTCATCAAGAGTTTTTATGATGGTAGTGAGGCTTGTGTAAAGGTAAATGGGTATCTAAGTGAATGGTTCACGATCAGTGTGGGCATGCGACAAGGTTGTGTGATGTCCCCGTGGTTGTTCAATATATATGTTGATGGGGTGATGAGAGAAGTAAAAACTTGAGTAATGAGAGGGATGGCATTAGTAATGAATGGTGATGGATGGATTATCTAAAATTTGTTGTATGCTAATGATGCACTGCAACTTGCAAATACCGGACAAGAGCTTGGTAGACTACTGCATAGTTTTGTAGATGTCTGTGAGCATCGTGCTTTGAGAGTAAATGTAGAAAAGAATAAAGGGATGGTTATTGAGGGAGAAGGTGACCCGATTATTGAGAGAGAAGGTGACTCCCAGTGTGATGTCAGTGTGAATGGAGAGAGACTAGAATTGGTGAGAGAGTTCAAATATCTGGGTACAGTGATAGAAAAGAGAGGAAAATGTGTAAATGCAGTGGAAAGTAGAGTGACACAAGGAAGGAAAATAGCTGGTGCTATGAAAGCCTTGATAAAAAACAGAGGCTTGAGTGCTGCAGCTGCATGAGGCATACATTAAGGGATGTTAGTGCCAACTTTAACATAAGAATGTGAGACTATGGTTTGGCATGAAAATGAAAAGTCAAGAGTAAGAGCAGTGGAGATGGGACTGGTGAGGAATGTAAGGCAGTACGGAGAGTGAATAGGATACAGAATTATGTGATTCGTGAAAGATGTGGAGTGAGGAAGTCTGTGGACACCAGAATCGAAGAGAGTGTACTGAGATGGTATGGTATGTGGAGAGAATGGATGACAATAGAGTGGTGAAAAAGGTATATCTGTGCAAATTTGACGGAGGGAAGAGGCGAGATAGGCCAAGAAGAAGGTGGAGGGATATGGTGGATGAGTGTGTAAGGAAGAGAGGTGTGGAAGTTGGTGAGGCTAAGGAACTGAGAAGAGACTGAGGTGGCTGGATGAATTTTGTGCAGAGAAGGGCATAACTAGTGATTTGGCACCCGTTTTTTAAGGTGACAGCGTGCGGATTGACTCTATTACTGTAGATAGGTATATGTGAAGCTACAGAACTTGGTGAAATTTTTTTGGCTTATCTGATGGAGCCAGGATTCAATGGGCTTGAATGATGAGTGAATGGAAGTGTGGCCCATTGAATTGGGCAAACTTAGGCTGTCAGGACACTGCTACTCCTCACCCTGCCCTAGGTGGGAAAGGAGATCCGGATGATGATGTTGATGACTAGGTAATAGAAAGTCAGTATAGTACAGTAGACTCTCATTTATCCATTGTCACAATATCCGACCAACACAATATCCAGCGCTGCTGGCTTAGCTTTATTAAAGTAATATTCGGTGAAATTATGCAATATCTGGCTCTGAAACAGGACATAACTGGCGGTTCTATGCAATTTTTTGTGTCATGGTGTATCAATTGGCTCGAAAACGGTTGCCAGCCTGCACTGTATTACTGTACTGTGTTGTATCATTACTTTATTGTATTTTATGGCCAATTTTCATGTTTTATTTATGGGAAAGTTTTTAGGATAGAGGGTCAAGACGGATAGTAACGCAATATCTGGCTCAGTGCCAAATTGACCCAATGGGGGCTACGATGCAATATCCGGCTTTTCTCATTACAGTATTTGGTGTAGGGCTTGGCTGAATCATGCCGGATATTTGAGAGTTTACTGTATTTTCTTTCAAAGCTGGTGGTCCTAAATTGGTTTGAAATTAAATGAGCACAATTACCATAGAGGATATAGGTTTTATTTATTTTTTTTTAATGAATTTTGCATCTTTGTTACTGTATTATATTTTGTGCAGGAATGGTGCAGGAAATAGCTCAGTTGCAAGACAGATGTGGTTAGAAGACTTTTATAGAGCTGTTTCTCCTGTTTGCAGTGAAGGAAGTTTTCTCTGTCTTTATGCTAGGAAAGAGAGAAATGTAATGTTTTTTGGTGGTGAAATATGGGTACTAGGGGATGAAGATGTCTGCTGCTTGGAGCAGACTGCAGTTAAAATGACTGCAGACTCATTTTGATATAGGTCTAAGTGTTAGTGAGACTGTGTTTGGGAAGATAGAAGTGGTTTGAACACATATAGAGCGTGCATGAGAGTAGTTGGGTCAAGTGCTGTGCAGACTTAAACATATACTGGAAAACCTTTACAGGAAGCCCAAAGGAACTTCAGGATGAGGTCCAGAGAAGGAACCTTGCAATTGTTTTTGTTGTTGCTGTTGTAACACTAAGCTCTTTGGGACTTGAGCTCGGTGTGCTGCAGAAATCTGGGCATTGGGGGAGGGCAGAGTGGAATGTTTGTGAGCTATTTGTTATGTTGCTACAAAAATAGAGGAGTGATTGTAGCATCATGCATCAGTGTTACTGTGGTGAAGTACTGCCTTAATTGACAGTGTTGATAGGTTATGTAAACTGTGAGAATTATATGATGTATATTTCTAATATTTTTTCCCCCTTCTTTTATCAGCATGCTGCGAGTAGAATTTGACCAGGCCCGCCACAGTTATTACTCTGCATTAGATGCTGTATTATTGGTGGGTTCAACTCACTCCTCAATTAGACCAGCACCTCCATCCCACCATCCCCCCTCCATCACTGACTGTGTCTTGAGGCTTGGCATACACTCAGCCAGGTGAGTTGTGGTGTTTTTCTGTTTTCTTTTAGTTTATTAGTTGTTTTAACCTAACTGTGGTTGTTTTAGATGCCTCGCATCTTCTTAATATAAGTGAAGTTTTGACATTAGTTTATAATGGTACTGCATGAGATCAAAATACTGTACAGTACTGTATATATATATATATATATATATATATATATATATATATATATCTCAAGGCACACCATGAGGTCAAAATATATATCCATAACATTGCCCCATTTTTTTCTTGACTTCATCCATCTATCCATCCATCCATCATCTAATCCTGTGTTACCCCATGAGGAGTGTTGGAGCCCTGGGCTAGGCAATTTGGTTCAGACATTTAAGATGAGGGTGACCAACCTCACTCATCCTTGAGTTGCATTACATGAGCAGTAAACCCCAACCACCCCTTAGATATAAACCTGCCTAGGCTCAATCTGATTGGAGCATGTTTATTATTGTACCCACTAAACCACCAAGCTCCATAATTTGGTTATATGATTACCACCCAGTGTAGTAAATGGTTTCCTGGTGTACAGGAAACCATTTGGCTTGTCACTCAGTGTAGAGGCACCCACAGGCAGAAAGAAGAGGAAGGAATGAAGGAAAGAAAGACAGAAGAGGAATGAAGGAAAGAAGGAAGGTAGAGAGGGAAGGGCAGTCATCTGACCAGCACTACATCAAACAAATGGATGGTGAGCCCTGCCATCTACCACTAATTCTTGACTTCACCATAATGAAATTAATAAAGATGACATGGAATGGAAAAGGGGTGGTAACTGGTAACAAAGAGAAATATTTGGCTGCCAAGCATAGGGCTAGAAAAGAGGTTTACAGGGCAAAATTTGAGTTTCAGAGGCTTTTGCTGGATAACCTAAATATGTGGAAGAGAAGAATGTGATGTTTAAGGTGGCAAATCAGATGAAGAGGGAAAACAGGGATGTCATAGGTGAGCTGTATGTGAAGAATAATGAAGGAAAGGTAGTGGTGAATGCCTGGAGAAGGCTTAATAATCGGTTGTTGAATGAGGAGTGTGACTGGAACTGAGAAGGTTTGGAGCCAGGGGATCCAGTGTTTGGCCTTGGCCGTTGATTGATGCTGCAACTGTGAATAGGGCAATGGGCAGGATGGAGGTGGGGAAAGCAGCAGATGTGTCTGGGTTGACAGCTGAAATGCAGAAAGCCTCAAGAGATATAGGAGTAGGTTAGTTACCAACTTGATAATCATTCATCATTCATTCATCATCCAATCCCACATTGTCCCATGAGGAGCATAGGAGCCTGGGGCTAGGCAAGTTGGTCCTGACATTTAAGATGTGAGTGACCAGCCCCACTCATCCCTGAGTGACATTGAATGAACAATAAACCCCAAGCACCCCATGGATATAAACCTTCACTGGCTCAATCTGATTGGAGCACTGTAATTACTCACTAAACCACCAGGTGCCAAAATTTGGCCATATGGTTACCACCCAGCATAGTAAATGGTTTCCTGGTACTGTATACAGGAAACCATTTGGCTTGTCACACAATGTAAAGTCACCCACATGCAGAAGGAAGAGGAAAGAATGAAGGAAAGAAAGACAGAAGAGGATGGAAGGAAAGAAGGATGGAGGAGAGGGAAGGGCAGACACATGACAGCAGCACTACTTCGAGTGAGTGGATGGTGAGCACCCCCACTTACCAACTTGATAAATATGATTATATATGTGATTTCCCTATGGTTGCTCACTATATACATGGATGAGATGATGAGAAAAGTAAAACCAAGAGTATTGGAGAGAGGGATGGCTTTGGTAATGAATGGCGATGGATGGAATATCTAAAATTTGTTGTATGCTGATGATGCAGTGCTACTTGCAAATACCGAATAAGAGCATGGTACACTAGTGCAGAGTTTTGTAGATGTCTGTGAGCATCGTGCTTTGAGAGTAAATGTAGAAAAGAGTAAAGTGATGATTATTGAGAGAGAAGGTGACTTCCAGTGTGATGTTACAGTGAATGGAGAGAGACCTGAATTGGTGAGAGAGTTCAGATACTGGGTACAGTGACAGAAAAGAGAGGAAAATGTGCAAATGAAGTGGAAAGTAGAGTGACACAAGGAAGGAAAGTAGCTGGTGCTATGGAGGCCGTGATAAAATGCAGAGGCTTGAATGTTGCAGCTGCATGGGGCTTACAAGAAGGAGTGTTAATGCCAGCTTTAATATACGGATGTAAGACTATGGTGTGGCATGAAAATGAAAAGTCAGGAGTAAGAGCAGAGGCGATAGGACTGCTGAGGAGTGTATGTGGAGTACAGAGAGTGAGTAGGATATGGAATAATTTGATTCGTGAAAGATGTGGAGTGAGGAAGTCTGTGGAGTCTGGACACCAGAATCGAAGAGAGTGTACTGAAATGGTTTGGTCATGTGGAGAAAATGGATGACAATAAAGTGGTGAAAAAGGTATATCTGAGCAAATTTGAAGGAGGGAGGAGGCAAGGTAGGCCAAGAACAAGATGAAGGGATATGGTGGATGAGTGTGTAAGGAAGAGAGGAATGGAAGTTGGTGAGGCTAAGAGACTGGCAAGAGACCAAGCTGGCTTGGTGAATTTTGTGTGGAGAAGCGCATAACCAGGGATTTGGCACCCCCTTTTTAAGGTGATAGTTTTCGGATTGACTCTGTCAGATAGGTATATGTGGAGCTACGGAATGTGGTGAAATTTTTTTGGCCTGTCTGATGGAGCCAGGATTCCGTGGGCTTGAATGATGAGTGAATGAAAGTGTGGCCCATTGAACTGGGCAATCATAGGCTGCCTGGATGTTGCTGCTCCTCACCCTGCCGTAGCGTGGGAAAGTAGGTCTGGATGATGATGATGATAATGATGATGATGGTGTATGAGTGTGTTTTCCCAGATGATTGGCTGAAGAGTGGGATTGTAAATGTGTACAAGGGGAAGGACGATTCTTTTGAAAGAGGAAATTATAGAAATTATAGAGGCATAAAGCTTTTGGACCAGATAATGAAGGTAATGGTGGGAGTTCTAGGAGGTATGATTAGAGAAAGAGTGAATACTGATGAGATGCAGTTTGGGTTTAAGCCATGCAAAGGAACCACTGATGTCACATTTCATTGTTCGACAGCTTCAGGAAAAATAGATAGGAAAGGAAAGGGATCTGTACTTTGCTTTTGTTGATTTGGAGAAGGGCTTTGACAGAGTCCCTAAGGAGGTGATGTTGTGACCAGTGAGAAAGCTTGGGATCAAAGAGTGACTGGTTAGAGTGGTTATGGCTATATATGTGGGTGCTTGCACCCAGGTAAGAGTGAATGGAGATATGAATGCTGAGTTTTCCATGAATGCTGGTGTGCATCAGGGGCTAGTCTTGAGCCAGTGTTGTTTATCATGGTGCTTGAAGCCCTCTCACGTGACTCCAGAAATGGACTCGCGTGGGAGATGTCGTATGCTGTTAATTTGGTGTTGACTACAGAAAATGAAAGGGAGGTGGAGGAAAGATTTAGGAAGTGGGGAGATGGTATGGGGCACAAGGGCTTGAGGGTAAATGCAGCTAAAACAAGGGTGATGGTATCTAGAGCTGGTGGTAGTACTATCAGAGAAGAGGGAGAGTGGCCATGTGCGGTTAGCCACGTGAGTGTGGGAAGTGATTCCATTTTGTGCAGCGTTTGATAAGTGGGTGCATAAGAGATGTAGTGGTATTAGACGTAGACTGCGAGATAATGGTAATTTCACGTGTGCGGTACGTTTGGGCAACCCTGTGGAAACTGTCAGGCTTGAAAGGTTTGATCTTGCTGGTGAGTCTCTCAAGTGTGTGGAAGAGTTTTGTTGTTTGGGAGACATGTTATGTGCTGGAGGTGGGGTTGGAGCTAGCTCAGTGGCTAGAGTGAGGAGTGGTTGGGAGAAGTTCAGGGAGCTGCCGCCTCTCTTGACAATGAGAGGGCTCTCCGTCTGTGCAAAAGGACCTTTGTATGCAGCATGTGTTAGGAGTGTAATGCTGTATGGCAGTGAGACCTGGGCAGTAAAGGAAGATGATATTCGCAGGCTCTGACATACAGAAATGACAGTGATTAGGTGGATGTGCAGTGCGTTCTTGAGTGTGAGGTCTGGCGGTCCTATGTTTATGGTGGAAACGTTCAGAGGTAGGATGGGACCGAAGTGTATTGGTGTTGTGATGAGGAGAGGTAGCTTGAGATGGTTTAGGCATGTGGAGAGGATGGAGAATGACAGTTGGGTGCAGAAAGTGAGAAGTATTAATGTTAAGGGTAGGGTTGCAATAGGTAGGCTGAAAAAGACCTGGGATGAGGTCATTGAATGTGACCTCAGGGATAAGGGACTGAATAGGGAGGTTGCCAGAGATTGAGCAGCATGGAGAGTCGCCATAAGATAACCAAGGCAAACATGTTGGAGCCTTTAGAAATGAAACGATATGCTTATGTAGCTTGGTTAATGCAGTAAATGCATCACTGGTATATTACTGACATGGCCCCATCCCCTAAATTAGGACAAGGTGCCAAACCCCCATTGTTTTTATTGTTGTTGTTGTTGAGTAAACCTGATGTATCTGGACAAGCAGACCCATGAACAGCAGGTAAGCAACTGTTCTTGCAAGGCTGTCCTGTGCAGCTAACGGATGTTCTCCAGTGGAGGACAGTGCCTCGCTACAGTGAGGTTTGGGGAAGAGTGTGGAGGCTTGGCTTTCAGATGGAATCTGCATTTGCATTTATGCATGCAGTGAACAGGGGCACCTTAGTAGGCTCCACATCTCTCTGTCATATAGTTATCTGGTTACCACACAGCATTGTAAATGGTTGCATGGTTTACAGAAAACCAAAAGCCTTGTTACTTAGAGTAGAGCCATATTAAGTGGAAAGAAGAGTAATTAACCCATTCACTTTGGGTGTATTTTTTTGGTTGGATGTCCCACACACAGGGTTTTGAGATATATAAAGATAATTGTTTTGATGAAATATTCCACACCAGAAAAATAGACCATAATTTCCTGAGTAAAATGATGTCTAACATGATGTAAAAAAAATAATAATTACCTGTATGGTGAACTGTCAAAACCTGTGGTGCTTGAGCTCCTCCACTGCCAGAGGTATGCCATTCGGCATAATGATAAAATAAAAGCTTTTTTTGTTAATTAGCACTTTCAGTTTCACTCTCACTTTCGTCTGGCAACATAATCTGAGTTATTAGACCGTGTTTCCATCAGATCCAAGTAAGCTGCCACGGCAGCAAAACATCTCATATCACTTGCCTCACAATACTTCTCATACGTGATGAAAATAATAGACAATGAAATAGTCCTCCCTTGATGGCAGCTTTTCGGTCTTGCCACTTCCTGATACTGAACCACTATTGGGCCTCCAATACTGGCACGTAAATATAAAAAGTCCAGAAAATGTATATGTGCCACCTGATGACTATAGACATTTCCTTGGTGGCACGTTGATGTGCCACCCGATGTGAAAGGGTTAAAAGTGGCAGAAAGGATGGGAGAAATAGGAAGAGAGGCAAGTACAGAAAAAGAATGATAAAGGTGAAAGAAAAAGTAGACAGCACTACATCACGTAAGTGGATGATGGTCACCACCACCTATCACCAGACTTCCATTTTAAACAATTTATGTTAGGTATTGATTGTCAGTCTCCAGAAAATGAAGAGAGAGGCTAGGACTGCTTTAGAGATGTAGAAGAGCAGTAGTTTGGTGTCTGCAAGTGTTTACAGGAGAAATGCAGTGGAATACACCTGAACTTCACTTTGATTTATGCCTTAGTATCCACTCACTTGATGTAGTGCTGCCTACTTCTTCCTCAGCCTTTATCATTCTTTTTCTGTGCCTGCCTTCCTCTCTTCCTGTTTCTCCCATCTTTCCTGTCACTTCTTATTGCTTTTCTTTCCTTTACAGGTGGCTTTACATTGAGTGACAAGCCTCATGGTTTCCTGTAAGCCAAGAAACCATTTACAACGCTGGGTGATAACCATATAACCAAACAATTACATGCTCCCTACATGTCATCAAGTGGGTTGGTGGAGGGTTAGTGCCCCTTCCTGTAAAACAAATAACTCAGAGTCAAATGGCCACCCCTAATGGGATTATGGCATCAGGCAATAGATAGATAGATAGATAGATTTACCAGGTACCTGGTAAACCCTTTTCCATTGAGAAGGCTACCCTAAGCTAAATGAAATTGGTGATGGCAGAACCAGTTATCAATAGATATCATATTGAAGGGCCTAATGGATATTGTTTTAAGCTTCATTACTCTGATGGGTAATGTTAGTGGTGTTAAAAAGGAGGAATCTGATATAGAATAGCAGATGCAAAGATACTTAAAAATTTTACTGTGCAAGTGTGAAAGCCTAGTTTTTGAAAAGAAAGAATGAAAATTATAGGGAGGTCAAGTAATTGAAGTCTATCTATCTCTTGCCAGACGCCTCAATCCCGTTTGGGGTGGCCACAAACAAATCGCCTCCACGTCACCGTCCCCCGCCATTTCACTGCCCTGCTCCCAACTCACACCCCCCTCTCTCATATACCTCTCCACCCCATCCCTCCATCTCATCCTCGGCCTCCACCTCCCTCTTCTCCCCCTCCACCTCACTCACATACACTCTCTTCGTCAGTTTTTCACCCTCCATCCTCTCCACATGGCCAAACCACCTCAGTGTGTTTCTCATAACGCTTCCTATCACATCCACATCCACACCACAACACTTCTTTATATCCTCATTTGTCAGCCTGTCTCTCCATGTGACTCCACAGGCTCCTCTTAAATAACTCATTTCCACTGCTCTCACTCTTGACTTGTGTCCTTCCAACAACGTCCAAGCTTCACTTCCGTACGTCAGAGTTGGTATCACAGACCTCTTGTGTTTAATTTTATTTAGGAGGAGTGAATGTCAGTTTTTTGACATTACTGAATAGCTCAGCAAATATTTTGATAGATGTACTGTAAATACCTCAAGGTCATGTCTTCAGGAGTGAGGATGATATTGTGGCAGGAGCTCAGTTCCTTTTATGTGAAGAAAACCTGCTGAAGCTCATCATTGTGGAGGAGGAAGATGATGAGGGAGATGATGATGATGATGATGATGATAATGACAAGGAGGAGGAGGAAGAGGCCATGGAAGAGCTTGTGAGGGAAGAGAAGGCAGAGGAGAGGGATCATGAGAAGAGCATTGAAGAGAAGAAGGTCTGTGAGGAAGTACAGGAGGAGGGGACTAGTGGTGGCTACTTTGACCTCTTGCCGGTAAGAATGTGTATAGGTAGGGGTGGGGGGAACATGCACAAACAAAATCAACTATAGTTCATCCACCATAACTTGGCAGAGATTATCAACCTTTTGCAGCTTATTTCCTTAAGCTTTTTGGTAGAGCAAGGCAGTACTACAGCTCTACATTTTTTTCTGTAGGTCTTCCTTATCACTGGCTCCATATTGAAGTACAGTACAGTACTTGTATTGTTCTTTTCTTACAACTCAGCATTCAGATTTGGAGAAATGGAAATTTTAGCCAAAGTTAATGTGAATATGTAGAGTAGACTTTGTTTATGCAGATGTATACTAGTATAGGTGTACTGGTATGTAGTATATTTGGTAAAAGCAAAATTATATGGTGTAGTAGGATCTGTGAAAGTTTTTGTAGTTATGGAAGAACAGAAAGTTTGCAGCTAATGTTGTGAAGTGTATTAAGAGAAATGCTCTGAGGCTGTATGGATGAGTTAAGGAAGCAAAATGATAAAGAGTGACAGGGAGATTGTTTGACAGTGAGATATTAGGTAATGTAGAATTAAAGTGTAAAAGTATGTTATAGAAGAATGTTGTCTTCTTGTAATGTAAAATAAAAGTGTAAAAGTATGTTATAGAAGAATGTTGTCTTTTGAAGATGTTTTGTTCTTTGTATCATTTGTATTTGTGACTGTGGCATGTCATTCATTTTTTTTTACATGTTGTTGCAGGAGGAGCTAATATTGTACATACTACGTCAGCTTGATTTACGCAGTGTGTGTCGCCTGTCACTTACCTGTCGTCTACTTCATAAATACACTGCAGACCCTGTCCTTTACATTAACTTGAACCTCAAGGTACATCATTCCAAACTTGTACATGAATCGTAAAGCATGTAAATACCTTGCATGTTTTAGATCTGCGCATTTCTTGTTGTCTAAAATAAAGATTGATAAGAGCTGAAGATCTAATCAGTCCTTATTGTGGGAGATAATTTGTATTAGTTAGATTCTTTCCACTAAAGAATAAGTGTGTAGGTTTGTGCTTGAACTAGCTTAAATTGTGAACTGATTATTGTAACAGTAACATATTGTTAGGCTACTAACAAATTTGCTCAAGTAATTTTTCACCCAGATTGAAATATGTACAAATGTCATCCTTGCATTAGTTGGTGCAGCTGCTAGAAAAGTACCAAGTCATTAAGTAGCAATTCATTGAAGTCTTTGTTTGTTTAATCATGAATAATTACATACCGTACATGAATATGTTTAAATAATTTTTGCTTTTCTTCCAAAACTAGTACAAATGGGTTAGACAGTCATGCTGACAGGCAGACAGAATCAGTGGTTGCTTTCTCACAGAAGTATTATGAATGCCTGGAATAATGGAATAATCATGCTCATTTCGAGGTTATTGATTGGAGAGATGAAACAGTTTTGTCCAGGCTTATACCATCCATCCATCCATCATCCAATCCTATGTTGCCCCATGAGGAGCGTAGGAGCCCGGGGCTAGGCAAGTTGGTCCTGACATTTGAGAGTGATCAGCCTCACTCACCTCTGAGTGATATTACATGAGCAATACACACCAACCATTGGATATAAACCTTCACCAGCTCAATGTGATTGGAGTGCTGTAATTACCCACTAAACCACCAGGCGCCATTATTTGGTTATATGGTTAAAGCCCAGTATAGTAAATGGTTTCCTGGTGTACTGGAAACCATTTGGCTTGTCACTCAGTGTAGAGTCAACCGTAGGCAGAAGGAAGAGGAAAGAATGAAAGAAAGACAGATAGAAGAGGGAAGGTAAAGTCATCTGTAGGCAGAAGGATGAGGAAAGAATGAAGTAAAGAAAGACAGAAGAGGAAGGAAAGAAAGAAGGAGGGAGGAAAGGAAAGGACAGACACCCTTGAGCAGCACTACATCGAGTGAGTGGATAGTGAGCGCCCCCACGTACCCCCTCCAGGCTTATACCATGTCCAGGAATAAAAAGGAGTCTAGGGTGGACTACAATTGGTGTATTGCCCCAGTAAACAGTTTATCCAAATGTGGGTATAATTTTTCCACTTGATCAGTTGATGGCACTGTAATAGCAAAGCAATTCTGCACTAATGTTTATATAATGGTGTGTGAACAGAACTGGTGGTGGCTGGCGAGTAATGGTACATTGAAGTGGCTGTCCACCCGGTGCTCACTGCTGCAGACACTGGACTTGTCCTGGTGTGGACCCTATGATGCCTTAGACACAGAGACATTCATGGAGTTCATACACACCTGTGGTCATCAGCTGACTTCTCTGCGCATCAACAATTGCCACTTCATTGACAACTACTGCCTGTATATGATTGCTAATGTCTGTCCCAACCTGCAAGGCAAGTGATTTTAGTTTAGGGGTCTCAGTGGTAACAGCCTTTCCATATTACAATACTCCATCGTCCAGTAGTCCAGTTTGTGAAAGCCATAGTTCACCGTACATCCCTGGCAGTGTTTAAATGAGAGAAAAACCATAGGCCCTCTTGCATTTGAACTGTGTTGCATTAATGCAGCCTTCTCCGACCTTAGAGTTCTTTTGCCAAACGAGCAAGACATCTCTCCAAAACTAAATAAATCATCAAGCTAAAGTTTGAAAGAAGTACTTTACAAAAGATGTCATACTGAAGAGGCTGATAGATTTTATTCCAAACCCCTTCACTACAGGAGGTTTCTGTTAACTTGAATATATCTGGTGGTAGCAAGAACAATATATCAAAGGTTATCATTGTATTGAAAGGTTGTGTTCATCCATCCATCCATCATCTAATTCTACATTGCCCCGTGAGGAGCGTAGAAGCCCGGGGCTAGGCAAGTTGGTCCTGACATTTAAGATGAGAGTGACCAGCCTCACTCATCCCAGAGTGGCATTAGGTGAGCAGTAAACCCCAACCATCCCTTGGATATAAACCTTCACCAGCTCAATCTGATTGGAGTGCCATAATTACCCACTAAACCATCAGGTGCCAATATTTGGTTATATGGTTACCACCCAGCATAGTAAATGGTTTTTGGCTAAAATGATAGGTTTTGATGTGGAAACAACGAATTTCGCCATTAAAATGCTCACCGAGGCTCGGAAATGAGTTTTATTGAGTCTTGCTTACTCGTATACAGGTACAGTCGCTCTCTCACGTTCACCACGTACATGAGAGAAAGCCATTTTCTGTGTAAGCTATACTCAGTTATTTATGCTGGGAAGGTATATCAATGTTCAGTACACTTTTCTGATCACTTATTACTTCAGTATCTATCACAATTTGCATGTCTTTCTCACCGTGAATGCATTATCTTACACTTGAAGATAGGTACAACCTGACTTCATTACATACAGTCCTGGCACTTACAAGAAGGTATTTACAACTTGACTTCACTATATAGTCCTTACACTTACAAGAAAATGTTTACAAAATGCCTTCACTATGTACAGCACTGGGTGAGGCACACAGGCAGAGTGAGGCAGAGCGAGCATGAGGGGGGGAGCAAGTGAGTGTATGGCCTTGACAGCCTGGGGGATGGTAGAGGAACAGTTACCTTACATGCCTGCCAATTTTTACTCGCGAATCTTTAAAAATGCGGTCACAGTGAAGTTTTTTATTTTAGACCGTTTTAAAACAGCACTGGCACTGGCCGCGGCATTATGTCAGAATGTTTTAAAATGGCACTGGCATGCGGCGGGTTAAAGTACCGGTAGTAGCATTTGCAGGGAGTCTGTTGTAAGATTTTAGCAACTAGAGCACTGTTATTTCCCCATATTCACATATCACTGAAAAAAAGCCAAAGAAGGCATGAATTTATTGTTTCCTTCTCATATTACACAGAACTTAGTATGGCCAACTGTAACAGAGTGGATCATCTTGGGTTTGGAGAACTGAAGAAGGCCCGAGCATTGGCCAGGTTGGATCTGTCACGTACTCGTATAGACTTCCATACTCTTCAGCTGTTGCTTCAACATGCTCCCAACCTCAGACATCTCAGCTTAAGTTAGTATTTGCACAGTTATCTTTTATGTAGGCAAAATCTGTAAGTGTTTTAATGAATCATACTCCCTAAGGTTCCATGTTCTCAACCCAGTTTCCCTTATTCATGTGGGGTGGGAGATCCACAGGATTGCTGTTTGATCACAGGAGAAAGGAAGTCCCTGGTGCAGTCCTTCCCACTCCCCCCTTCATTTTGTTGTAGGAGGTACTGTATAATGTTATTTACTCCATATGTATTGGGTGCTAAGGTATCTGTATGTTTATACAAAGAGGGAGAGGTTCCCAGGCCCTGCTTGTCCTTGTTATAGCATGTTTACACTTACCTAATTAAGATCCTTAATCCCATTTCAGCTTGTTTGATGGTCAGGTTTAGCCAGGTTTGAGAGCTGGTTTAACAGGTGACCAAGGAAACTCATTCCTACCGTATGAATAAGGCTTGTTGAATTTCACATAACCATGATTGAGTTTTTCAGCTCGTGGGAGTGGCCCAGTTTTATGATGTGATAAGAAACCAACTAGTCTACAGTCGCCTTTTATTATGCACAGCTAGTACATTTGTAGTACTGTGTCAGTATTGTATTTGTTATTAAATACAGAGTACCACTGGTGTCTGCCAAGTGTCAGAACAGGCTAATATATAGTCTGTTAATTTAGTGATAGGTATTTTAATTTATATATATACTGTATATAAATCAGTAGAGAAGTGGCCTACAGTCCTACTGGACCCAGGTTCAAATCCCTGCTGGGGCAGGGAACAGTTTAAGGATTTGAATTTAATTAAAATCAAACTTTACTGATCTACCAGACGACCCGCCGACGTGTCATAGAAATACCCCTGCAGATACCAATACACCAGTCCTGTAGGAGGCAGCCCTTGCATGTATTCAATATGAATGGTGGGTGTTAGCACCGAAGTGGTGACTTGCAGAGGTGTATGGTATGTAGGAGGACTACTGTGCCTTGATAGCAGGCTGTAAAGCCTATGCCCAGAGTCGGTCACATGAAAAATACATATATATTATACAGTGGTAGGTGGTGGCGACCATCACCCACTCACTTGATGTAGTGCTGCCTACTTCTTCCTTAGCCTTTATCGTTCTTTTTCTGTGCCTGCTCTCCTCTCCTCCTATTTCTCCCCTCTTTCCTGTCACTTCTTATTGCTTTTCTTTCCTTTACAGGTGGCTTTACATTGAGTGACAAGCCAAATAGTTTCCTGTATGCAAAGAAACCATTTACAATGCTGGGTGGTAACCATATAACCATACCATATGTGCTCCCTATGTGTCAGCAAATGGGTTGGTGGAGGGTTAGTGCCCCTCCCCATGAGACAAATAACTCAAAGTCAAATGGCCACCCATTACGGGATTATGGCATCTGGCAATAGATAGATAGATAATTTTAATTTACAAATGGGATATTCAAGACTGTGAATAAATAGATGATTACCGTACTTTAATTTACTTATGACCTAATCTCAGTCCATCATTCCTTTTTCAAGGTATTTAAAAGCAGATTTCTTCATCATAATCATCATAACCATAATGACCCTAACCATGTGTCCCACATTCTCTTAGAATGGAGGACTGACAGCATGATTCTTTGATCACTTTCAGTTCTTTTTTTTTTTTTTTTTTTTTTTTTTTTTTTTCCCTGTGTCATAGAAGCTACAAAGGTACTAGCAGTTGCATCACATGAGGTGTTGACACCTTATGCCAATGCTAATACTGAACAACGAGAAGGTTTTTCAAGCTATTTACTCTCCACCTCTTTCAGCCTCCTTTTGCAACACAGAGTGTATGTAGATAAGATTCTTTAGTGGACTTAAGTTCATTAGGGGATGTAGAATACTTTTGTATTCTCTGCATTTAAAAAAAGCTAGTTGCCTAATGGGGAACAGGAAGGGGTGATGGACTTGTTCTTTTGACATAGGGAGGTCATTACTCCCATTGCTAATAATCCATACCCCCTGCAACACAAAAGGAGACAGAATTGAGACAGGAACTTCTGTTTTCCTCTGATTTATGTCCAGAAACAGAGAGTCTTGCTCACTGTATATAAATATGAGGAGCAAGGTTTGGATGATGATAGTATGTGATATGTTGGAAATATTAACAACAGTATAGACGTGTACATACATAATAGTGCAGAACTATCTATATTCTTTAAAGCATGTTGTAGTGTTGCCAAAACTATAATTGGTCATGATGACAAGATTTATCTTTGCCAGTAACTTGTTACATGCATTATTCTTTTGTAATGTGATACATTGTTGACAAGGTTTATCTTTGTCAGTAACTTCTTACATGCATTATGCTTCTGTAATGTGATACATTGTCTTCTTCCATGACAGACAACTGCATTCAGCTAGATATGGATGAGGTTGCTAAGACCTTGGCCACTTTTAACCTGGGCCTGGTGTCACTTGCAGCCTGGAAGACCCACGGGCTTACCCAGCGTGGCCTCCGTGCCCTTGCTTCCATCACCACTTTGAATGACCTTGACCTTGGCTGGGCGTTAGTTGAAAATGGATATTATTATTACTGTACTTGTGATGTTATCTGGTATGGCATGGCTGCATTTTAGTGAGTATGGTGAATTGCTGATATTCAGCGTCAGTCAAGTACACGCAGAGCTCTTTTGCTGAAGTTATATTTAGATGTCTGTGCCATATAGTCCTTCACCAGGATGTGATCTGAAATTATGGACACATGCACGCGCGCGCGCACACGCACACGCACACACACACACACACACACACACACACCGCTCGCTGGCGCAGTGGTAATGTTCTCGCTTGCCATCTGGTAGACGGGAGTTTGCGCCTCGCTCAGGTTGCGAAAAGTTTCACTGAAGAAGTGGGTGGTTACTGTCCCCCTTGAGCAAGAGGACGGGTGTGTGGGTGTGTGAAGGTCACAGCCTTGCCCTTAGATCGGACTATATGAGCTCTCAGCTCCCTTCCGGGAGGGTAAAATGCTGACGATCACGACCTTCAAGTGATCCTGACCGACCCGGTGAATTACACACACACACACACACACACACACACACACACACACACACACACACACACACACACACTCACTTCTAATGTTGAAAAAACTTCCTACAATCCAATGGCATTCCTTAATAATGCCTGGGAGAGGAGGTGTTAATGGTACCACATCAGGGTTTAGGGAGCAAGCCTGGAACTGAATATAACATTCAGTAAATATTTGTTGGTTATACATCATCTACTTCTAATAGGCCTGTTATTCTGTTCACATACAAAGAATGGATCATGTTATAAAAATTAACATCACTTTATATATATATATATATATATATATATATATATATATATATATATATATATATCCATCCATCCATCATCTAATCCTGTGTTGCCCCACAAGCAGCATAGGAGCCTGGGGCTAGGCAAGTTGGTTTTGACATTTAAAATGAGAGTGACCAGCCTCGCTCGTCCCTGAGTGGCATTACGTGAGCAGTAAACCCCAACCACTCCTTGCACATAAACCTTCATCGGTTCAATCCGACTGGAGTGCCTTAATTACCCATTAAACCACCAGGTACCATAATTTGGTTATATGGTTACCACCCAGTGTAGTAAATGGTTTCCTGGTGTACAGGAAACATTTGGCTTGTCACTCAGTGTAGAGTCACCCATAAGCAGAAGGAAGGGGAAAGAATGAAGGAAAGAAAGACAGGAGGGGGAGCGTAAAGTCACCCATAGGCAGGAAGGAGTGGAAAGAATGAAGGAAAGAAAGACAGAAGAGGAAGGAAGGACGAGAGGAAAGGGCAGATGTCCAAAGCAGCACTACATCAAGTGAGTGGATGGTGAGTGTCCCCACCTACCACCAATATATATATATATATATATGAGGGAGGTTCAGTTGATAACACATGAAGATTCTGGTACCTCTATATGTTGTTTAGCACAAGTGACCCAAATTCTCTTTCCTAAGCCATGCTCCTTAGTAATTAACATTTATGTGGTGGGAACTACCAGGCTCTGCCCATCACTGACACATGAGCAGATTTTGCTATAACTCAAAAGGTAAACTACATTCCAGTACAGTATTACCGTATTTTGTTTGTGTACCCTTCCTGGCATCAGCTTGTCCAGAAAATCTAGCACATTATTGCATGTACCGTATATACAGAATTAAACCTGTGGTAGGTGGGAGCACTCACCATCCACTTACTCGATGTAGTGCTGCTGTTGCGTGTCTGCCCTTTCCTCTCCACCATCTGTCTTTCCTTCCATCCTCTTCTGTCTTTATTTCCTTGTCCTTCTGCCAATGGGTAACTTTACACTCCCTCTTCTATCTTTCTTTCCTTCATTCTTTCCTCTTCCTTCTGCCTGTGGGTGACTGTACACTGAGTGACATGCCAAATGGTTTCTTGTACACCAGGAAACCATTTGCTACACTGGGTGGTAACCATATAACCAAATTTTGGCGCCTGTTGATATAGTGGGTAATTATTGTGCTCCAATCGGATTGAGCCGGTGAAGGTTTATATCCAAGGGGTGGTTGGGGTTGACTGCTCATGTAATGCCACTCAAGGATGAGTGAGGTTGGTTACACTCATCTTAAATTTCGGGACCAACTGCCTAGCCCCGGGCTCCTACACTCTTCATGGGGCAATGTAGGATTGGATGATAGATGGATGGATGGTAACTAGAAAACCACTGTTTCATAGAATCTTGTTATTTCATAGCTTTGTTATGGAACAAATATAAAATTTAGTGGTTTGTCTTATAATCAGCAATTTTTTTTTTTCCACTGAAGGCTGTTTGCTTTTGTTGATGCCTTTCATGTCACTACAGTCTTGTGGGGGGGGGGGGAAGGTCAGAATGATGAATAATGACAACTTTTCAGGCTGTCTGGTGTGATTACTGAGGGACTTGGTGAATTGTTGCGAGGGTGTCGGGGACTGCAACGCCTCTACCTCTCAGCCTTGCGCACCACCACTGACCATGACCTGAACCTCCTGGCGACCCATGCACATTCACTCACTCAGCTTGACATCATGGGCACCCGCAATGTTACTCCAGAAGCTGTGCACAGGTCAGGATGATGGTACAAGGAAGAAATTGTGAGCAGATCAGTTACAGCCTTATTTTCCAGCTAATGCAAGATTTTTCTTATTTTATTCAGCTAAGAGTGCAGCATAGGAGCTTTAGGGGCATCAGTACTGTCACCATTAACCCTTCATGATTGGGATAATTCTAATATTCTTCCCATAGCCAAATTGTTTAACCACTCAAGGGGATGGCCACAAACAAAATGCCTTCATTTCACCTTGTCTCCAACTTGCACCTCACTCAGCTCATCTATTAGAGAGCTGAAATCTTCGAGCCACCAGCTCGTAACATCCACACAAAAAAAATGAAACTTTTCTCAGACTAGTATTGCACAAAATATGAGAATTTTCAAACTCTTTCTGCATCGTACACATTAGACTTCTCTTCTTTCCAACAAGGTCGTATCTCAGAACATAGCTGACTCTTGACTTAACTCATCATGTTTTGTGCAGAACTTCACAAACTTTTCATTTACATTTCTTCATCCCAAAGTTTTGATTCTTCTTCATTGCTGCAAATGGTGGGTCACTGAGATTCGATGTGTTCACTGAACAGATTCTTTCTGCTGCCTCTAGTTATTTATGACTGTATGATTACTACTCTCATTAACAACGTGCTTCCTTGAGAGAGTAGAACACTCACACCATACACAAGTTAGTATGATTCGAGTCCATCAAAAATGATGTGATGGGATTTCTTGGGGCTACTCCCCCCCCCCCCCAGAATGTAACATCCTATTTAACATGTCAGTACTGTATATACAATGTTATGTTTAAAAATAGAAATACAGTAGCACAAGGTTTCACAAAACATATATTTTTTAAAAAGGAACTGTACTGTATTATGATGTCTGGTGAGAAATACACACAGACAGAAGCTTTAAGCATGATGAAAAGGGGCAGGGAAGGAGTTTAGGAGCATTTGTATACCAGTATTTAACAACCCCACTGCCTTGGTACACATACAGATCATTGCAGTGTTTCCAGACACTTTGATGACTAAATATATACTGTACTGCAGAAATGATGATAATTTGTAATGATGATGTTAATATATGTTTCATTCCCACAGATTATTGCAGAGTTGCCCATCCTTGGAGCTCCTTGATGTAAGCTTCTGTGAGCAGGTGCATCACACTCACATATCTCAGTGGACATTGCAGTTCCCTCATGTGTCCATTAAGGGTGGGCTACGGCACCAGGTTCGCATTGTTTAACACCTTCAGTCCCAGTACATTATCCTTATATCCATGCTACCACCTGATTATTTTATTCAGCTTTGGAAAAATTTTTTAGTACTGTACTGAAGAAGTTAATGAATGCTGTATGTAACCCTCCACTTCAAAAAGGTCTGCTAAACTGAATAAAACTGCCTGGAGATAACAAGAATGAAAGAAAAAGTACATCGTTGGAGTGAAAGGTTTGATCCTTCTGGGGAATTATCAATGCCTCTTGGTTTGTCAGTCTACTCCTCCAGTAAACAGAGCTGGAACTACTCCATCCAACACCTTAAGAATATGTCTTATCCCTGTGGCCTGCATCCAGCTCTTTCACGCTTCATCCTAACATCACCCTTCCGGAATCTGTTCCCCATTATACATACTATAGTCACGGCGCAAGACTCTGAGGTTGTCATTATCGTACCCTGGCAACCTACCATTCAAAAGTGTGTCCGATTTCGTATCATATTATACACGAATCATATTATTATGCACGAATATATTATAAATGAATATTATCATACACGAACATAATATACATGAATCACATGCGTCTCATATTATACATGAAATGAGATGCACTTTTGAATGGTAGGTTGCCAGGGCACGATAATAACAACCTCAGAGTCACGTGCCATGACTATAGCAGTGGTTACCCCTTGCCTCCATTTTTTTTAAATTCTGTTTTTGCTACCACTTGTTGATAATCACCTTCAGGGAGCTCCCTTGTGTAAGGGATGATGAAGGCTGTATGTAACCCCTCCAGTTTGAAAAGTATGTTCAAAGATAACAAAATTGTCACCAGATTGAAGAAGTAAACAACCAAAAAATGATCCATTTCACATTCAGTCAGTAGAAAGTGAGCATTTGATCTTTTTAAAATTTAACCTTATTATGTGGTTGAAATCTGAAACCACTTAATTAAGTTTTGATGATAATTCATTGCTGCTGAATCAAAGCATAGGTGGCTGTTCTCATGAGTTCAATGGTCTGTACTGTATAGTAATTGGTCACAATACCGTAAATTATACAGATGCAGCTTAGTACAATTATCAGTTTTACATTTGCCTTTAAATGAAGCCTGAAATGGGTCAAGTAGTACATAAGTGACAGGGTGTGAGGATGTGGTTATGACTACATTATTGACAGATGTACACCCTCTTATTACTAAATCAAGGAAGCGTCCTGCATTTTACATAATCTCTGCAGTGAGAAAAGTGGATATCATCTTTATAACCATGAAGTTTAAACACATATGATCATCATACACTTTTTATGGTGAGGTATAGGGGTAGAATGTTTATGATGATTATATATGTGAAGCTCCTTGGGTATAAAGATGCCTCTGAAGATGTATGAGGTGCTCCCCAAAAGTTCCTGTCATTTGAATATTGTAGGAAAATAAGTTACCTTACCACCTAGTTGTCACTGTCACCTTCAAAGTAGTCCCCTTGGGCATGCATACAGTGGTCCCAGCATTTTTTCCATGAGTCCATGCATCCCTGGAAGGCTTCAGGCATGATGGTCTTGAGCGCCTCCTGCAATTCTGTCTGGATCTCTTCAATCGAGTCAGATCGACCCCTTTCAGTTGTAATTTCAGCTTGGGAAACAAGAAAAAGTTGCAGGGGCAAAGGTCAGGCAAATAGGGTGGGTGGGGAATGACTACCATGTTTATGGAAGCCAGGAACTGCCGGACAACAATTGATGTGTGGGCAGAGGTGTTGTCATGATGCAGGATCCAGTCCTTGTTCTTCCACTGTTCTGGACGTTTGTGATGGATGTTCTCCCTCAGACGCTGCAAAACTTCTCAGTAAAACTCTGCTGACAGAGTGACCGGGTGGGACGAATTCCTTGTAAACAATCCCTTGGATATTGAAGAAAACGATCAACATCGACTTGACATTGCTGCGAACTTGACGCACTTTTTTCGGCCTCAGTGAATTGGGACACTTCCATTGCGTGACTTCTGCTTTGTCTCTGGGTCGTAACCATAAACCCATGATTCATCACCAGTTATGACCTTGGAGATGAAGGTGGCGTTAGCTCTGACGTGATTCTTGAGCTCCCTCCAAACTGCAACGCGATGTGCCTTCTGCTCGTCACTCAGCAGTCTTGGCACAAATTTTGCAGCAATGTGTCTCATGCCCAACACGTTCGACAAAATGCGTTGCAAGCTCCCATACGACAGTCCAACGATGTCACAAACATCATGGATAGTTTGTCTAAGATCTGCAAGGATAGCCTAACGAACATTTCTGAAGTTTTCTGGTGTTGTTGCTGTTGACAGTCATCCAGAATGGTCATCGTCTTCGATGGACATTTGTCCTTCTTTGAACCGCTTTTACCAGAAAAATATTCTGCTTTGGGACATGGCATTGTCACCAGAGGCATGCTGGAGCAACTAGTGAATTTCTACAGCCGTCTTGTTGATCTTAAAGCAGAACTTGATGCAGGTTCTTCGTTCCGTGAGGTCTGCCATTGCAAAACCACCAGACCACCTACACACCATGTTACAAGAGTAAGTGTAGCTCAACAACACGTCTGCTCACAGACACGGCTGGGGCCACACTGATGCACAAAGGGTGCTGTTGACTCCTTCTAGCAGCAAAAAGCACATCTGCAAACAGTTGGCTCCCTCTGTTCAAATTACTGAAACTTTTGGGTAGCATCTTGTATAGTTTCACCAAAATGGTACTCCAGTAAGATCCAGTTTAGCAAGTACAGTAATACCCAGATATAACAGACAACAGCCTAATAGGAATTATCCCATGTAAACATAGGTTTGTTTAATGTTGACATTTCTGTTCAGTATACTGCATTTTTTCAACACCACCAATTTACAGTTGAGAACAAGTGCTTCATACAAGTGACCACATGGGTTTCTGTATATCAGGAAACTAATTATTAGGTTTAGGTGGTTAACCTTAAAACCAGCCTCTCACATTTGGTCAGCATCAGCAAGGATGTGCAGCTGTAATCATTTTGTCTCTGTAGCTAATGGTGGACAGGCATGGATGGAGCTGGTGGCATCATTTACCACACTGCTGTTAGGTGCTTGCTTCTATCACAAGAAATTAAGCATGATACTCTGTTAGGAACATTGATGCATAGTGAAACATTTGTTTAGGAACTGCATGTGAAATCTAATAGTCAAAGAGGTCATCACCCAAAGGTAGAGTTTAATTCTATCTATCTGTCTATTGCCAGACGCTTTAATCCCATAAGGGGTGGCTGCAAACAAATCGTCTCCATGTCGCCCTGTCCCCTACCATTTCACTGCCCTGCTTCCAGCTCATCCCTCTCTCATATACCTCTCCACTCCATCCCTCCATCTCACCTTGGCCTCCCCCTTCCTTTTCCCCCCTCCACCTCACTCACATACATTCTCCTCTTCAGTCTCTTGCTCTCCATCCTCTCCACGTGACCAAACCACCTCAGTTTGTTTCTCCTAACATCCTATCACATCCACACCACAACACTCTTTCACTTCCTCATTTGTCAGTCGGTCTCTCCATGTGACTCCACATGCTCCTTTCAAATAACTCATTTCTGCCACTCTCACTCTGGACTTGGGTCCCTCCAACAAGGTCCAAGCTTCACTTCCATACGTTAAAGTTGGTATCACAATACTGTCATGCTGCGACCTTTTTACTTTCACGCTCACTTCCTTATTTCTTATCGCTGCTTTCAAAGAACCAGGAACCTTTCTTCCTTGTTGCACCCTTTCAAGCAGTTCATCCTGCAAACTTCCATCCATACTCATCACACTACCCAAGTACTTAAATGCACTCACATAAATGTGTATCTATCTCCATCTATTGCCAGATGCCACAATCCCGTAAGGGATGGCCACAAACTAATCACCTCCATGTCATCCTGTCCATTGCCATTTCGCTGCCCTCCTTCAAGCTCACACCCCCTCTCTCTCATATACCTCTCCACTCCATCCCTTCATCTCATCCTCAGTCTCCCCCTTCCCCCTCCCACACATAAATGAATACATATAAAATACATTGCACTCACTAGTTTCGTGCCTAATTGGTATCACAATTGCATCGCAAAACTAAAACTCGCGAAAGTTGTGTGTATGCTTTACATGTTATACGTGGTGATTGGTTCCCGGGTCAGCCACTTCATTCCCCCATATTTACCCATTAGTGACACAATACCCCTACTATAAATTACATACAGTTAATTGGACATATATTACTGAACCAAAGTACTAAAGACATTTCTAACATTGGCACATAGGCTGAACTGCTTGATGAGACTTGAAGAGATTTCTGAGGTTGGGAATGGTGGTTAGTTACCACCTACCCCCTCAATGCTCCCCACCACCACTGTTGAGTCCCCCACACCACCACTTCCCGATGCCTCAGTATCAGAGCCCTCAAAATCCAGTGGGAGCTCATCAAGCACACAAATGTCATGAACAAGTGATAGATGCGTATGCGTGCGATCACTTGCTGCTGTGGCTTGCAAAATTCAGTAAAATTGCGAGGCTCCTTGCAGAGGAACATTTCTTTGCGTCGCGAAATGGCTATTCGCAAAAGTATATTTTGTGAAACTAGTGAGTGCATTGTACTGTATGGCATGTAAACTTTTATAACGTGTATTAGGTATAAACAAGCAGAAATCAGTAGCAGCCTGGCTTAGTGGGTCAGAGCATTCTGCTCTGGCTGAAGGGTCTGAGGTTCGAGTCAACCCAAAGGTCATTGGTAGACATCTGGAAGGGCATCTGGTCGTAAAGTGCTACACGCTCCAAACCCAAGTCCTTTACTCAGGGGCAATGCCATAGTCCTTATTGCAAAAAAGGAGATGCAGCATTAAAAAAGTTCTTTTTTTTGCTAGACAATTCATAGAAATTAAGAGAAATTTTCCACTGCTACCCATAAAGCTAGTTGAACGTTGTCCATCAGTTTACAGTACCATTTGTTTAGAAAAAGTTATGGTATTTCAGAACACCACCTATATATATAAAGAGGATTTACTGAACTGTAATAGACTGTGTGCCACATTCCCCTGATTATCCTTTTATATTAAGGATTTATGTATTATAATTTATCATCACTTAGTTTTCTGCATTATGGAGTTACCCCAAGTGCTTATCTGTTCTGTTGTAATGAAGCCAAACAGCCACTGTAAAAATGGGAGAAATGGAGTTCCCCCGAGCTAAGCCCTGTATTGGACTATATAGCCCCGCTAGGGTTACAGGAGGGAGCTACCCCTCCCGGCATGGCAGCCCGGGCGAGGCTCGAACTTGCAATCCCCCGATTACAAGTCCAGCGCGCTACCACTGTGCTACTGCGCCCCCCACAGCCACTGTAATAAGCCCAATTAAAAGTAAACCATCAGTTGACATTCCCCTCAAACCCATCTGCAGTACTGTAAGCCAAGTATCAGTTAGTCTTCCCTATCTAGTCATTAGTGATTATCTTGTACAAAAATGTAAATTTTAAGTAAATTTTTAATAAAATGTCCTTACCTTTTATTACCAGAAGTAAGGGAATGCTTAGTGTGGTAGATGAGGGTGGTCATGGAGGTAGTGGACAGGGTTCAGCACAGTAAGAGAAATGACAAAATAGAGATAAGGGGTAGGAATATGAGTCTGAAAGTAACCCCTGAATGACAGTGTGTTTGTATTAACTTTGCCTGAGCTCTTTCACTACAATGAAACAATTTTCACTTCAATCAAGCCACAATCAGATGATCATATATAACTTTGAAATGGCATCTAGTGGTTAATAAAGGCTACACAGTATGAAACTCCTCCAGTTTGAAAAGTTCTCTTCAGCTGAAAACAAACCTCTAGCGACAGGAGAGAGAGAGAGAGAGAGAAAAAAAATGGATGTAAGGGGTTAACCCTTGTCGAGCTGGAGACCTCATATGAGGCACGATGAATGTCTGCATGGGCCGAGCATCAAGCCTCATACAAGGTACTATTTACACTGGTTATACTATATAAAACAAGGTTCTGTGCAGGTAAACTACAAAGAATCAGCCCAGCAAGAGTTTAGTAAATTGAAGAAGTGTAGCTACTATTAACCCCTTGCATATGATGATATACTGTTTTTATTCTTGCTACCTTGTTAAACTTATAAAAATTATTTGTAGTGTAGATTAGAAAAGTTCTCTATTAACCATGTCACAGCCAGATTTCTCCACCTTCATCTTAAAAAATAAAGCAAGCAGCCATGAAATTAAAAATGTCAAGGGACTGATGGGATTAAAGGGGCAAAAAGTTGTCTGAGAGTGCATGTGAAGTTACTTCAAAATGAGGATGAACATGTTACTGGATGATATCAAAGAAAGAGCAGAGGTAAACACGGAAGAAATATGAGAAATTACAGCTGATTTACTTACATTAATCACATGGTACAGTAAATACCTGAGAGTGTGTAACTGCAGACAAGGAGAATGAGAAGACAACAAAGACTGTGGTGCGATGGAGTGGAGAACAACTTGCAGGAAGGAGGCTTATGGCTGCATTCTTGTCAACATGGTAGGCTTCCTAGTGCTTATTTTTTACAAATACAACAAATGTTGTATGCTGATGACCCAGGGTTGATTGATGAGAATGAAAGGGAAGTGGAGAGAAGGAATGGGGCACAAGGGTTTGAGAGTAAATGCAGATAAAACAAATGAAATGATATCCAGGCCTGGTGGCGGTACTGTTAAGCCATGGATTGTGCAATTACCTTTTTTTATCACACCCCATGTTGCACAAAAAATGGTTTGTTTTCTAGTTTATGTTGATTATAAACTTGAAATTAAACATCCAGGGCATCATCTGGTGAAGAAAAAAAAAAAAAAAAAAATCTCTTTGCGTTGGGTCATGGGTAAGTTTACATAGGGGAGTAGTAAAAAAAAAAAAAAAAATGTTTATTATAAACTTGGATAAACATCCAGGGCATCATCTGGTGAAAAGAAAAAAGAATCTCTCCGTCTTTGCGTAGCGCCATGCATAAGTTTACGTAGGGGTGGAGTAGTTAACAGTGATGCACAGCCACCACAGCCTGAGCTGTGGCTTGCAACGTGATGCTACCCAGCCCGAGCTGTGGCTCGCAATCCACGGGTTAAAGCAGAAGTGAGGCCGTGTGCGATTTGTCACAAGGGTGTGGGAAGTAACTCCATCTTGTGCAGTGTTTGTAATAGGTAGATGCATAGAAGATGTAATAGTGTTAAAGGCAGAATGCTAGATATTACTGACATCGTGTGCGGTGTGTCAAGGAGAACATGTAGAGATTGTCAGGCATAAAAGGATTCATCTCACTGGTGAGTCTCTTGAGAGGTGGAAGAATTTTATTTGAAGGATATGGTATGTGCTGGAGATGGGGCTGAAGCTAGCTCTGTGACTAGGGTATGGAGTGGTTGGAGGAAGTTCAGGGAGCTGTTGCCTCTCCTGACATTTACAGGGCTCTCCCTCTGTGCTAAGGGATATTTTTATGTGGGATGTGCTAGGACTGTAATGTTGTATGGTAGTGAGACCTGAGCAGTAAGGGGAGGAGCATTTCTGCAGGCTCAAACATACAGAAACAATGATTAGATGGATGTCTAGTGCGTCCTTGAATGCGTAGCCTGGGAAGGGGGCTAGGATTGTGACTGAAGAGTTGAGAGGAAAGATGGGACTGGAGTATATTGGTGTTGTGATGAGGGGTTGATTGAAATGGAAAGGCATATTGAGAGGACGCAGGATTACAAGTGGGTGGAGAAGGTGAGAAGTGTGCTTGTCCAGGGTAGTGCTGTGAGAGGCAGACTGAAAATAAATTGGGACAAGGTCACACAGTGTGATCTCTGGGATAAGGGACTGAATACTGAGGCTGCCAGAGATCAAGCTGTGTGGAGAGCTGCAATTAAATAACCCAAGGCCAATGCATGCAAGCATATTGGACCCTTTCTAAATGATATGATGCAAAGATGTGTTTGTAATTGTAGATTTTATTTCCTGGGTAAAATTACAATTTCTTCTTCTTCCTGTTTGACCCCTCTGCTATGGCTCCTTTCCCTTTGCTCTTCTGTTTCTTGTTTCTTTTCCTTTTTAACATGTTTTGGGATGCTTGGGTGGTGCCATTTTGTCTTTTGGACTTCTTTCCAGAAGTTTCATCCAATACCTCCTCCTCTCCACTTTCTTTTTCAGAGGCTTTCCTTGAAAATTTATTGAGTAATTGAACTACATTTGCTTTCTCTTGTTGATCCTCTTCCCCTTCATCATCATCTGGTTCCTCTTCTTCACCTGCTTCCTCTTCTTCATTTTCTACTCCTTCCTCCTCCTCATCATCATCTGCTTCCTCCTCCTCATCTGCCTCCTCTTCCTCATCTACATCATCTTCCTCTCCACCTGAACTGGGAATGTCCTCAGTGGTGACAAGAGGTGATGCGGAGGTAGAAGTGTCAAGTGGCACATATATATCCATACAAGTGATGCGACAGCTGGTGTTAACTTCACCCATGAGCTTGGGAGATGACAGTGAAAGTAGCTGCAAGGTTGGAAAGGAAAATATACAGTATCTATATAAATATATATATGTTATTACTCAGTATGGAGACTAAAGTAGTCATGAACTTAAGTTCACCAACAGTTCTCTGCCAGCATTGAGTCCTGACGTCCACATTTCTCAATCCTCTTCAAATCGTACAGTATCCTTCTTTTTCATGTTTTTTAATGTCATTCTGCTGTCACATAAAAACAGTAACTCTCACTTAAAAACAGTCCAAGCAATACCATCCATTGTCAAGGTCAATGGAAATGTGTTGGTGATATTTTGCTCATGGCTCTACAGTCGTGAATACATACACATATTTTGTACAGCAGTGTTCCAAACTGTGCCAGTCAGCTTGTTTTATGTCTTAAATCATTAAAAGCTGAGTGAATGGCATAAAGCTCCATCATCAACACATACCACTTGAGACTGAGTACATTCCACATCTTTTACAAACAAGAATGTTTCTAATATTGTCCACTCCATGGAAAACTTGCTCGATTTCCTCAACACTCACACTTCTACTTTATAAACATATCTATCTATCTATCTATTGCCAGACGCCTCAATCCCGTTTGGGGTGGCCACAAACAAATCGCCTCCAAGTCGCCCTGTCCCCCGCCATTTCACTGCCCTGCTCCCAACTCACACCCCCCTCTCTCATATACCTCTCCACCCCATCCCTCCATCTCATCCTCGGCCTCCCCCTCCCTCTTCCCCCCTCCACCTCACTCACATACACTCTCTTCATCAGTCTTTCACCCTCCATCCTCTCCACATGGCCAAACCACCTCAGTGTGTTTCTCATAACGCTTCCTATCACATCCACATCCACACCACAACGCTCCTTTATATCTTCATTCGTCAGCCTGTCTCTCCACGTGACTCCACAGGCTCCTCTTAAATAACTCATTTCCACTGCTCTCACTCTTGACTTGTGTCCTTCCAACAATGTCCAAGCTTCACTTCCGTACGTTAGAGTTGGTATCACAATACTGTCATGTAGTAACTTTTTCACTTCCATGCTCACTTCCCTGTTTCTTATCACTGCTTTCAAAGAACCAGCAACCTTTCTTCCCTGCTGTACCCGTTCAAGCACTTCACCCTCCAAACCTCCATCCTTACTCATCACACTACCCAAGTACTTAACCCCTACACCGTGGGCTTGTTTACCAATGACTTGCATGTGCCGCGGGGTTATTTGGGCTCCGACAGACTCTCAAAAAATATTTGCCAAAAATCAGTTATTAGTCCTAGAATAATAAAATTACATATGTTTATGGCACATACCTTCAGCTTTCTCCTGGAATGATTGTTGAGCCTTCGTCGGTTACCGTAGGACTTGTGGAGACATCTGAAGTAGGGTAACGAAGTCTCCACTTTACACTTCCCGACAACCCGTAATATGATTACCACAGCCAGATACAAACACTATAAACACTATTCTACAATTTTCAAGTAGTTTGGGATCCACACTAAAAAAAAAAAACACTGTGAAAGCAATGGAAATTACGAGCGCGTCTGATCGTCGCACTGGCACTAGTTCACTTTTGTTACTCTGTCATTTATTATTCATAAAACCCCTCACACTTTATATTTCTATTACTATATAACACTTATATATATCTACAGTCTTTATCCATAAGTTTCCTTCAGTAGTATTAGTTTATTGTCACTGTAGGGATTCAATTTCTTTCAGTAAAATACGTAGCATTCACTTTCTCGTCCTGTATACTGGCATTGAGAGTGAATGTCACTTTCATCTTCACTCTCATAACTCATAGCATTCAGACATGCTAGAGTGAAACTTTCACTTTCATTACTCCTAGGGTATATACTCGTATTCTTATAATACTACTCATTTACATTTCTATTTACGTTCTCTATTTTATTTACGTTATTTACATTTCTATTTTATTTACACTGTGTTGTGCACTGTCACTTGAAATAACTTATAAAACTATTTTCCATTGTTCACGTATATTTACATTCATTACTTTCACTTGCTGTTTACACATTATTTACACATTATTTACAATTCCACTTGCACTGTTTTACTCAATAGAAAGATCGTAGTCACTCTTTTATCAATTGTCAGCCCTTTACCTCTTTCCACACGAGGTTTAGTAGGGGGTAAAGGTCACAGGGCCATTTGCATGGGGGTGAAAAAAGGCCTTGAAGTCAGCAAGAAGAAACATACGTACTCTTGCTTCGGAAGATGAGAGTAAACTGATAACGGAGGGCCAGCGTAGAGGCCTGCTTTAGGGGTTATTCAGAGTTACCAATATTGGTTCTTGAAACAGCTAAGTCTAGCACTGATATGATTGGCAGGAAATCTAGACAATACATTATAAATTTGGTAGTTCCAGGTGAATGTAAATATCACTTAGGCTTCTCCTTTCCCTCCTTACATGTATATTTATTACGAAAATAAATTAGAGGCCTACTTAGGAGATATATATTCAGAGCTACCAATGTTACATCTTGAAACAGCTTTGTCTAGCACCGATATGATTGGCAGGAAATCTAGACAATACATTATAAATTAGGTAGTTCCAGGTGAATGTAAATATCACTTAGGCTTCTCCCTTCCCTCCTTACATGTATATTTATTACGAAAATAGATTATACGGCATATTTCAAGGGGAAAAAACAGCGAAAATTAGCGAACGAGTGCACGTGAGGTGTTGTCAGGTGATGATTAGCCAATTCCAGGTGTATGGCACTCTCACTTACCTTATTTCTTTCTTGTATATATTATTTGGTATAAGAATAGGACATAGGGCTTATTTCAATGGATGAAATCAGTGAAAAATTCCAGGGAAGATTTACTTAGCGTAGCACGGCCGGGCAGGCGAGAGGATAGGGTAATGGAGGGGGGGTAGGGAGGGGAGTCAAGAACAGGGAGAAATGGCTAAATTGTCAACAATGGATGGGAGTACAGATGAGATTAGGAGTGCTGACTAGTGTTGGACATTGGCAGTACTGATAGATGATACAAGCCCCCGCTTGGAAGCCCGGGTGAATTCAAAATAACACAGAATCACAAAAGCGACGCCCCGCGGTATGATCCCTTGCTCCCAAGCGTCACGAAAGTGACGCCCCGCGGTTAAGGGGTTAATCGTACTCACATTTTCCAATTCCTCACCATCCAACCTCGCTGTACATTCACTGACTTCACCTCTCTCAAAGACCATCACTTTACTCTTCCCTACATTCACCTTTAGATTCCGTTTCTTACACACTCTCTCAAACTCATCCACCAAGCCTTGCAGCTCCCCTTCGTCTTCACTCAACAACACAGTATCATCTGCAAACAACAGTACAGGGAGTTTCCAAACACTATCCTCTCTCACCAGGGCCACTCCAACATCCACTACCCTACCTTGTACCTCTTTTATTACCCCATCCATGTACAGATTGAACAACCATGGAGACATGACACATCCCTGTTTCAACCCAACTTTCAAAGAGAAAAATTGACTCAGTTCACCATCCACACGCACTGCAGCCTTCGCACCATCGTACATACTCTTCACAGCATTCAACAACTTCCCATCTACTCCATATATTCTTAACACTTTCCACAATCCTAGTCTATCCACCCTGTCATATGCTTTCTCCAAATCCATGAAAGCCGCATACAACTTCTTTCCCTTCTCTAGAAACTTTTCCACTAAAGATCTGAGAATGAATATCTGATTTACACAACCTCTTCCCTTCCTAAAGCCTCCCTGTTCTTCTCCAACTAATTTCTCTGTTCTTTCTCTAACTCTGTCAATAAGTATCCTACCATACACTTTTCCTGTTATACTAAGAAGACAAATGCCCCTATGATTACCACACACTTCTTTTTCCCCTTTTCCTTTGTACAAGGGAATAATTATACCTGACTTCCAATCCTCCGGGACTCTACCTTCCTCCCAGGCCAATCTGCACATCTTCCACATCCATTCTACTACTATCTCTCCCCCATGCTTCAGCATTTCACCACACACTCCATCAATTCCTGGGGCTTTCCCTGATTTAACTTTCTTCATTGCTTCCACAACTTCTATCCTACTGATTTCTTCCTGTCTTCTCACCTCCCTCCTTCTCCCAGCCATTCCCCAGCCATTTATACTCGCATTACTTCCATCCTCCACGTTCAACAATTCCTTAAAGTGTTCTCTCCATCTGCTCACTTTTTCTCCCTTCTCCACTAGTAATCTACCATTCTTATCTTTCACTCCCCTGCTAACTTCACTTCCACCCTGTCTTACTCTTTTCACCTCTCTCCCGAACATTTTCTTACAGTCCCTCCACTTTACACTCAAATTCCTTCCAAATTCCTCATCCACTCTCTTCTTACTCTCTCTTACTAATCTTTTCACCTCTCTCTTTCTACATATAACTCTCTCTTCCGCCTCTCAACCTCTTCCACGCCCCTATTTCTCATCCATTCATTGTATGCTTTCTTCTTTTGTGCCACAGCCCGTTTCACCTCTTCAGTCCACCACGCTGTTCCTTGCACCCCCCTCCGTCTCCTCTTCCTTCCACACACCACATCACATGCTGCACATATTTCTTCTGTAAATATTCTACACACACCTTCCACGTCCCCCATCTGGTCCAATTCATATTTGCCCAATCGTTCCTCCACTTCTCATACACTGCCTCTTTCTCATCCTCTTCTAACCTTTCCACTCTCCTTGCAACTACTCCTTTCCCTTCTTCTATTCCTCCATCTTACTTGAACTTTAATTCTGGCCACCACCAAGTAGTGGTCAGAAAGTCCACTCCCCCAACCTCTATAAACTCTTGCATCCAATATACATCTTCGCATCCTTTCATCCACACACACATAATCAATCATTGCCTTCCTTTCATTCAGTTCACCACCCACCCTTCTCATCACTTGCCATGTATACCTGTGGATCATTTTATGCCTGAAGAGGGTATTGGCTATCACCAACCCCCTCCCAGCACAAATGTCCACTAACGCACTCCCATTCTCATCTATCTCAGCAGGCACACCCCACTCACCAACTATTCCATCTACCTTCACATTCCCAACTTTACCATTCATATCACCAATCAAAAACACTCTCTCATTCCTTCCAAACTTTTCCATGCACACTTCTACATTTGTCCAAAACTCTTCTCTCACTCTTCTAGCACGATCTTGCGTTGGCGCATACACACACACAATCGCCCACATTTGTATTCCAACTTTCAACTTTACCCACACAATCCTTGATCCAACTGATCCATTCTGTCTTATGCTCCTCTTCCATCTTTTACTCACAACTATACAAACTCCTTCCTTTGCCCTCTCATTCTCACCTACTCCTGCACACATACCCCATCCATACTCCCATTCTCTCACACTTTCTCCTCTCCATTTTGTTTCAGTTATTCCACATACATCCACTTTCGCATCCTCAAGCACCTGGACAATCTCTCTCTCTTTCACCTCATCATTTGCTCCCCTTACATTTCAAGTTCCAATTGCAATGTCCTTTGTCCGGTCCTTGGTCGTCAACGTTTGGTCAGTCCTTGTCCGAGGCTTATTGTTTGTTTTTTTTAGTTAGTTGTTTTCCGGGGAGGGGCACTAACCCTCCGCCAACCCTTTTAGTCGCCTTTTACGACAAGCAGGGATACTGGGGGAGTATTCTTGAAAAACCCCCCTACCCCCATACCAAAATCCAGCACCTATACAATGTGAACACTAACATACCTTCACACATTCCTCTTGAATCTTCTATGCTCAGGCCTTCATAATGCTAGCGAACTTTCTTCCCTGAGCCACTCTGTTCTCCACTTCCTTTGTACATTTAGCTCACTGCTGCACAAACTTAAGCAAGGTAATGATCAACTTTCTATTGCTTCCACTTTGCAGGCTAAATGACTGGCCTGCAACTGTACATTTTGTTTCAGGTTGAAGTGGTAACCACCCCTCAAACTAACTTTGAGGAAAGTATTGTACATACAGTATATCAATCAGAGGAAAAAATAAATTTTCATCTGTTAAGCAAAAAATATCCATTAAAGTATAAACTTATATATGTGAAACAAATAATTACAAACTACACTAGGATAAATCTGTCATCATTCTAACCTGATATGCTTCTTTGGGTGAAACAGCCACACAAGAATGGAAGCCACAGGTAAAATCCTTTCCTTCCCGAACCCTGCCTATATGGGGTATGACGCTGCTTGCAACAGTGACCTCCCACACTGTTGTGTCAATAATGAAAGATGAAGGAGAGGGAGGTATGGGAGAGACTTTCTGCTTCCACACTGTTGTGTCAATAATGAAAGATGAAGGAGAGGGAGGTATGGGAGAGACTTTCTGCTTCCTGATGTCCAACCTGGTACTTTTTAATCCCCTTGTCCAACATGCAGGGAAATAAGGGAAAAGTGTTCTCTTCCCAGTTCCTAAAGATATGAATGTAATATACTTATAAAACCTACATTGAATCTGAAAATGCTTCTAAAATATCAAACTCTGTAATACATGGTACCTGTACCCACTCTGAGTATTTGTGCACTTAGTACCACTAAAGTCATATATTGCTGTATTAAAAGATCCTCTAGTACCAAGTATTTCTTGATTCATTAAATGTGGGAACTGGTTGCCTACTTAAGCAAACAGTATCACTAACTGAAAACTGACAAACTGCCTGATAACTAAGTAATATCACTACAAGTCCTCATTATAAGTAACTCCTGAAATGTTATGTTGCCAATTCCACACTAAATAACAGAAAACTGCCTATGAAAGTTCCATTGCTACCTATGGTGTAAAGTCAACTTGCATGTTTTCCCAAATTTATAGAACTAATTGTATGAAAAGATATATTTTGGAACACTTATAGTGAGGACTGCCTAGACATGATACTCCAGCACTCACATCAATGGCCCAGATTTTAATAGTTCCATCAGAAGAGGCGGAGACAAGGCGAATCAGCCCTGGCGTTGCAGTGGCCTCAGGCAAGACTCCAAGACACTTCACCCGCATTTTGTGAGCCTCCCACTGCAGCAGCTCCGTCCCACTGTCACTCACATCATACAGACAGATGTTGTGTCCTTCACCACCCACAGCAATAAGCCCATCCTGTGGTGTGAAAAGGAGTGGCATGTTTAGAAGAAAAATGAATCTTGTGAACTTGCTGACCCTTTCAATCAACTAGTCTTTCATTTTAATCGGTCCATCACCTCTTAGGTTTGTTCAATTTATGCAGGAGCTTTAGTTTTGAAGTTATACTTTAAGAAGCTATACCTATCCCTCTAGTTTGAAATATATTACAATCCTAAATAGCATAATCTGGAGACAGCATCTCTGTAAACATATTTTAAAATATGTCAGTAGACTGAGTGGGTTAGGGAATTAATTTTACTAGGTACTTCAAATATTCTTGACAGTTGCATGGAACTGTATTACAGCATTAATCCACGCACTATGAAGACATTTTTCATTTTCATATGTGCTATTTCAGACAATTTTATTCAGTTTAGAAGGAACTTTCTGAACAGGAGGGGTTACATACAGCTCTAAATGACTATCACTATGACTCTATCACTATGACAGTGGATACTCAAAGAAAAATATTGTACTCACATAAACCAAACAAATAAACAAAATTAATGCATTGAAGGGGTTAAGTTCTAGGAGCTGAATGCAACATTCATAGTACATTTCTGTATATAACACTATCATTCAACAAATTTGTGAAAACCTCAAATCATTCAACAAATTTGTGGAAACCTCAAAATATAAATTAATTAAATACTGTAATTAACAAGAGAATATAATACAGTAGCCCCTCCAATATCCGGATCAATAGAGCCATCGGTAGGTTCGGATATTGGTTTCGTCCGGATATTGGGCCCCAGCTTATGGACTTGTACTTACGGACCCTAACTCAGAGAAACACCTATACAACTCCCTCCGGACATGCATAGCACCTATTTAACACCCAAATCACACCAATAAGGCACATAAATGACTGAAATAAATGCAAAAGAAACATAAAATGTGGGTTTAGAAGTATGTTCATACATTAATAAACATTCTGGTACTTATGGACTCTAACCGAACCTTACCGAACTCTGAAAAACACATTCCTACTGCACATGCATGAGGTAAGTTTAGTATGGAAAGAAGTACAGTATGACACTTTCTGGTAAGTATAGTATGGAAAAAAATACAATATGAAACATTCTGGTAAATATAGTATGGAAAATAGTACAACATGAAACATTCTGGCTACTTACAGCAAGTCCCTGGCCACCTCGATGAATAACCGCCTCCTCTCGGACTCTGACAGTAAGAACAATTTCCTGAAGCACTTGCACTACACTCTTCCTGAAGTCTTGCACTGAACTTAGTCACTAACACACAGAAGTCCGTTCTTTTCACAGTGTTCACTTTAGTCCAAATAATGTTCCAGTTTAATTTAAGTGTTGCACATTAACTTTTCCCCAGTTTTTTTAATTTTCCAAAGCCAAAACAAAGAAGGTTAGTTACGTTAAATTTCTTTTCTACTTAGTCTTTTCTCCCAACTTGAAAACCTTAACACAACACACCGTTTTTTTCACTGCACAACACTCAAAATTCCCGTGTGGTCTAGTGGAGAAGTTCTTGCTGTTTATTCACTGTCAGAGCCCGAGAGTATCACTGGCAGGCGTCCAAGGGGTGCATCGGTGGGTCGTGGTGATGGCGTACCGACTACAGAAGACTCTGAAGACAGCCGCAAACTCACTCGAGCGGTGACTCCACTGTAGCTGATGTGCTGGGCTGTGGCTCGGAGCATGAGGGCCTGTCTTGGGGAGGCAACGGAGTGGAACCAGGACTTGGCACAGCGGGGGTCACGGGCCTGAAAAAACTGTCAATCGTTGACTGATGCAAGGACCGACGATTCTGGCGACTGATGATGCGCTGCCGGAAAGCACGCACTTCCTCCACGAGTCCCAAGGGCCCCATCTCCCTGTCGCAGTCCGGGTGTTCCAGGTAGTCTAGGACGAACTCTAAATGTTCCCGGAGTGTGCTCAGCTTGGGGATGGCTGGAGTAGTGTCCTGCTGAGCGGAGTCTGCATCATCATTGCCTTCGTCGTCGGAATCTTCAAGTTCGGGACTGACACCAGCAACCGAAGACGCGATCTCGATATCAGACAACGTCTGATACCCAGGATCGCCCTCGTCGTCGTCCAACCACTCACGAACATCGTCCACATCAACATCGTCGCCGTGCGTACGTAGCCGTGCATGGAAGTCATCCACGTCAAACCCTAGGAAATCGTACTCCACATCTGTTCCGAGAAGCAGACGAGACCAACCATTTTCAAGAGTTTTCACAGGGACTTCCTTCCATGCACTAGCCCAGTTGTACAGCGCAGACTTGATGTTGTAGCGGCGAAGGTTTTCCAAAGTCCGCTTGCCTCGAGTGTCACTTCCTTCCCTGCGCTCGTCCTCGTCCTCGAGAACAACCATCACCTCGTCCAGGAACTTCCGACGGTACAGGCGCTTTGTTGCCACGATCACTCCTTGGTCCATTGGTTGAATGAGAGCAGTCGTATTAGGTGGCAGAAACATGCACCTAATACGGCCATTTTCAGCAACCAAGTCCTTGTCGCATGGGTGGGCAGGTGCATTGTCGAGGAGAAGGAGAGCCTTTACCTGGTCGCGAGGAATTCCCAGTGTCTTCGTCTGGTAATGTATGACCTCCTTGACGAAGTGATGGTGAAACCAGTCTTTGAAAATCACAGCTGTGAACCATGCTTTCAAAGAATGGTACCATACGACAGGAAGGACATCCATCACCCCACGAAGGCACCGAGGCTGCTTTGCACGGCCAACAATAACGGGCTTAAGCCGGTGCATGCCGTTAGCACTGGCACAACACAAAGCAGATATCTGTTCCTTAGAAAGCTTGCGGCCAGGTACACGCTTCTCCGTCTCATCGGCCAGAGTGTTCGTTGGCACCGAGCGATAGAATAGGCCAGTTTCGTCAGCGTTATAGACTTGACCGAGAGTGAGGCCCTCCCTGTCGATCAAGCCTTTCACCTTGTGCTGAAACTCGTCCACTCCATCCTCGTTAGCGTCCAATGCTTCGCCATGTGCTTTACGGTTAGTAAGGCCATGTCGTAACTTGAATGCGAAGAGCCAACCCTTGGATGCCTTGAAGTCAAGGGCATCGTGAAGCCTTGCAAACTTCTCAGCAGCAGCCTTCAGCTCCGTTCCATGTACCATCACACCAGCTGCACGCTGCTGTCAATACCAAATCAACGCAGAGTGGTCGATCTCTGCATACTTTAGGGTAAACATAACCTTCCTCTCCACGTTGCGTTTGCTTCTCGACGAGAAGTCAGCCGTGTACTGCATGAGCTTGTCTCGGGAACGCTTGATATCGAACAAAGTCGACCGGGCCAGGTTGAACTCGTGGAGAATGCGTGAGGAAGACCAACCCGCATCAACCTTCTCCAATATCTCCCGTTTCTTCTCCAGAGTCAACACCACTCTCTTCCTTTTCTCAGGAGGCGGGGCCATCATCACACACACTAAGAGTAGGGCAGAGAGCAGCAGGAGGCCTTGCAGCAAGTACGGCACCACCACAAAAGCGAGCACGTGGGCAGCCATGGCGAACAGCGTAAGTCTTGTCGCGGTGAGAGACAGGCGGGAAGTGGGGAGGATGCAGCGGCGCTCTATCGGACGTCGGAGGAATGACGAACCAAAACAATGCTCTCACACGGTGCGCACGGCAAGTTCAAATTACGGACGGCAAAAAAAACGATTTTTTTTCCAATTTTTTTGGATTTTCGGACCATTTTGGGAATGTTTGATCCCAGGACGATAAGGTCCGGGTAGTGGGGATGTTCGGTTATTGGGCGTCCGGATATTAGAGTGATTACTGTACTAATACAAGTTACAGCTGTTAACCTTTACATCCCAGGAATGTCTAACATAAGCTGAATAAAATAACTAGCCATTAGTCAGGTAGGGTAGTGGATGTTGGAGTGGCCCTGGTGAGAGAGGATAGTGTTTGGAAACTCCCTGTACTGTTGTTTGCAGATGATACCGTGTTGTTGAGTGAAGACGAAGGGGAGCTGCAAGGCTTGGTGGATGAGTTTGAGAGAGTGTGTAAGAAACGGAATCTGAAGGTGAATGTAGGGAAGAGTAAAGTGATGGTCTTTGAGAGAGGTGAAGTCAGTGAATGTACAGCGAGGTTGGATGGTGAGGAATTGGAAAAGTGAGTACGTTTAAGTACTTGGGTAGTGTGATGAGTAAGGATGGAGGTTTGGAGGGTGAAGTGCTTGAAAGGGTACAGCAGGGAAGAAAGGTTGCTGGTTCTTTGAAAGCAGTGATAAGAAACAGGGAAGTGAGCATGGAAGTGAAAAAGTTACTACATGACAGTATTGTGATACCAACTCTAACGTACGGAAGTGAAGCTTGGACGTTGTTGGAAGGACACAGGTCAAGAGTGAGAGCCGTGGAAATGAGTTATTTAAGAGGAGCCTGTGGAGTCACATGGAGAGACAGGCTGACGAATGAGGATATAAAGGAGCGTTGTGGTGTTGATGTGGATGTGATAGGAAGCGTTATGAGGAACACACTGAGGTGGTTTGGCCATGTGGAGAGGATGGAGGGTGAAAGACTGACGAAGAGAGTGTATGTGAGTGAGGTGGAGGGGGAAAGAGGGAGGGGGAGGCCGAGGATGAGATGGAGAGATGGGGTGGAGAGGTATATGAGAGAGGGGGGTGTGAGTTGGGAGCAGGGGAGTGAAATGGCGGGGGACAGGGCGACTTGGAGGTGATTTGTTTGTGGCCACCCCAAACGGGATTGAGGCGTCTGGCAATAGATAGATAGATAGATAGTCAGAAAAAAAGAAAGGTGTCCTCAAAATGAAAGGATTACTCCGATACTTCTCATTACATCAACATGCGAACCGTGATTCTCATACTGTAACAGAGATAGGCTGGAAGAGGAGAATGGTGTACACATGCATGAAAACAGTGTTGAGTTTGACCTCAGTGTTTACTGCAAAACTTTGTAACAATATTAAATGGCAACATTTATACCTAAAATGTATGTGTATGAAATATCTTCAACTGGTGACATACTGTAATGAAAACAAGCGTTGTAACTTGTTGCTTGAAGTCTACTGTGTGAACCAGCTTTGCCACTGCCACTTCATAAACCTCAACGCAGCTGCCTCGCACAATCAGATAGTGCATTCCTGAAGGTGACCAGTATACACCGTGTGCAGCTGTTAAAATAAGAGGCACATCATGTATCAAAAATTAAACAGTGTCAATACTGGTGTTAAACTTGAGAGATAACCCCTTGACATCATTGATCTTAACCTACTAAGAGTATCCTTTATCACCAGACAACTTTATTCTGCTTAGGAAAGACCTTCTGAACTGGAGGGGTTAGATAATACCGGTACATTCACTAAACTACTGCTGGTACTGTATGTACAAGAGATCTCTCTTAAGCTAAAAATAAAATAAAATAAATAAATAAATAATAATAATAATAATAATATAATAATAATAATAATAAAAATAATAATAATAATAATAATAATAATATCAATAATAATGAACTGATCCCTTGGCTATCATGCATGATTGGCACCAACCATAGTGCCTGATAATGGAATTGCATGATGACAAAAGCACAGAACTTATGGAATTTTTCTTAACTGGTACCAGGCATCTCCAATATAAGCCCAAATTTTCCCCTTTATGATAATTTAGACCCATCATACACATACTATACTGTTATGGTAAGGATCAGAAACACACACAGGCATGGTTCACTTACCAGAACGCGATGAAAAGGGCACAATATGGGAGTTACAAGTACCACTGAGAACTGAGATGGGATTGAAGTAAGAGTTTCTGAGGCTAAGGGGTAGAGAGTTAGTGGTCTCCACCACCTGCAATTAACTCCTCGAGTAGGGCCTCATCTTTGAATTCCTCAAAGCCATCAGAAATCACAGACATTGCATCATCACTGTAGGCCGAAACCAGCTCCGGTGCACGATAATGATGTTTTTGAGCCGAAAGTGTGTGACAACGGCTGGAGTGCCGACTTTCATCTTGCAGTGATACCGTAAATTACTATAACCGTGTAAGCGATAACCAGGGGATCAAAGTAATAATAATAATACTAATAATAATACTCCATCCATCCATGATCCAATCCTACGTTGCCCCATGAGAAGTGTAGGAGCCCGGGGCTAGGCAGTTGGTCCTGATATTTAAGATGAGTGCGAATAATAATAATAATAAAAATAGTAATGTAGTACCTTCATGGTTAGATTAAAATACAAAAATACAATACAAAATCAGACTCATGGGGTTAATATAAGGAATGCACAGACTGTATAATAAATTACGTGATTTGCAAAATACCAGAGTAAGGAAGTCAACTGATAACTGGGTAAAAGAGTGTATGCTTAGATGGTATGTGTATGGTTGAAGGGAGAGAATGGATGTAGATAGGGTGATGAAATGGGCAACGTTCATGAGTTCTGAGCTTGGTGTGGGGGGATGATGGGCCAAGAAGGGAGATGGATATGATAAATATGTGAGAAAGCACACTACAGACCCCGAGGAAGCTAAGGAACTGACAGGGAACCGAATAGGTTGGATGAAGCAAGTGCTATATGAAAAAGGACAAGCATTTGGGTGCCAATTCTTTCTATGCAACTTCACCAACACTTTTACCAAATTTAAAAACAAAGAATAAAAATGTCTGCACCATGAGAGTGGATGGTGCATACCCCCACTTACCAAACTTAATGAATTACTATCTTCAGGAGACTCTTCACTGAGTGACAAGCCAAATGGTTTCCTGTAATTCAGAAAACTACAGTACTGCAGTATACTCAGTAACACACAAAAAGTCAGTGGGCTAAAAGGGTTATGTGCATACCGTAAGACAGGGCTATTCAAATCACTTCTGGCTGTTTTTTGTTGTACTAAGGTTTGTAGTGCAACATTTAGGGCATTTAAAAATCTATCCTGTATGGGTAATGAAACACAAACGATCCAACTTCATATGTGAAAATGGATTTCAACATATAAAAACACAGAAGAGACATATATGAAAAATAAAAATAATGTTTATCAACACCTGATGTGAGGCAACTGGACTCGGTGGACTTTCCTTCAGTGGTACATTCAAAGTTTTCATTTGAATTGTTCCCAACCTTCAATGCCTTCTTGCCCAGTATTGTTCTTTGGTTGTGTGCTTTCAGGAAACCCACCTCTCTGCTCCCCCTGCTTCAATTCGAATCGAACCAGCAAGAAGTTTGGTTATATATGTTGTCGATTGGTCCTCCTTTAATCCATAACTGCTGGAAGCATTCAGCCTTTTAAACAACTTATGGACTAAGGTCTGTGGTAGGTGGGGGCGCTCACCATCCACTCACTCGATGTAGTGCTGCTCTCAGGTATCTGCCCTTTCCTCTCCAACATCCTTCTTTCCTTCCATCTTCTTCTGTCTTTCTTTCCTTCATTCTTTCCTTGTCCTTCTGCCTATGGGTGACTTTACACTCTTCTGTCTTTCTTTCATTCATTCTTTCCTCTTCTTTCTGCCTGTGAGCGACTCTACACTGAGCGACAAGCCAAATGGTTTCCTGTACACCAGGAAACCATTTACTATGCTGGGTGGCAACCATATAACCAAATTTTGGTGCCTGGTGGTTTAGTGAGTAATTATGGCACTCCAATCGGATTGAGCCTGTGAAGGAGTATATCCAAGGGGTGGTTGGGGTTTACTGTTCACGTAATGCCACTCAGGGATAAGGAAGGCTGGTCACTCTCATCTTAAATGTCAAGACCAACTTGCCTAGCCCTGGGTTCCTACGCTTCTCATGGGGCAACGTAGGATTGGATGATGAATGAATGGACTAAGGTGCTTTCCACTGGCAGTGATGGAGAACAAGATGAAAGTTGAACTCTTCATCATATTCATGATACACTCCGCATGTTTTATACCACACCGGAATACCTGGAGCTTTCCCTTAGGATCATCCGTGATGTTGGTTTCGTCATAGTTAATGAATTTGCAGGAGGTACTCCCTTAAGGATGTCTTCTAGCTTTTTAAAGTAGGCCACTCTGACTTCTTTGGAGACAGCAGCCTGCTTCCTTGAAATATTTTGGCATATCCTGAGGCAGCAGGACTTTATGTCTTCTCAGGAAGCCATGTACCCTGTCTGTACCTGGGAGACTATCCTTGAAATCTGTAACGTAGTGTCTACAACCATCCAGATAGTTCCTGATGAAATTATAGGATATAAATTGACCAAATGTGCCAAGTCAAACTGCCCCAGGGGGCTGAGTCAAATTGCCCCCATTAGTCTAATATAATAATATTTTATAAACAAAAGCAGCTAACTTATTTTGGTAGGTGGACAAACATTTATTGCACTTAGCTTGTCATTATATATCCAAGAGACAGTGGAGGAAAATACAATTAATCTTGTCTTTATTGTTGTAAATCACAGCTCAAAAAAATCTGAAAATAACAGGAATGAAAAATTGATCACAGTTCACTTACCTTCAGCAAGCTATCCCTAAATTTCATTTATAATAAAAATTAGTGATTTTAGAATATAGTACCGGTACCTTATGAAAAAGTCAAATATATCCCTACTTACACTGACTGGACCACCTGAGTCTCATCACCCCTTATGGAGTCTAAGAGCCCAAAGTGAGCTGAATGGCCCCATCTTATAGTATACTATTTTCATCTAAAACTCCGCATCCAGTTTCCCCTCAAAGCCATATTATATTATCTTCACCTGTCTTGAGGTTGGTGATGTAAGCTTTCCTGCCCTTGATGAGGTTCCATGTGCGCATTGTGGCATCCTGGCCAACAGACAGTGCCAGCTTGCCTGATGGGTGTACTGACACATCTAACACCATCCCTTTGTGTCCTTTAAGTGTCTTGTCACACTGGGAAGGAGAAATTATTTAACAATCATAATGAAGGCTGATTAACATAGCACATCACATCAAAGCAACAAAAAAGCTTAATCCAAAGGATGAACAATGACAGAAAATTAAATTACTCAAAGCTCTAAGCATCCTCAAAACTACTCACTGTACATAAGAGCTTTCACAGTATTTATATAAAAAAAAAAAAAAAAAAAAAAAAAAAAAAAAATCCAGTTCTTATATTCACATGAGATGAAGACATCCACAACATGACTCTTTAATATACACTCGTTAAAAACTCTCAACACAATTCACCCCCTTCCTCTGCCAAAGGTTCATGGTTGCATGCAACACATGTGATGGGCAGTGAGATCATTACATCCTTACACCAATCCAGAATAGAGGGGTTCCAGCCCCTAGCTCTTGCCATCCATCCTCTTGTCTTTTGCAACATGCATGGAATATGTGGGTAATATTCTCCCTTCCCTATCCTCCAAGATAAAATAATAAAAGTCTGATCCCCAGGCATGGAGACTCCTGACCATAGGTGACCATATCCAACCCTACATTACCTCATACTATAATTACTCATTGGAGAAATTATGTCTAGGTTACATGTGATGCATTAAATAACATACTGCATCTGGTATGCAAGTTTCACAGCTTAATAAGGCAGCTCATGATTGCCTGTATTACATTATTTACCAGGATTACAGTACTCACCAGAGACAACAATTCCATCCATCCACCCATCATCCAGTACTATGCTGCCCCATGAAAAGCATAGCAGCCCGGGCCTAGGCAAGTTGGTCCTGACATACGAAGAGAGTGACCAGCCTCACTCATCCCTGGGTGGCATTACGTGTGCAATAAACCCCAACCACCTCTTGGATGTAAACATACACAGGCTCAATCCAATTGGAGCGCCTTAATTATCCACTAAACCACTGGGCACCATAATTTGGTTATGTGGTAACCAACCAGCTTAGTAAATGGTCAATTACCAGATAATAATGAGCAGGCACCCATTTATTTAGAACACTAATATAGCCCTACACTTTCAGTTAACCATGTACAGCATCCCCTCAGACCAAGAAGTGTGTTTCCTAAGCTAAAAAAAATTATGCGGTGTTATTCAGAATAAAATATAAAACCTATGCTCATGTTAAAGAGATTCAATATTGGTTCTAACCCCTCCTGCTGTAGGATATCTTTCTAATGCCAAATAAAATCATCTGACATGAGATGAAATAAATCAAGAGAAGTCATCAAAATCACTGAGTTAAAGTTTTTCGGTCAAAGATCTCAAAGACTGATGTGCTCACCTTCCAGTTTCTTCGGCTATAGATGCAGATATTTCCATCTTCAGCAGCAGAGAAAAGGTATTTTGATTTGTGGAAGGAGACATGTGTGATGGTACCTAGAATGCCAATAATTAAAATCACTTGACTTAACAAAGAAGGAATACTGTCTAGCTATGTTCTTTGTACACAGGCAAGAAACTAATGGTTAGGCACTACTATAATTACAACCTGGCTTAACTCTACACAGTATTATAGTTGTGGCGTGCAACTGAGGTTGTTGTTATCGTGCTCTGGCAACCTACCATTCAAAGTGCATCTGATTTTGTGTATATGAGAAGCATGTGATTTGTGTATAATATGTTCGTGCATAATAATACTTGTGTATACTATGTTCGTGCATAATAATATGATTCGTGTATAACATGATACGAAATCGGACGCACTTCTGAATGGTAGGTTGCCAGGGTATGATAATGACAACCTCAGAGTCGTGTGCCGTGACTACAGTCTAATTATCACATCAGTTTGTGATAAGACAAATTCTCATTACTGGACACTTTTTTAAAAATTATCTTTTGGTAATACGTTTGCAGTAAATGACACAAACTGCAAATAAGGATCTACTGGTCCCTATAAAACTGATCTGCCAATTTCTCCCAATATACAGTAAGCACTGCACTAATTGAACAGAAAAGCTATGATATTTTACAGCACATCTGTGATTTGTACCGTAATGAGGAAAGCTGTACAGTACATTATTTTCCTAAAAGTACTACATACAATACCCTATTTGACTTGAACCTACCCTGGTGTTCCATTATAGTTCCCACTGCAGTACGTGAATCCAAGTTAAATATTCTGAGTGTCTCGTCACTTGCACCAGATACAAGGAACTTTCCACCCACTGCCACTTGCCTCACACTGCCCATGTGGGAATGGTCAGCAAAGGTCTGGCTCAGTTCTACATGGCCATCCTGGAAAAAAAAAAAAAACTCAAGTATCGTACAGTAACTTCTCCATCACATGTTCACCTCAAAACAAAACTGCCATAACAATGGACAAAAGTACTTTTCCACCTCAAAAGAATGAAATCAATCTTGTAGCTACACCTCATAATATACCAGTACAGCACTGTACTTTAATCTCTTCAGTCTCAGGGTGTATATTTTATTTTCTCTTGCTGGTATTAAACACTTTTTCTCAGCTTATGAGGACTCGCTGGTAGTGAAGGAATAATGTAGGCTACAGCTATATACAACAACCCCTGGAGTTCATATAGCTAGTCTCTATTATGCTAAATATAATCATCTGAATGAAGCAAGAGTAAAATGTTAAAATATATCATGGTATGAATGGGGTTACGGTTGTTGTTGTTGCTCAACCCGTCTCTCTGGCCCAGCAGACCCATAATGTCTAGGCCAGCAACTGTCCCTGCAGGTCATCCCATGTGGTAAAATGATGCTCCCCCGTGGCTGACATCACCAGCAACAGCAAGGTGCTTGTGAAAGCTTGGTTCCAGGATGGATGTCACATTTTTGTCTCCACCCATTTAGAGGGGGCACCATAGCAGACTCCACATTGCCCCATAATATGATCACATGGTTACCACCTATTCAGTGCTGTAAATGGTTTTCTGGGTTGCAGGAAAACATTAGGCTTATCAGTCACTGTAGAGCTACCTGAAGTGGAAAGAAGAGTAATAAAAAGATTCCAGGGAGGAAGAGGGGTGGATGGATTATGATAATGACTGGAAAATACAAATCATACAATATGGAAGGGATTAACTGGGACTGTATAAATTATGCCATCATCATCAATAAGTACTGTATTGGCAAAGTTGTGGCCTACAGTAAAAATATATAAATAGCCTAAGTAAATAATCTCTTTTGGATGCAGGGGTCCAAGGTTAAGCTACATGAGACCAACATGTTTAAAGGAAGGAGAATATCTATCTATCCATCATCAAATCCTTTTGCCCCATCAGGAGCATACCAGCCCAGAGCAAGGCTATTCAGTTCCGACATTTAAAGCGCTGGTAACCAGCTTCACTTGCCCTTGTGTGGTACCATGTGAGTAAGAAACTCCAACTACATTTTAGTTCTAAACCTTTTACATGGTCAATACAATTAACTGCATTTTTGGGGGGGCATTTCCTTTGCAAATTCATTATGAGGGAGATAATATAAAGGAAATTTCAAACTCTAGAATATGACAGTGTGATTTTCTTGGTTACCAGTAGGTTTGCCAAGGTCCTATTATCAAAAATGACCTGCTGAAAAATACTAAGGCCAGGATTAACAAATGCCCATCATAACTGGAGATTGGTTTTCTTGGATTGGATGTAAACAAAATCCCTTAAAAATCAAGGGCTACGGTAAGTTTCCGTAAAAACTTGGTGTGGATTTTTCCATTTCCAGCTTTTCTTAAATTTCTAAACATCTTTATTACATAATTATTATAAGAGAGAGGAGGGGTACTGGGGGAAGGGCAGTGAAATGGTGGGGGACAGGGCGACATGGAAGCAATTTGTTTATGGCCACCCCTTACGGGAATAAGGCATCTGGCAGTAGATAGATAGACAATTACTATACGGTGTTTTAATCCCAAAATTTATCTGAGTCTCAAAGGTCTCCCCACCTTCCCACGTTATTGAGGTCTCTGGAAAAGAAAATGCCCTCATTACAAGCCTAAATGAAGGCAGTGATCTGCAACAGAAATGAGGGTTAAAATAACTCAAATAAAATCAACATACACTGAAAAAACAATACTTGACATGAAAAAGCATAAAAGTCTGACTTCACAAGTGAAATCTTGCCCTAGGGTGGAACTGTTCAGCCAAGCAATAACTGGAAGATCACGGACAAACTGCAGGAGAGCTCCCATTAACAAATGATGAGAATCCTGTGAAGAGGATTATCTCTCATAATTGCATAATCCATTTATGATACCAAAATTCTGTCAATATAACATGTGTTATTAAAAAGCACTAAGCTATGTTTGTCAACATCAGTGGTGGTAATCTATGGAGGGCAACAGGTCAATCTGAACCTGAAACTCATTCATCCCCAAATCATTCTGATTACGTTACACTAATTTATGTTAGATTTGGTATGGTTAAGCTAGTAGGAATGAATGATCAGTGAATCACTAATTTGGGAGCAGAATCAACCTGAGAGTCTGACATGGCGAGTGGCTGCTTGCGAAGATTTGTGTAAAATGGATGAGGCTGTGTAGTTGATTTTTTCAATATTACACATTTTTGCAACTTTTAAAACTTATCATAATGATAATTACGTTATACACTCAAACCTCGATTTAAGGGACCTCCATTTATGGGATTTTGGATTTAAGGGACTCCATATTCTACCTGACAAATGGACAAGACCATTTAAAAATGATACGGAACGTCTAGGTTATACACATTAATATGTTTCTTTATACAGTACCTGAAAAATAATATTCATAATCATATAAATAAGTGAAACAATCATTGCATCTCATAATAAGATTGTCTGTATATGTGGTAAAACAATGGACATTTTCAAGTAAGTGACAAGTTGATTCCCCATTTAGTCCCTTAAATCGAGGTTTGAGTGTAGTTTACCAAGAAAAAAATAAAACTTTAAATGCTATTCATGAGCTCTCCTGCAGTTTCACCAAAATTCCCTGGTACTTTCTACTGTACACAAAACTAATATCAATCCAAATCTGTGAGCAATGTTAATTACCTCTATATTCTCAAATATATATCCATCAAAATCTACGATTCTAGTGTTATTTACAATGAATAGTTGGGACTACGATTACTTAGAGACTGAATAACCTAAAAAGTTACTCCCATGCAAGCAGACTACAAAGTCAAGTCGAGCTCCCTGATAAAACAGTCATCATGACTACAAAAGCGCTACTGATATCTGTGTCACTGTAAGATTTATGTATAACAAATTTACCCACCTTTTTGGTCCTTATTTTATAACCAAGAAGATATTCTTCAGATGTGCCAACAATAACTTCTATGTTCCCTGTCCCCATGTTGCCTAATATTCGTTTTTGTTTCTTGAACTGTTTCTTCGTATCAATACTTGGAACTTGTGTCTTGTTTACACCACAGTATTATGCTTTTCCAGTCATCTTCGAAGGAGCAGCACAGTGAGCCACAGAGCACCCAACAAACTTAGTGTAGTTCTGCTCACAGCTCGTCATATCATAACCACACTTTTAGATGGGAAGTATTGTACCGGCTCTTCAAAATTATCGTTTTTTCGTTGGCTTATCGTAAATATTAAAATAATTTTTTTTATAGTGTCCAATACCCTGCTGTATTTAAAAATTGTCCTCGATACTTTGGTGTGTGTACTGAAATTTACCCATTACAATTATCTTCATCACAGAACCGTATGTAAGTGACTATGACGTAAACTAGGTGTATATTTATCACTTTTTATTCAGTCTCAGAATTAGGGCATACCATGAAAATCTCAGAATAATAATATAAGAATATAATCATATCTTTTATTACAAAAATAATATTATAAGGAAATGAAATAACATTTGTGCCACTCGACAGTAGACTATCAGTAGAATGCAGTCCATATCTAACGGGGGTTTTGGGGGGTGACTGACCTCTACAGGCTACTAACACCATTACACATAGAACTTAAATTGATAATTCATGGAAATGTACTTACTCTTGCAGATAACTCAGTATGACCATAAAAAAAAATATTTTCAGTGATCACCATTACATTAGCCCTTAAGATCCTCATCTGTCAAACTGTGGAACAACTGTGCATGACCAGCTGTGCGTGTCAGAAAATTTACTGCCATGCTTGCTATCAACCACACCAAACTTATTGTACAAACTCTCCGATAATAGAAAATTGTATCGTAAAATGTACGAGGTAATACTACCGTACATATACGATATTATCATACATATGGCACACTGAAATATACACGAGGAGGATCAATAAATATATATCATGTAATGGTGAATTTAGCATTATCTCAAAAAAATATATATATTACTTACATTTTAACAATTCTGCATCATAAATACAACGGAGTTACTAAAATATTTTATGTTTATTTTTGACACCTGCATATTATATTTGAGAAACCTCGGTCGGCATGCGTGTGCACATAAAAAAACACAAAAGAGTACATAATTACCCTAACAACACTTCAGCATATTGATTACACGTCTCACTAATTTATACTGACGAAAAAAAAGAGGGGGTAACCGTCAAAGTCGCACTAGAAATCATCTAGCTCAAGTCAAGGGATAATGGCCAATAGTAAACCAAATGCATGCAAATGCCACAGATTTTCATTCTCCACCCCGACCCCACGCAGGAAAATGTCAGTGTTACTAGGATATTTAAATGAAAAATGTGCACTCTTCCAGTCGATTTAGGACCAATTAGGTCAGTTCAAGACCAGCCAAGCCAATTTATTTCCATCAAGGCATATAATTTAACTATTTATTTCCGATTTACTAAGGTCCAATCAGGTCCTCAGTATGCAGTCAGACCCATCCGAGTTAGTTCAGGTAAAGTACACTCACGTAAATAATGAATTCAGATCCATTCAAGTCACTTCAGGTACTCCTCTGCATTCTTTTGGGTAATATCAACCATGTTCAGATCTAGTCAGAACACTTTTGCCAACCAAGGCCAGTCAAGTCAAGCTTGGTCCATTTAGGTCAGTTCAAGGCATTCAGATTTAATAGAAGCCCATTTTGGCAACGTAAGGTCAGTCCCTTCACATTAAGTTCAGTCCGTTCAGATTAATTCAGATTCATTTAGGACAAAAATGTTAATTCAGGACCAATCAGACCATTTTAGGTCCATTAAAGGACTTCACATCCTGGTCCTGTCTAGACAGTTCTTGCACTTTCAAGTCGGTTCAGTTTTTCAAATCCTTATTGGTGTTATGTATGGACAGGTTCAGTCAGTCAGTGGTCCATCTATAGGTAAATTCAGGTTCATCCAAATATACATCGATTCATGGCTTTACTTCATTCCAGCCAGTATCTCTACACTACCGCTGACTTTGTCTTAAGCCTTCAAAATGGAGGAAAGCTGTTTTAAAAAAATTAAGAGGGAATTATAAATGCTTACGATGGTCATAATTTGAGTCAAGAACTAAAACAACTTTGCGAGGTGGTTCAGCGCTTAGGACGAGACAAACTACTATATAGCTGTAAACATGGGCGCCCGCCGTAACACATGAACACATGAGCGCCACATCCATCGGCGTCAACAAGGTGTTTTCCTGAGAAAGAAAAGATGTTCTCAATGGACTCAGTGATGCAGAACGGGTCGGGAGATACCACTTGGATCGTGCAGGCACTTGTGATGGAAAAATGCAGCTTTGTAATAGTGACGACGTGTGACATTCACGACAGACTACAGTATACAGTAAGGAGGGCCATCACGGCAACTGAAAGTTTATAAAGCTCCCTATCACTGCACGCGAAACCAACAAGAACAAGAATTTATGAAGACTGCTGCATTCCCAGGAGTGATCAGCATAATGGACGGAACATTAAAATTATTTGTATCAAAGGAGTTTAAGGCACAATATGTGAACAAAAAAAGGTATCGCAGCATTGATGTGCAAACAGTTGTTGATGCAGGGTACAAGATCATTGGCATAAAAGTGGTTGGAATATGTGCATGATGCTCGAATTTGAAGTGAAAGTGCACTCAGCAGAATGTATGGTAAACTTCCGGAAATACACCCAACTGAAGGGCACTAAATTAGTATGCCCAGGTGCTGAAAAGTGCATTTGCGACGGGTGTGTAAGAGAACTGCTTAAAATTGCACACACTACACTAAATGGTGAACATATTAATTTGTCATCGTTGGTTGGGTGCAGTTTCAAAATACTGTAGTACCAGAATTTTAAGTTGATGCACTCGGTGAAATATTTGAAGTGGATGTAGTTCCACCCGGATGCCATGTACCGAGAGTGACTATCCCGGCAACAATCGGCTTCTTACTCCGCATCTCCCATGGTAAAATATATATATATTTTTTTTAGTTATTTTGCCATGGTATATCCGACAACAGCCTGTACCAGAGACTACATGTTTAGGTAAGTTGCTAGTACGCCTACTGTATACGAATAGCCCAGGTTGGGTTAGGTTGGTAGGTAAGGTATATTAGAATGTTATTTTAGGGTAGGCTACGGTCTGTGTTGTTCTTTTCAATTCAGATTTTTGTGAATTTAGCATAAGAATTTCTGGCAAAATAGTAAAGGATATTTTTATTGTGCTAAATCCACCAGTTGTCTTGATATACGGTACGGTGGCAGTGTTTATAATTATACCAGCTTACTTGAACCATTTCTAGCCTATTAAAAAAAAAAAAAAATCACAATAGCCACTAATTTACCATTAATTTGATTCTATATACCCGATGTGTTGGTACCATATGCTATGTCTGAACAAATAATGCTCATTTATAAACTATTAGAAACTAACCAACATTGAACCGCGCGGTAACCAAAGCCAGTACAGTACAATACTGTAGCTGCTTACCATACCCGGTAGTATACTGAACTATGGTAGCTGTTTCAGTAAATGTTATAGTTTTTCTTCCATCACTGATTTTGCAGGCAATCTTTATTGTTCGTATATCCTACTGTACAGGTTAGGTAAAAAATGTATTCATCTGTGCTCCAGATGGGACAATAAATGATTGGATAACAGCGAATGGCAAGTGCATTCGCTTGCTGGGTCCACAAAGGTGCCTACGTTGCCGGAGGCGTGAACACAAAAATACAAAAGTAAAGACAGTTTCTCAGAGGACATCGATCTGCCCTCTCTCTCTCTCTCTCTCTCTCTCTCTCTCTTTCACGTGCATCGAAATGAGTACCGGTATGCGGAAAACTCTTAGCACAGTGCCACCGCATTTCAGTAATAGACCTGTCGTAGGAGCACAAAGTGATTAAAATACCAAGACATCCTGGACCAGGAGTGCCAGCAGCTGGACCTCAGTGGCTGAGTGTGCGTTTCACTTAATTCGTTTACCACGACTTGAAATTTTGCCTCTATCTAAAGCCACCGCCATAATCACGTAATGGGCTGCCGTTTGTCTTTGAGTTAGTGTTTTTTTTCGAAGAGAGGCACTAACCCTCCATCAACCTACTTGTTGACGCATAGGGAACACTTGTGGGTTGGTTATATGATCACCACGTAGCGTTGTACATGGTACCGTATTCTGGCGTACAGGAAACCATTAGACTTGCACTCAGTGTAAAGCCACTTGAAAAGCAAGGTATGCATACGTACAGACACATGCATACATTCTTTCATATACACACATACATACATGTGTATTCATGCTTGCATATACATACATACATACCATGCATACATGCTTGCATATACCGGTACATACACACATACATACACATTTGCATAAATGCATATACATGCATGATTGGCAATACCGGTACATGCATAAATATATACCGTACCGGGTACTTATATAAATTTATTCATGCATGCACAGACGCGTCAAACTGAATAACATCAGCAGTAATAATAATAATAAAAAATATAATAATAATAATAATAATAATACGATCCTAACCAGTACGGAGGTAATGCAGAGCTAAAGATAGCTATTATTATGGTTTTCTCACCACCTGCAAGCTACAGGAATGCACATCTGAAGGGATGCACTTCTAGGCCAGACAGACTTTATGGCCATGCTGTTGTCACCAATTCTAAAACCGTGCTTTTGTGTTTCATAGGTCAACGACACACTTGACAAATATAGGTAACGATGTGAAAAAACGAAAACTATAAGCCATAGTCCTGAAGGATTCGACGTCAGGAGAGAGAGAGAGAGAGAGAGAGAGAGAGAGAGAGACGGACAGACAGAGGGGGAGGGAGAATGTTTGGAGGGGGTTGGTTAGAGAGGTTGCATGCATGAAAAGTGAACGGAATGAGAAATAAACCCGCTGAGCAGAGAAGGGCCAAGGGCAAGGAGTAGGAGGAAGGGGAGGGGGAAGGAAGGAGAGGTAGGAGGAGGTACGCCGGAGGGAGGGGAGAGGGGAAAGGGAGGGGGAAGGGAGGAGTAGGCTAGCCGGAGGGAGGAGAGAGACAGAAGAGGGAGGGGGAGAAGGACGAAAGGAGGAAGAGGAGGATAGGGGGGAGTAGGCTATCGGGAGGGAGGATGGGGACTGTGCGAAAGGTGAGTCAGTCTAACTCTAGCCGCTGTAAGAGATGGTTATGTTCCGACTCTTCCTCTCACACACGCAGCTTGACGCCTAGTTTCCTCACTACATGGCATTTCTTTTTCACTAGTAAATTCTTTGGTGAAGTAAGATAATCCAGAATGACTTGATGACGGAGTATTTTTGTTCTTGCTATCGATGCTGGAGGCAGACAGCTTGAAATATGATGGTTTGCGATGGAAATGCTGGACATAATAAAGACATTGATACATAAGCAGTTAGTGTTGGAATAAGTAAGTGCACTCGAGTGAATTTGGGGGCGTACTGCAAAAAACAGGTAAGAAACTATAAGATAGGTCTACACTTATAGTACCGTATTAGCATTTTTTTTTAATTACCTAAACTTATCACGTGTTAACCCACTCACTACGATGGGTTTACCCTATCTTAGGCAGAATTAAAATAGTTTGGTGGCATCTAGAATGAAACAAGACTGCTTACTGAAGGGGTAAACTGAGATGGTTTGTAACCCCATCACTATATAAGGTTTATGTAACCGTAAAAGTTAAGTTTAATGTACATGGCGGTCGCTAGAATTAAATATAAACTGCCTGCAACATATGATAATGAAAAGGTCAAACATCACTGTAATATACGGTAAGGGTAAGTTCCTCTCATTGCAATTTAGTATCTGCAGAGGTGTCGCCTAGGTTACGATAATGAGTAACTAGAAGAGAAGATACCATAATATCACAAATGGAAAAAATATGGATAGCTGATAAAGAAAAGTGCGGTACATTATAAAAGTTATGGACCAACAGTTGAATACTGAGCGAAGATACAGTGTTGTAAAAGTGCGGGATTGCTGGCCACACACACACACACACACACGTACCGGGCTATACCCTCAAGAGCGGGCTACCCACACAACGGCACGCAGACACAGGTGACCCACACAGAATGCTAGGACACACACTACACGCAATGGAAGGCTATTCACACAAGAACACTTAGGCTGCATGCACGTAAACGCCACCCAAACAAGTACGCACAGGAGATCTACACGTAAAGACAGGCTAGGATACACAAAAGTAGCTACACACAGAGTCTCTTTAAGAACAGTCGCTGTCGATAGTTCTTTTACAGTATCGCATGCTCATGGAAATCCTCCCGTACCCTAACTTCTCGGAGTTTTTTGTCCTTTTCCAGCTTGTTTCCCGATGCTCAGCGGCGGAATAGGGTAATGGTACGGCTCTGCATCCTTTCCACAGCACTTTTTCGACTACCACCGTAATTTAGTGTTTATCTCGTGTTCCAGCTCAGCATTCAAGGTGGAGAGATGTTAGTTTTGTGTCTTGTAAGAAGTGAACAGAGTACAGTAACGTAGCAAATATTCAGATTTGAACATCCGTAATCTCGCATCATTAGTTCCGAATAGGTGCGGAAGAGGGACGCCTTCCCGTGGTAGCATTGATATATCCGGGCGGCTCCGCTGACCGATTATACAGTACCGGTATATACTGTACGTACGTCCATAAACCCCTGTCCCTCCCCTCCCGCGGAAGGAGGCTGGTGGACGGTAGTAAAAGGACAGCTTCATCCTGCAGTCTGCCAGGTTCACACTCAGATGAGCCTGGGATCACAAGAACAGCACCACTTCGGAGTCCCAGAGGTTATTGATCCCAGTTGTATATTCATGCTCAGTTATTCCCTAACTCTAACATTTCCCGAGGTCAGTAATAATAATAATAATGACGATGATCATGAGGATGATGATCATGGTAATAATAATAATAATAATAATAATAATAAAGAGAGATTCCCGCCCTTTCAACTCTAGAGCACGAGCTACAACACCTAGGCTAATGGCAAATTAAATAGATCATCTGTTGATACCCAGAACACGTTGGGTTAAATTTCTCATGTCTTGAAAGGGCACGAGAGACCAAGGCAGTATAATTTAACACTAATATATCCGGTAAGTAAAGATAATGAGATACTCTGATGATGGTCTGATATTTGATGTATTGAAAGGGATGATGGATCTCTCTCTCTCTCTCTCTCTCTCTCTCTCTCTCTCTGTTTGAGAGGGACTGAATTATTTCTCCCGCAGAACACAAGGAACCCTGCGCATATTAGAGAATTTTTTATTTTTCTGTTAACAGCCAGCATAAAATAGGTCTTTGGATGGCTAGTGGGAAGTGTCATTAACCCTGAAAAGAGTTACCGGTAAGTGATGATTATTTTCTATAGAATCATTTAGTTCTGGCCCGATTTCGAAGCTATTTTTAGAACTATGAAAACAGCTGTGCACAAAATCATATCGTTATTACAGGTGCATACGTGAGCTGCTCGTGTGTGTGGTCTTGGTGGTGGTGATTGTTGCTCCAGGTTCTATGGATGTGAACCCAGTGGACTGCAAGCTAAAGTTATATGCCTCCTTTCCTGCATTCACCATCCTCCTTTTGGGGGATAGGGAGCCGAGGGAAGCTAATATAACAAGGCACCTCCACCCCCCAAGTTATGTCAGTGCCACCACATGAAGGCGTCCTCCAGCACCACTATCTGCGTGTAAACTGGCTTTTCTTTCATGCACGTACGCAGTCTATCAGCACGTTCAGCATCAAACTGCCTTATCACGCTAACTTGAACGCTCATATGTTTTTGTTACACCTACAGTACCTATCAAAACGCACAAACACTTATGTAACCGACCCCCACTTACATGTACGCACACTTTCCCTGCTGTTTAACGTGTAGTAGGTAAGGAGACTTTTAACACATTTTTCTTGGCATTTTAATTTGCATATTACGCCCATTCACTTGTATATTTTTGAAGACTGGTTGTAAAAATGATAATAATGATAATAATGATATCCAGTAATAATAATAATAATAATAATAACAATAACGTGACAGAGAAATACACTGGTAAGGGTGGAATGCGAGTGACCTTACTTAGCTGCCCTAGAATATGGTTCAATAGGATGTATGTAAGCGTGTTAGGTTGTGGTCATTGGCTCCTGTTGGCCTATATCATCATCTTTTTCTCCTCCTCCTCCTCCTCTTCTTTCTCTTCTTTTACTTCTTTTTTTCTCCTCCTCTGTGAGCTGAGGTTGTGAATGATTGTATGATTATAGAATTACCGGTATGTTACCAAACACATGACAAGCTACAGTCAGCGTATAAAAAAAGGTAAAAAAAAAAAAAAATCATGTACTATCGGACTAAGTAATTCCGGATAGGAAAATAATTTTCTTGTATGACGGCGTTTTTATTGTAAAACGTTAAGAGACTATCAATACTTTGCATTGGACTGAATATTGTAATCTTCTCTTGCACGTTATTGGTATATGTGTGTATATTTAAACGATATAAATCGTATATAAGGAACCATTAACTCGTTCACTCTGATTACGTATTCTTAGTTTGTTGCTATCTGTAGGCAGTAGGTATTCATTTATCAATTTATTTAAGTTTTTTGAGCTAGAACTTTTATATATACAGGTATATACGGTATATAAAGAGCTTTTATATATACCGTATATAGGCCTACGGTATATATATATATATATATATATATATATATATATATATATATATATATATATATATATATACGATGGATGAGTGCGTTAGTACTTGGGCAGTGTGATGAGTAAGGATGGACGTTTAGAGGGTGAAGTACTTGAAAGGCTACAACAAGGAAGAAAGGTTGCGGGTTCTTTGAAAGTCATAAGAAACGGATAGAAGTGAGCATGGAAGTGAAAAAGTTACTGCATGACAGTATTGTGATACCAACTCTAACGTATATATGGAAGTGAAGCTTGGACCTTGTTGGAGAGACACAAGTCAAGAGTGAGAGCTGTGGAAATGAGTTATTTGCGAGGAGCATGTGGAGTCACATGGAGAGACAGACTGACATATGAGGAAGTGAAGGTGCGTTGTGGTGTGGATGTGGATGTGATAGGAAGCGTTAGGAGAAACACACTGAGGTGGTTTGGCCATGTGGAGAGGATGGAGAGCGAGAGACTGACGAAGAGAGTGTATGTAAGTGAGGTGGAGGGATGGAGTGGAGAGGTACGGTATATGAGAGAGGGGGATGTGAGCTGGGAGCAGGGCAGTGAAATGGCGGGGGACAGGGAGATATGGAGGCGATTTGTTTGTGGTCATCCCGTATAGGATTAAAGCGTCTGGCAATAGATAGATAGGTTTGGCCGTGTGGAGAGGATGGAGAGCGAGAGACTAACGAGGAGAGTGTATGTGAGTGAGGTGGAGGAGGCAGAGGGAGGGGGAGGTCAAGGATGAGGTGGAGGAGCGGACTGGAGAGATATATGAATGATATGTGAACTGGGAGCAGGGCAGGCGGGGGACCGGATGGCATGGAGGCGATTTGTTTGTGGCCACCCCTTACGGGATTAAGGCGTCTGGCAATAGATAGATACGGTTCCGATATATAATATATATATATATATATATATATATATATATATATATATATATATATATATATATATATATATATATATATATATATATATATATATATATATATATATATATATATATATATATACACACACACACACATTCATTCTTCATTAACTCGGTCATTTACCTAGAAATGTCTGTCCTAAGTTACGGTAAACAGAATCGTATCATCTGAGACTATGAAGAAATGTGTCATCGGACTAAAGGGGTTCAAGCATAATGTGCAAAGTAAGTCGCTAAGGAAGAGATGTTAGGAATAGCATGCCAACAAAAATTTAAAGACCACGGGGAAAGGAGGGATGAAAAGAGACGTAATCTGGGTGTCGTTAAGGACATCGTAACTCCTCTTCCTTAGCGATTTATTTTACATATTACACCATGGTATTACCGGTACTGTTTTATATATCTATTTATCGTATTTATTTATTACCCACGTAGATTGCTTTACGAACATACCGGTATAGGCTATGCTGATGAAAATGTGAGATGTAAACTAAATAACCCCCCCCTCTACAAAATAGTGCAACGTAGTCTGCTGTATTTTACACACACACACACACACACACACACACACACACACGCCGTTGCTAGGGGCGTGGGTGGGTGCTCAGTGGCTATCAGTCCCTCCCAGCCTTATCTCTCGTATCTGCGTCTTATCTCTCACACACTCCTTTGTTATCGTCTACACACACGCGCTGACTTCGGTGTTGATAATCGGCCGTATTCTCGTTGGTTTCGCAGCACTTTCTCCTGAGCGACTTTTTCTGCATTCTGCTCCTTAGTTTTTTCTTGTATCTTTGTTACCTGCATCCTCTTAATATCGACATAACTTGTATCACACGAGAGAAAATATAAATGTAATAAAAATAAATCGCAGAGCAAGATGTGCTACGGTGTCTCCTAAGCCGTCGAGAATACGATTCATTACTACGTCATCTGAGTTGCCAGTTTTGCAATTTAATTAATGGATTTTAGAGATTTTCACTTAGCGATAATGAGATTTTTTTTAACGCATTTCAGTGGTATTGTAGCAAAATTAGCTTATGTGAGTAATTATATATTTGTGTGTGTGTGTGTGTGTGTGCGTGTGTGTGTGTACCTATTTTCTAAAACTGTGTGCAAGCGACATTTTTCTCAGGGGGTTTTTAGTGCTATTTTTGTCACTTTTACCATATTTCTTTGCAAATGTCCCATAGTTTTCATCTCATATTATATACCGTGGATGTTTGTGTTCACAGAGGCTGTTCGGATATAGGTTATTGTGATACCAAGCTTTGTGACATTCGTGAGTTTGGCATCTCGACCCGTACCGTACTCCAACACACACACACACACACTATATTACCCAGGATGCATTGTGTAGTAAGCTAGTGTCCTGTCTACTCTCCTTCACACACACACATACACACACACACACACACACACACTATATCACCCAGAATGCATTGTGTAGTAAGCTAGTGTCCTTTCTACCCCCTCCACACACACACACACACACACACACACACACACACCTAACGTAAATTATTTCTCCTGCATGTAGATTTCGTTTTGATATTGACATAGGTTGCATAAAATTAGATAATACGGCAATATTGAAGTGCAGCTAAAGCTCAAAATAAATCACTAAGGGAGAACTGTTACGAAATCTCTAGAATACGACACGCCCGGCTTAGCATAATCGTCTGGCATTGGTTGGAATTGAATGCCTGAGTTGTTCCGAGCATGAGGGGGTTGATATAGTTCATTCACTTTAACTTTGCCCAAATTTTCACCTCTTTGGAGCTTATTTCACATACCGGGTAGCTCAGTGGCAGGAAAAAAAAAAAAAAAAAGAATACTGTGGCTCTACGTACTTTCTTTAACACTTCTTTGCGACTGGCTTCGTATTCTGGTGTCAGTATTGTTATAACAGCATTCAGTACGGAGGGATGGCAATTTTAGGCCAAGGTATAATGAACAGAGTATAGTGAGAGTATTAACACTCTATGAGGCTTTTAGGATTTGCTTTCAGCTGGACTAAATCGTCTGAACAAAAAAATGAGCTGTCCCGACCATGAGCAGGTTTAAGAAGTCAGAGAGACCCTTACTAAAGCTAAATTAAATCGTTTGGTGGCAGCAAGAACGAGTTAGCGAAGAATTTAAATGTTCAGTTTTGTCCCTGTATTGCTGGGTAAAGTGGACACCTTCATACTGTGGCACCGATATAACCGAGGTGCTCCGTTGCCTGGCCGTACCAATGATCCTGTACGTCCTCTTTATTCCCCCAAAAGGAGGAGCAGGAAGAAGAGAGAGTAGTTGGAGGAGACTGGGGAAGAGGATCATTTCAGCCTGTACGGTATATATTTCACTGAGTTTACGTTCATCTGAGCCTGGGATTACGACGACGACGACCACCACCACCACCACCACCAGAACAACAACAGCAACAACAACAACTACTACTACTACTACTACTACTGCTGATACTACTACTACTACTACTACTGAAGCATATTGCCAAGTCATCAGGCCCCGTGTATTGTTTGTGAAGAGTTGTTTTCGTATCCGCCATGTGGCCATTGTCAACACTTTAGCTCCACCCTTTGGTACCGTCCTAATTTCCTCACCGTCACGTATTACATCAAATCAGTCTGTATTTATCGTTTTTTCCCCATATATTCGTCCCCTTAGCCCTTAGGTATAGATTTTTTCATCTCTGTCATGTATTGCTTCTATCAGCCCTTATTTATCACCATTTTTTTTCCCCCTTAATTTTCGTCCCCTCGGCCCTTAGTTATAGATTTTTTTTTTTTTCATCTCTGTCATGTATTACCTCTATCAGCCCCAGTTTATCGACTTTTTTTTTTTTCGTAATTTTCGTCCCATCAGCCCTTAGTTATAGATTTTTTTCCTGTTTTCCCTCTTTGTCACCTGTTCCCTCCCTCAGCCCGTATGTATCGTTTTTCCTTAGTTTCTTCCGTTTATTCCTTAAGCCTAGTTTTTTTTTTTCCTGTTTTCCTTGCACGTATTGTCTCCATCGGCCCTATGCTCTTTTTTTTTTTTTCTGTTTTTCTTCCCTGTCACGCATTACCTCCGTCAAGGCCTTATTTATCTTTTTTCCCTAATTTTTCTCACCGTCGTATTTTACCTACATCAGCATTTAGTTATCATTTCTATCCTATTTCTTTCGTCACGTTTATCCTTATCTGTCCTTATTTTTTTTTTTCGTATTTTCCTTCACAAACACGAATTTATGTCCGTCAACTTTCTTAATTTTTTTCCTGTTTTCCTTCACCGTCACACTACCTCCATCAGCCCTTATATGTCGCTTTATCCTTATTTTCCGTCACCGTCACGTATTACTCCCATCAACCCTTAGTATTTTTTCCCCCAGTTTTCTTCCCTTTCACGTGTTACCTCCTTTTTCCATTAGTTATCGTTTCCCCTCAGCCCCACATTAACTCCTTAACTACGAGCTGCCTTGTGCTAGATATAAGTAGCGGAATGAAAGTTTTCGTTTTTTTCCGGATGAGGCAAAATTTTACTCCTGACTTCGGGCTGAAATGGGAAGGGAACTTATCCAGGGTTGAAAAATATATAATAATAAACAGTGATCACCACCGTCTGGCCGTAAAATCGATAATGATGCGATGCTTGTGTGCTCTCAGTAATGAATTGTTTACTTTCTTACTCCATTAAATTTAATTGAGTTTAGTCTGCAGAGTCCAGGGCCCCAGGTAGGGTATTATTATTGTTATTATTATTATTATTATTATTATTATTATTACTACCGGGTATTGTTGTTGTTGTTATTATTATTATTATTATTATTATTATTATTATTATTATTATTGTTGTTGTTGTTGTTGTCGTCGTGCTGTTATAAGATGATTTGGTTCAGCTGAGAAACGCTTGCCGTCTTGCCCTCAAAAGAAATATCGAACGTAAAGTGTCTTGATTCAGTCCCTGCATTATTAAAGCTAAAATACGCGTAAATATATCGTGTTTGTTATAACCTGACCAAGATCCCTCACCGCATTCAGCTCAGTTAATGACAAAGTGTAGTGAGATTGAAGTGTTGACGACCAGTTACCAAGGAGTTTCATACCTACCTCATAACTAAGTCTTGTCGAATTTCATGTCAGTACTCAATTTATAGGAGTGGTCCAGTTCCGTCAGATGAAAGCAAACCTATTCTGCCAGTACAACAAAAGTAGTGTCACCTCCATAAAACTTTAGTGTGACCCATGGGATGCTGAGGTGACACTGGCCATCCCCTGAAATACCGCACCGTATGTCTGGCGACCCCAAATTTTCAGAGGAATACACCTGGACGCACGTAGAGAATCCATCTTGTGCCACTCCATAAGTATTCTTGGCTACCCATTGTCTGCCCCGTTTTTATCATTCTAGGTACTTTCCTGCATACACCACTCCTGCAGCAGCATTGACAGCGATTTTCCTTAGGCCCTACTTGCTCAGCCTTGATAAACCTGCTCAAAGTTTTCGAACTGTGTCACCTTGAATATAAGTTGTGGTTGTTGATTCTGTGTCATCCATCAGCTGTAGCACATTTGGGAAGGGAGAGGGGAAGGGGCCTGTACATGCAGCTCTCCCGTGTAAGTCATTTTTTATTCTTTAAAATATGATACCGGGTATTTTTAGTGTATAAACTGAGAATGAGTTATTAATCAGGAGAATGTGTGTGATCCAGGGGAAGAGGAGCAGGGAAGCCTAAATGGAGACTAAGGATGAGATGGAGGAATGGCAGGGAACAAAATGATAGGGAGACGCTTTGTTTTTGACCACCCCTTCTGGTTTAAGGCGTCTGGATATATATATATATATATGTACAGTATATGCCTACGGTATACATATATACCGTATATATACTACATACCGGTACCGTACATTAGATAGATAGACAGACAGATAATCGGCTTGGAGGTATTATTAGGCTATGTATAACTTTTACAGAAAAAGAAACTAATATTTTCTTATACTGAAGCTAATTCTGAAACAAATTGCACAGTAATGACAAAATTCTCATATTGTTAGCTCTGACGTTACTGCGTAGAGCCTGTTGCAGTGTGATTTGCTAAAAATAATATTTGGACTGTATTTCAAAATCTTAACCTAGACCTGCCCTTTCGTCAGCTTAGCACCATATTGGATCCTCTCTTTATTATTTGTCGCAAGACAGTATTATCAAGCCCATGAAGACCTAGGCTACTTAGCGTATAATGCAAAGGTTTAAAAAATTATTGTAGATGCCCCTGTTTCTCAAAAATTTAGATCACATCAATGTCATAAACGGCAGTGCATTGAGCCTGAACTGTGTTATTACCGGTAGTCATAGCTTATACCACAAAATTAGTAAAGGATGTGCTCATTAACAAGGCCAAATATGCAATGCCTTTTTAAAATATCGCTTGGGAATGTTGTTTTGGCACTTTAATGAGGAGCCATTACTAAAACATATACGGGCATAAAGTCACCATAAATACGGCTGGTTTACAATCGTTTTATGTAAATTATCGCCGCGCACAAATGACGCTTCCATCCCTGCCATAAAAGTATTCAGTTTAGCGCGTGGAGGATCAGTGCGCTATACGTCATTTCCCAGCAACACCCGCTAATTATAGGCTGCACAAATAAAACGCGTAATGATGGCTTGGGTACTGTTGGGTAAAAAAGAAAAAATACTCTGTGTGTGTGTGTGTGTGTGTGTGTGTGTGTGTGTGTGTGTGTGTGTGTGTGTGTGCGCCCCCCCCCCCAGACCCAGCAACAATGTTAGGTGTTAGCCGTGTAGCCTACTTCTCACTTTCCTCTTTTGTTGTTGTTCTTTTTCTTCTTCTTCTTTCATCTTTGGAGGTAACATGAATAAAGTTTTTTTTACGTAATCTAGCCTAAGTGAAATGATGAAGCATAGAGAGGCTTAGTAGTTTTCCCCCATAGACTAGATGATTCTCTTTGATATGATGCGTCAGGGAAAGCAGTGACAGACATGCCCTAAGGATAAAAACGTGATGGAATAACAGGCTAACTTTTGTCTCCGACTAAAGACGCGATGGAATAACAGGCACATTATTGTCCCTGGCTGTACATCCGGGGACAAAATTTCACCTAAGGTTTCATCTCTTGTACTTCTCACCTTCCTCTGCTGGCTAATTTTCTAAGTTGAGAGAGGATGGTTAAGTGTCTCTGCCCAAAAATGGTTCTTTCAGATAAATTATGATGAGTCTGGAAGGAAAGTGACAAACATGCCTTAGGACTAGTAACAGTAGTAGTAGTTGTAGTCTCAGGCTCTTCTGAAGTGAACCCGGTGGACTGCAGGCTGAAGTTGTCCTCCTCCTGCAGTCCACATTCCTCCTTTTGGAGGATAGGGAGGGAATTGAGGGACGTTGGTATAAACAGTGGAGTCCCCGACTTGTATCGGTGCTACCAAGTGAAGGTGTCCCTCCCCAGGACCCGGACATGCCTTGACGGTCGTATTAAAACAGCGCAAGGGTGTACAGTAGGCAAGCCCCAAGTTGTGGTGATTAATTCCGAAGCCTGAGTTGGCATAACTCGTCTAGCCTGTTCTGATTACATTCTGGAACGTGGGATGCAGGCTACTCACATCGAACAATCACAGGTGTACCTTAAAAGTAATTGAGCGCCAAGAATTAGAGACTACAGTTTTGCACCTAGTTTTATCCCTTTCACTGCGATGACATATAGTTCATTTTATTCTTGTCTCGTATTGTCGATTTGATTTAGCTTAGGGAAGAGTTTTGAAAAAGGAGTTGTTAGATATAGCCCCCATTAACTCCTTTCTCTACTGGAGATCATTCCTTGAACAGAAGTGTCTTGGTATGGTAGCCTTAATTAAATAAAAATAAGTCACCATATTGAAGGGGGTAATAGTACCGTCATAAACATAAAGTAGATGCAGTAGAGTTTACTAGTTTTGCTTTAACTTGGCCCAAAAGTGCCATCTTCTTGAATGCTGAGCTGTAGCAAATGATTCATACTCGAAAGTGGTGTTTGTCATAAAGAAGTGTTAGGGAAAGATGCGAAGTCATATTGTTACCCTATCCTGCCTGTGAACTACCTGGAATAAGCTGCAAAAGGACGAGATTCTGGGCCAAGGTAAGGTAAAACATGTATAGTACCAGTAGGTGAATTTTCTACCCCGAATGTAGTAGATAAATTATGGTGCAGTTTGGCCGACAGGACAACCCGTCATTGTTTTCCCAAAAGTGCTTGTCTTTTGTGCCGACAACAACAGACTTTCCATTATGTTTACATTGTTCCAGCACTTCCTATGTACAGCTCTTCAGACTGATGATCTATGTGTCCGCTTTCGATTTCAGTGGCTTCGTTGTTCATTTTTGTAGTCGTACGCAGTGATTAACTCTCAGCTGTGTGGAATCGTCAGATGTTAGGTGAGAGAATACCAAGAGTTTTTCCGACCACGAGAGGGATTAGTAGAGATTAATGGTGACAGTAGTAGCACTCTGGCTCCTATGACTCACTCTCTCCTGAATGAGACCTTCTTTTGTTATAGTTGTAGTTGAATACCAAGAAGACGTGAACATGAAGGAGTTAAGCTAAGTAGTCGTTGTTCCTTGTGTATCTAACTTGACTGATTAACACTTCCCTGGGCTAGGACTGACTCTCAAATGAATAAAATCGTCTGGCATTAGCTGGAATACAACACCCGCGTTGTTTCGACCATGAGAGGGTTCAGTGGTGACAGTATCGACACTCATAGCCACCTGTGAGTGAACTGAATAAAATCGTGTGACGTTAGCGAAATATATACTTCAGTTGTCCCGACCATAAAAAGGTTAATGATGATAATAATGACAGTCTCATATAACTCATTGAAATAAAATCATGACATTAGCTGGAATAAAATACATGGTACCAACGAGGGGGCGATCTTGAAATAATAATAATTCAGTTTTGGCGGAGATTTTTGTCTTGGCAGTGTATTTTCCGTAGTTCATCACTGTAATAAGGCAACATCACAACCCTGCATTGTGTCCGTAGCACTTTTTCATGATTAGCAGTTTAGCACCATATTCTTTATATATATATATATATATATATATATATATATATATATATATATATATATATATATATATATATATATATATATATATATATATATATAGTTCATTATTAAAGAGGGAGTGATGGCCGTTGTATATCTACTTAACTCCTTAAGTCCCATTGCGTATGAGTATTTTTCATTTCATTCTTGCTATCCAGACGATTTTACATAGTTTAAGAGAGATTTTTCGAACTGGAAAAGTTATATAGCAATTGCCTACATCAACTTCTTCAGTACTATAATTCTCCCCAAAACTTGACAAAATCGTCTGGAGGCGGCAAAAATAAACTACAGAAGTATGTACTCGGATTGGAGAGGTTACGGAGACAAGAGCATAGAGGATAGGAATTTGAGTGGCTGAGGTTATTGAATTCAGATTTCTGAGAGAGGTAATGGGTTACGCAAAATTATAGTTTATTTATTTATTTTTTATTTTTTGTTTTTTTTTTTTCCAATGAATGTCTGCATATTAATAAAACACAGCGTGAAGGACGCACCTTTGTTGTTATGGGGAGTGGCACGTCACGTTTCACGTATTGTTAGCTTTCCTTTTCCCATTCTTTGTTGCCTTATCTTCAGCTGAATGTGTCATTTACAGACCTAAAAGTTACATAAGCAGTGTTCATGTAGGAGACTAATGAGTATTTATCATATTTTTTGTGATTTATGTATTTTAGATATATTCAGTTATATATAAGTACGTGAATTAATTTGTTTACATATTTATATTTTATTGCTTATGTATGTTGTCATGTAAATCGCCAGCAGCTTCTGCCACACAAGTAAGCAAGAGCGTGCCGGTAAACGTTCCCCCAGACAACTATTTCCACTTCCTCACCATAAATCCTGATAATTACACTTTATGACACTAAATTACCGACTCATTACGACAAATGGAAGGTCGCAGCGCAGCCCAGCCCATACGCAAGTTCAGACTATACGTACGCAATATAATAGTTAACAGCATATAAGTATGAATAGGACGCCTAGCACTAAAACTAATTTTTGTGTGTACTTAAGTCTTGTCCGTACATTTTGGGCGTTAGAGGGAGAATGGTACAAACTTCCCCCTTAAGTACGAAAAACCGCATAATTTATAAGAATGAACTCCAATACTTGATTTCATTAGTTGATTTGATTAATCAAGTGAAATTTGTTAGCAATAAATGGACCAAAAAATAAATGCGCTGTCTGTAAAGTGTAAATATTCAAGGCATCTCTCTCTCTCTGTCTCTCTCTCTCTCTCTCTCTCTCTCTCTCATTAACCAAAGTTTCGTGTATGCCTGCACTTATGTTCTTTGCTGTTTACCCCTTTATGTACCATATCTTAAAATAAGTACTTTTAGGCCTCTTATCTCGTGGACTTAGTAGACTCCCTGGCACATCTTCTTTACCAGATTATATTAGCATACATTATATTACGGTTTCTTAATGTTTGGGTGTAAGGTATTAATGCAAACCATGCAGATATTGAAAAAAATAATAATATGTAAGAGAATGATGAGGTGTAGTAAGCATTAAATATACGGTAACTAAGGAAGAGATACTACTGTAGACGGCCTCCTGTACCCAAAGAATGTGGTTCTTGATGTCATTAATATATATCAGCGGTGTCTTTTAGTTTCTCAATTAATTTAACAGCGTAATCGAATTCTTAGGAACCTTCCAATGAACTGCTGTTTTAGGCCTGTATTCTTGTTGGTTAAGGAAGCTCCCTAACACCTATTCTTAAGAAATTTATTTTGCTTGTTACATCTGACTGTCCCATTTTGTTATACGAGTATAAATCCTTCAAACATCGCTATGCTGTACGTAAGTAACGTACAAGAGGATATTTAACCAACCATATCCAGAAATAAGTAGCCAAGGAAGAGGTGTTAGGGAGCATCCTTACCCGACGAGAATACGAACATTAGTCGTTAATTTACGTCGTCACTCTAACAGCTTAATCAAATGCTCGTTTTTTTTTTTTCATAGTTATGTGTGTGTGTGTGTGTGTGTGTGTGTGTGTGTGTGTGTGTGTGTGTGTGTGTGTGTGTGTGTGTGTTTTGGGAGGGTCATTACTCTAGCTTGTAGTTTATTTGAATTTCCAAGTTGATTTTGTTTCACTATCGTTTCCTTCTGTTATACTGTACATCATCAATTTAACTTAGAGAATATTCCAATCCTCAAGTCCGTACCATACACCTCTCACGCATTCACCTCTCAAAAGGCAGGCAGCAGCGAATACCAGCACTAACACCACCACTCCACAGCGCTAACACCACCACTCAGCCACCTTAACACAGCCAAAATTCCGGCTATCCATTGCATTACGGGGTTGAACTGGCCGGTAATGTAACAGACAGAGTGCGGATTTGCTTCTCTGTCCGGGGCCGTTTCCAGTGAGGGCCGGATTATCCCAGGCATGATGCAGGTGTGTGTGTGTGTGTGTGTGAGAGAGAGAGAGAGAGAGAGAGAGAGAGAGAGAGAGAGAGAGAGAGAGAGAGAGAGAGAGAGACACACACACACACACACACACACACACTCTCTCTCTCTCTCTCTCTCTCTCTCTCTCTCACTGCGTATATGTGGTGGGGGTGGGTCGGGGGACTGGTGGTATTGTTGATGTGGTTACGAGGGGGGGATGGTGGGGGAGGGGGGGGCGATGGTTTAACCCCTTTAGCACGAGGGAGTTTGTATTTTACCGTATTGTGGTTTTTGTCTACCTATTGCCAGACGCCTTAATCCCTTATACGGGGTGACCACAAACAAATCGCCTCCACGTCACGCTGTGGTTTTTGTCAGACGTTTTTATTCAGCTTACATTATTTTAGCGTTAGGGTTAGAAGCAATCCTAGTCAGCCCCTTTAGCACGAGGACGCATCTCTCTCTCTCTCTCTCTCTCTCTCACACACACACACACACACATTTTTATTCATCGTAGTGCATTCGTACGCGGTCAAAGAGTTAAATAAATGATACTGGCCAGCGATAATAAATATGATAATCAATATACCGGGTAATTATCTTCCTTATCATCCTAACCGTAGTGCCCTCTGATAATAAAGTGGCTGGATTTTAGAAATAGGTTTGGGAAGGCATAAAAGAAAGAGAACTGTGAGGGGAGTGACCAGTGAAATACATAGCCTGTCGTGATTATCAGCATCATTATTTTAATCATCTTTTCCGATGATGAATGGAATGGCTAACACTACTACTACTACTACTACTACTCCTACTACTACTACTACTACTGCTACTACTACTACTACTACTACTAATAATAATAATAATAATAATAATAATAAAAACATCATCATCATTATCCTTATCATCGTCCAGACCTCTTTCCCCACCTAATGAAAGGATGATGATGATGATGATGATGATGATGATGATGATGATGATGATGATGATGATGATGATGATGATGATGATGATGATGATGATAATAATAATAATTAATAATGATAATAATAATAATAATAATTAATAATAATAATAGTAATAAATAGACATAGATAGATAAATACACCGATAATAGTAACACCTCTTCGTAATCAACTCCATCAACCTCACCATTTTTGCCACAGCCTTTGTTTTTGCATTGCGGATGAGTACCGGTACTGTTTAAGTAACTCTTGTCTGTTATCTTGTAATTGATAACATTACACTTATTCCTATCATCACCACTCCATAAACACCTGCATCATCCTCACTGCTTCTCTCTTTGTTCGTTTGCTGCTGCTTGAATCCCCTTCCTGTACGATTACGTCTTTTTCTGGTGCATTTTATATTTCTTTCACCTTCAGACGACTTTCTTCAGCTTAAGAGGGCCAGAAATGGAATGTATCATCCATGCTGTTTCTACCTTGGTCCTTCAGTCCGACTTTATTATTATTATTATTACTAGTAGTAGTAGTAGTAGTATTTTGGTACCCTCAGAGTGTTTTATTCAGTGTAGGAAAATCTTTTCGAACGGGAGGGGTTAGGTATAGCCTTCATTTACCTCTTCGCTACGAGCAGACTCTCTGGTGCTAAATTAAATCTGAAAATAGCAATAATAGAGTGAGAAAGACGTTTGTGGGGTGAAGTGGCCATACACTTTTCATGCTGTATATATATTTTTTTACTTGTCCTAAAATTGTCATCTGTCAATATGGAATGCTGATTTGTAACAGTAGATTAACAGTGGAATATGATGCTGGTTACGAAGAAGTACTGTGGAAAGGGTGTGGAGCCACATTGCCTTTTTTTGCCACTGAGTTGAGTGAAATAAGCTACCAGAGAGCGAAAAACTGGGCCAAGTTAAGGTGAAAAAACTATAGTGAGATGTGATACTGAGTGAGTAGTATCAGAAACAGGAGACATTACACTAGACTGAATAATTCTCTCTATCCTTGTGTACTGTGATACTGATAGTATTGAGAATAATTACAACAGTATGCATACATTACACCAGCTTGCATCCTTTATTATTGTTTGGTACTGATAAACAAACACTAAGAAAGGAGACAAAAACCTTCATCTACTTTGAACTTAGAAATGTCACGCCAAATTTTACTGTCCAGTTTATTTCAGTCTTTGTGTATTTTTGCGACTTTTGATTTCCCGTTTGTACTTTGAGGATGATTGCGGTGTGAGAAAGAGCAATAAATACATAACATATTACACAAAATTCCTGCTTCCCACTACCTCGTCCTTTGTGGGCTGTGAGATTGATAACGTCAGGTCAGGCTTTATCTTGCTCATTATTTTTATGTGTGGGTAGTGTTTGTGATTGCGTCGTAAGCTAAACGGTGAAATAATAAGAGTACGTGACCTTACTCCAATCATTCACATCATTTCTGCCCTTGTGTAGTGTGATTAATTGCAAGTACAGTAATATAAGTAAGAATCACCAGTTATTATGTCCACACGTACTATCTGCCTTTGTCCGTACTATACTGTCCTAACTTTGTATGTCTGTGTTGTGCGATTGATCGTGGGGTAATACCATTAATGGGAGCACAGAATATAACTACCCGGTACACCAAGTTCTGTTTCTCCATATGATGTCATCTTTTTCCGTGAACTTTATGATCCTTAATATAGAGCCTATACTGGTACATGTTTTCTTTAAGACTGATCAAGAGTACAACTGGGGTACATGACAATATATATAAAATTTATCTCAGATTCTCACTGCATATTCTTTTGTCTGTGTACTAGGATGGAAAAGCTCATACCGGAACTTCCCCCCCCCCCTCACTCTCTCTCTCTCTCTCTCTCTCTCTCTCTCTCTCTCTCTCTCTCTCTCTCTCTCTCTCTCTCTCTCTCTCTCTCCGTGTAGTAATCGTGTCATCCATCCTCTGTGCCTTTGTCCCCTGTGCTCCGATTGCAGTGTGAGTAATACCAATAACATTAGTACATGACGTCACTGAGGACATTGTATCTCAGCTTTTTCTGTTTTTGTCCATGTACTGTGGCATTTTTTGTTTTTTTACTGTGCGAGTGATGGAGCTATGTACTTGACATTACACAATAACACCATTTAATCTGTTTCAGGCTTTCTTTGTGCCGTGTAAGATTCAAAGCAACAACAACAAAATATTATCCTCATTACTTCTACCTTTCTTTGGAGACTGAGAATTGCTGCAGTGGATGATTAAACACACACACACACACACACACACACACACACACACACACACACACACACTATAAAGCCTAATCAAACTCCTCTGCATTTCTCGACACGTCCTCCCTTACCATTGTAACTGTATTATCTTCACTGTTTATGTTTTTGCACTGATACGGTACTGATTGCGGTGTGAGTAATATCAGTAGCTAATAGAAGTACATGATATCACACCACATTTTATACACTCCCCGTGTTTAGCTTTGTTTATGTTACTGTGATATTGAAAAAAACGCCACAGCTGTCTGAATCACCCTCACTGTTTACCTTTGTGTTATGAGATTTATTGCAGTGTGAGTAATATCAGTAACAAAAAATATAACATTACAGTATACAGTGCTCCCTTTTCAGCTGTGTGTTTTTTTTTTCCGTGGTGGAGTCAATTACATCTTAAATCTTTACTCGTGCGTAGTGAGATTTATTACAGTATGAGTAATACAAGAAATGTACATTAAGCCACACTATATATTCCTTCCATTTCTCAGACATCTCTTCGAGTGAGACTGAAGGCATCACACCAGACTGTTGAATGTCATCTTCATTACCTAGGCCTATGTGTACTGTCTTTGTGTATGGAGATTGATTACAGTGTGAGTAACGTTAATAAGTACCGTACCTCACAACAAACCAAACTCTATGTTATCCTGACAATTTGTTGCGTTTCTATACTCTGTCATCCTCGTAATTTTCATCTTTTTGCTGTGAGATTGCACTATGAGTAATAATATCAATAAGAGAAGTACATTGACGTCACACCAGACACAACATCCGCTACACCTGTCCCGCCACACCACACAGGCCTGCCAACCCTCGCGCGTGCACACCCACCCACTAAAAACACCCTCATTTTAGGTAATCAGGGTTGGAGCGCCGTCATACTGTCTGTGTTGGTTGGGTAGGAGAGTTCAGAGGTATTATTAACTATAGTAGCTACGTTTGTTTTCATCTGACAGAATTGGAACATTCTTACAGTTTGCGTACTCTGTCATGGTTGCATGAAATTCGATGATTCTTAGTTTTGAGGTAGGAAGGAGCGTCTTTGGTTACCAATCAAATTTATTCTCTAATATGACTACGCCAGGCCATCAACAGGACTGACAGGAATTCGAAGAGTCTAAGTTATGAGGTTGGAATGAGAGTCCTTGTTTGCTAGTCAAAGTTATTCTCTACTCTGATTACATTTGGCCGTCAAGAGAGCTGAAAGGGAATCGCTGAGTCTTAATTGTGCGGTGGAATGAGAGTCCTTGGTTACTAGTTAAGTTTATTTACTAATCTGACTACACCTGACCATCATTAGAGCTGAAATTCGTTAGGGATCTTTGTCACACGAAAACAGACTACCGTATATGTTGTCACAGCTGGAAGTTTCTCTGCTATTATGATCGTATTCTAAGTGGTATAGGAAGCTTCGTGGCATCTCATCTTAAACGATTTATTTTGCATGTCGCACTTTGCCATTCTCTTGCATGCGATTTTATATCGTTTTAATATCAACAAAGCTTGCATCTCTAACACAAAATCATATTGATGTGATGTGCAAAATAAATCGCCAAAGGAGAGGTGTTACGAAGCCTCCTGTGCCATCTAAAATACAGCCCTCAGACATGCTTATGCCATTTCGATCCAAAGACCTAGATTTGTATATATATATTTTTTTTTTATTCTTGTTACTTCCAGATGATTTTATTCAGCGTAGAAGACACTTTTCGAACTGGAGAGGTTGATATAGCTTTCATTTACCCTTGCAGTATACAAGAGGCGTTTCCTAAATTGAATGAAATAATGTGAAGGTACAAAAAAAAAAAAAAAAAAAACACGATACAAGGAGTTGTCTGAGGGGAATTTACATATTGCACAGCGTAAACAAATTTGTTATTTTCGATATGAAAGTGTTTGTTCGTATCCTATCTCGTCATCCATTTAACCACTTCAGCACAAAGACATCTTTTTATGTTCAGATGATTTAACACCCTCAGACTGAAGGGGCCAAACTGAAAGCGGGAAACCTTATTCCCTGGAAAATACTAACCTAAGTGTAAAAAAATTGTGTTTGAGCAGTAATCAGCTGTTTCCGGTACGGTACTCGGTTAAGTAATCGCTGTTCACATAGTGCTAATGCATCTTCATCTCTTCTTAATTCATTCCTTCAGGACGATTATGTGTTTTGCATTTTTTTTTTCAACTAGGTAGTTTTTATGTAGCGTAACGGTAACCTTTAGAACTGTAGATTAAGACATTGCCTTCGTTAACCCCTTCACTTCTAAACATCAGTCGAAATTGAACTGAATCATTTGCAGGCAGGAAGAAAAAACTAAACTATAATCTTTTTACTCTAACGGCCCAAAATTGCCGTCCTCCATCTTGTTGTGTTGTAACTACATTAACGCTAGAATATGATGCTCGAAGAAATACTATGGAAAGGTTGTAGAGTCATGGTATTGTCTTTTTCTGCCACTGAGCTGCGTGAAAAAATGAATATGATGGTAGTCACGAAGAAATAATACAGAAAGGTTAAAGAGCCATAGAATTGTCTTTTTCTGCCACTGAACTATATGAGAGAGAGAGAGAGAGAGAGAGAATATGATGGTAGTCAAGAAGAATGCTATGAAAAGGTCGTAGAGCTGTAACCATGCCTTTTTCTTCCAATGAGCTACTTGAAATAATCTGCAAAAGGACGAATATCTGGGCCAAGGTAAGGTGAAGACCGGAATATAATGCTAGTCACAAAGAAATCCTACAAAAATCTGTTAAAGTCGTAGTACTATCTTTTTTCCCACTGAGCAGCGTGAAATGGGCTGCAGAAAGACGAGAATCTGGGCCAAGGTAAGGTGGAAAATAAGGTACCGTAATATGTCATCGCGGGGAAGGGGTTAAATGCGTTTGACTATTGCGAAACTGTTTCCGGATGCCTGGTTAAGTAATCCCTGGTGTTTGTTTGCACGCCGCTCATGCAACATCATTATTTCTTGCCTAATAGCTGGTTAATGGTGATGTTGGTTTGGATAGGATTTTATGTTTAATTTTATGCATCGTTTAATCTGACGCAAAATAAAGTGGGAAGGTGACTCGACGCAGAATTTGCATCAAGTCCATTCGTGATACACCTATTATTATTATTATTATTATTATTATTATTACCGTATTGTTTTTGTTAATGTTTTTACACATTTCACTTATTACCACTTGGGCAGTGATAATAACCCAGCGTCCATACTGAATATTTTCAAGGGTTATCACATTGTGGACTAGCTCTCGTGATGATATTAGCGAGGGTGTTTTTATGACATGTCGCTGGGTCTTGTGGAACATCTGTCAAAACTACCATCATCGAAACTACAAATTCTCAAACTTTCGCGCCCCAACCTGGATCTCGCGTCCTCTCGAA